>NW_027175876.1:18393158-18420658 GCF_023055335.1 Clinocottus analis
AGTGTTCAATTAGAAACCTTTGATTATTACGGGTAATATTACCGATGATGGATCCTACCTGCCCAGAAAGTCTCATGACTTGGTGCTGGTCTTTGGCCCAAAGCTTCAAACTCAGACTCTGTCGGTTCCCCTGTAGTGAAAGTCTTTGTTAATGTTGTGTCTTTTCAAAACAATCTCTTTAGCTTTACTTACGCAACAGGAAAGGTGTTGTGTGTTAAATAAGCACGCATGCGTTCACACTGGACCTGAACGGCGTTCTCCTGGCCCATGAAACCACATCTCCCATCAGCCCTGTGCAGTCCTTCTCGCTCTTTATACCGCGGCAGCAGCTTTGAGCGTCTAACAAAGACACTGATGGGTTTGCATTGAAGTCCAGTGAAGAGTCCAGTGTGTAGGTATCAGACCCCGAGGGCCGCTCGCTAAGCGTCTGCATTCCAGCAGAAGAGAGCGGACATCTGTTGGCCAAGCAGCAACCAGCAGACAGGAAGTTGGCAACTGGCTAGCTAACGTAGTGGAGCATTTAGCGGCTACATAAGCTAACAGCAGAACATTGGTGGAAAGCTATGAAGAGAGTACAACACAACTCCTGAATGCTAATGTTGCTCCATACCAGGGACCCGGGCCTGGATGTAGTAGGAGACCTCTTCATGCATGATAATTACTGTTTGAGGCGAACATGGAGCGCTCACTGGACTGTAATAAATCATCATGAACATGGCAGTCATAGAACGAGCTAACGTTGTTGCTGCGCTCATACATGCAACAGCACGATAGAGCTCCAGCTGGAGCTTCCAGAGCTGCTGAAGCAGCGCTGTGATGAGACGCTCTGGTGCTGAGAGCAGACCTCCTGGGCGGTTTCTACGTTGACTGTGACGCTGCTCGTCCGGCGTGGCCGATGCATCCATGAAGCGTGGCGGCTGCAGCGGCGGCCACATCCAGCACGTCTACTCAGAGAGAGATGTGATCGCTGGCTGCAGGCTGATGGCTCGGCCACGTGGTGCTCTGTCTCCTGGGGACACTCGGCCTGCAGGGGCCTCAGTGAACACACCACCATGCATGGGAATGGAAAGCACTGCTCTGCATGGCTCTCTAGCACCACCGAGTGGCGGGCAGCGTGAAGTGCTTCCTGTAGTGCTTACCGGCCTCAAGCCTAGTTTATGCTTCTGCGTCACATCGACGCCGTTGTTGAGCAGTCAAAGTTCTGTGTCGAGGGACCGCGTCGCTCTGCTGAGTGGTTTCAGGGTTTTAGAGTCGGAGCTCATCAATATTGAAAACGCTTATATTGCAAATGTTGAAGCGCAGGCGACAGAGAAGACGTGTGCAGAGGTGGCCTGTACGACCACTAATCAATCACAGCGCGGGCGGTCCGCTGCAACGCGACGCCTAGTTAGGATTTTTGGGAGGTGCTACAGGCTACGTCGTAGAGGTGTGCGTCGACCTGACGCAGAAGCATAAACGAGGCTTCATTGTCCCCACGTCAGGGCTCCAACAGAAGATCCCCGGAGCGCCATGTGGTCCTTACGAGGAACAGAGGACATGTGGCCCTCTGGACGAACGTGTGGAACCTTTGACCTTTTGATTGTTGGTCACATTTCTTTAAAAGTCAATGTGCTGGATGGATATGTTTACATGTGACGCTCCGGTGAGCTCCTGGACAGCACTACTGGTGTTTCCTAGTAACTGGTTTACAGACATCAATGACTGAGGTCTTTCCTTATATTGAATGCTGCAACCTTTATAAGTAAGTTATAGTTTGAAACTAGAAACTCTTTTGGCAAGGCAGCGGGAGGAGAGCGAGGTCGATGTGGCCTTAAGAAAACCAGTGATGGTCAACCAGCTGACTGGAAGCTTTGTGGAACAGGAGAGGATTAAAAGGAGAAGCTTCCCACCAATATCATGAAGCATAACATCAGCACATGAATGCTTTCTGATGTGGTCGAACTCTCAGTTCACCTGATGTTTCATGAGCCTGGTGATGTGTGTTTGATGGTGGAAGTTACACTTCAGAGTTCTGAAAGGATTCCCTCATTACAGACGTCGTCTCTCTGGACGCTCCAGAGACAGGTGACACCTCGTCAAGGCTCAGGACGTTGCCTTCAGGTACACAGCCAGCCTGGAGAACCAGCTGTTCCTGTGTTCACATTGTTTGACTTTCTCATGTGTTGTACAACATGCTATTTGTATTCATGTATTTCAGTTTTCTATTTTCCTTGCTTCAGGGCGAGTGCTTCAGGGCGGGTGCTTTAGGGCGGGCTCACTGTGATTGACAGGTTCGCTGACACTGCCAGAGCCGTACACAATCTATGATTCAAACATTTAAAACAACTTGTAACGTCAAACAAGAGTCCTCATGTTATCAAGCACTGGGGATGGATCCCTCCCATGAAGACACAGAGTGCCACAGACACACACACAACACCTGATCATCACGGCCACATGTCCATCACGCGTTGGGTCAGGAGCTGCGTCTCGCTCGCTAGCTGTTAGCTCACATCAAACACAGTGAAAGCAGCCCACGCTGACGGTGCTGCCTCCTGCGTCACCGCCGCCTCATCAGACGCCTCGTCACGCTGAGAACCCTCTGAACTCATCCAGAGCGTCAGCGCTTCAGACTGAGCCATCTGCTGTGTGTGCAAGTTGTGTGTGTGTGTGTGTGTGTGTGTGTGTGTGTGTGCATCCTGTCTAAGCTGTTTACCTGCAGCTCCTGTCGTGGCGTTGCACACACACATCTGAGCGCTGAGCCTCAGCAGAAGATCATCTTTTGATATGTGTTTTCATTTAGAGCTGAGAGCTGAGGTGAGTTGATGGTTTATTGGTGTGGACCAGAGAGGAGTCGCTGCAACATCCACCAGGCTTTTTCGCCTCCTAACCACATTTTCAGGAAAGAAAAATGTGATTGTTTTATTGTGGAATTCAGCAGAAGTTAAGGAGTAACTTCTGAACTCAATCTGCTTGTGTGTCAGTGATGAACGGAGGTGTGTGGATGTGATCGCTCGGGTCAATGTGCGTCCACTAGAAGTGTTTGTTTTGCCTCCAACAGGGTTGTTGTTATATTATTGTGTACAACATTATGGAAAGAAACCTACAGAGAACTAAAAGTTGGTTTTCTTTTGTTTGCCCAGAACAATCACATCGCAGTTCTGTTTAGCAGCTGTCGTCTCAGCTTGCTCCCTTAATACTGGAACAATTTAAAACGCATGTGAGCCCCACACAGCAGGCCCTCTGACACCAAGGAAACCCACGGGAGAAAGCTTTCTGCACCACTCACTATAAACCAAAGACGGTAATATAAAAGTCCTCTAGCAAAATACGTGAAAATAATGTACCATAATTTGTAGCAATCATGAACAGGGAAGTATCAGAAGCGTTTATTTGATAGGTATGTTATTTGATAGGTATGTTATTTGATAGGTATGTTACACAAAGAATGCGTCTTGGCGGGTGGTGCATTCGACCAACAACAATCACCACAGTGCAATAGAAACATTACATTTACTATAGAATATCAAATATAAACATAAGTATAAAGAGCACAAAAGTGCACGCACACGGAGCCGGCGGCGTGGAGGCGGATGGGTCCAACAAGCCACGACCTTTGACCTCAGAGGCCGCTGTGTGTTCCCCGTGTGAAACGAGAAGTCTGATTAGTTTGTCACAGTAACGGACCGGATAGTTATTCTATTACATTACATTGCATGTCTTTTTTTTTTTACTTTTTTTTTTATTCTAACCCAAACCTTTTGCTCAACCTCACTGACTGGCTCTGTTTCCTCGACAGATCGTTCACAATCCTTTGCTCTACGCACAGAAAGCTGACTGTCTGTCCAGATATGTCAACAGACAGCAAACATGTCGGCCTCACGGCGGCGCCACAGGGAACGCCGGGTGGTAAAATAGGTGTACGTCTGGTGGTGACCGCTGGGTGGCATTGTGGGCCCATACAGTCGCCAGGCCGCCGGAAACAAAACAAGAGTGGTCTATGACGTCATCACCGAGCGACGCTTGAGTCTCCCGATTTCACCATGGCCGAAGCTGAGTATGTGAACGCTTTGTTTATTTCATCTTATCTGAGTCCATCCGCTCTTCCTCTTCTTGTACGAGTCCCGTTTAAAGTCTCAGTAAGAAATATATGCTGTCATACTTCCATCGAGGCCAATATGTTTGGGCTGATAGCGGGAAAAGGGCCGTTTCTCGGGAAGCTTAGTTTCACATGTCCGAGTGTACACTACGGGGACTGAGGCACGCGCAACGGTTTGACGATATGAGGCGCTAGTTGAAGATATGAGGCGCTAGTTGACAATATGAGGCACTAGTTGTCAATATGAGGCACTAGTTGACAATATGAGGCGCTAGTTGACGATATGAGGCACTAGTTGACAATATGAGGCGCTAGTTGACGATATGAGGCACTAGTTGACAATATGAGGCGCTAGTTGTCAATATGAGGCGCTAGTTGACAATATGAGGTGTTAGTTGACAATATGAGGCGCTAGTTGAAGATATGAGGCGTTAGTTGAAGATATGAGGCGCTAGTTGACAATATGAGGCGCTAGTTGACAATATGAGGCGCTAGTTGAAGATATGAGGCGCTAGTTGTCAATATGAGGCGCTAGTTGAAGATATGAGGCGCTAGTTGAAGATATGAGGCACTAGTTGACAATATGAGGCGCTAGTTGTCAATATGAGGCGCTAGTTGACAATATGAGGTGTTAGTTGACAATATGAGGCGCTAGTTGAAGATATGAGGCGTTAGTTGAAGATATGAGGCGCTAGTTGAAGATATGAGGCGCTAGTTGTCAATATGAGGCGCTAGTTGAAGATATGAGGCGCTAGTTGAAGATATGAGGCACTAGTTGAAGATATGAGGCACTAGTTGAAGATATGAGGCACTAGTTGAAGATATGAGGCGCTAGTTGAAATGCAGGTTCTTCTGTTCAGGTGATGTGTTCATGGAGTAAAGTGCTTCTCGTCGGACTCTCTATGTTTCTCAACATAACTCTGTTGCGTTGCTCATTCTGGTCACATGACATTGTTGCTTCTGTCCGTCCTGGAGAGCATCCTCCTCTGTTGCTCTATGAAGCTTCTTCCTCTTTTTTTTCCCCCTGAAAGGGTTTTTAATGTCTTTATTTGGGGAGTTGTTCCTGATCCGGTGAACTCCTGGGACAGGATGTCATGAGTACTGACTGTAGAGCCCTCTGAGGAGAATCATGTATTAGTGATTTTGGGCTGTACAAAGTAAATTGAAGTGTGTGTGTGTGTGTGTGTGTGTGTGTGTGTGTGTGTGTGTGTGTGTGTGTGATCAGACCACAGAAAGTGATCAAGCTCGTTCCAGAGTTCCTCCTGAAGAAGAGGAAAGCGTACCAGGCCATCAAAGCCACGCAAGCCAAGCTCGCGCTGCTCGAGAAGAGAAAGGTGCGTGATCTCAAAGTGTCCTCATAACGTGAGCAACGCGTGAAGACGACACACACACACACACACCTGCTGCCTGTGTGCTGACTTGTGTGTCTGTGTGAATCCCAGGTGTCCAAAGGCAAGCCACTGAAGTTCAAGCGTCTGGAGGACTTCCTGAAAGACAGCCACAAGCGGCACCGTGATGACACGCGCATCCAGAGGGCCGAGCACCGGCCGCGGCCGCCGCTGCCCGCCGCCAAGAGCAAGCTGGCCTTCGCCGTGCGCATCAGACAGTGAGTGCTTTGGGTCTTCTGGGGGCAGGATGACGAGCTCGCCACATGGGAATTCATCAGGGACTGAGATTGGGTTGTCAATTTGTTGCATTACATTTAGTTGAGCCCTTTATCCAGAGAGACTCACAATAAGTGCATTCAACCGTGAAAACAAACTCACAACAACAAGAAAGTACAATTTCTTCAATAAAGTGAAACTACAACGTTTTATCAGTAAGAGACATTTTAGAGCTACTAGAGTGCTGCTACTGCGCTGTCTTACTCAAGGTGGAGTCTAAAAGATGTGTTTAGTTTGTGACGGAAGGTGTAAGAAGGAAGATTGTTTAATTGTTTTGTTTTTGCAAACACCTGTTTGTACATTTGCCACAGTTTATTCTTTGCAATAAGCTCGAGTCCAAAGGTAAAATCCTATTGGTTGGACACAAACCCTCTTTGCAACGTCTTTGTCCTCGTTGGTCCTCAGGCGGCTGCTGCGCGCGTGACGCTGCTGAGTCTCTGCTTATGCTTGGTGTATTTATAGTGAAATAGCACTAACATAAACATAATTGACTGAATTAAATGATTGCATCTTCATATGTACACAAACATAAACATACATAAACATAATTGACTGAATTAAATGATTGCATCTTCATATGTACACAAAGCGCCGCTTCAGTTCGGTCAACGCGCATCGCTCTCTCTCCTCGTCAGGATTAACGGCGTCAGCCCCAAAGTGATGAAGGTGGTCCAGATGCTGAGGCTGAGGAAGATCTTCAGCGGGGCCTTCGTCAAGATCAACAAGACCTCTGTGGCCATGATGAAGATGGTGGAGCCCTACGTGGCCTGGGGGTGAGTAGCTTTGGCTCAGATCAACTGCGTTCAGGTTTATGTTCTGCTGTACTCATCATCGTCATCATCATCCCCTTGACAGATTCCCCAACTTAAAGTCTGTGCGCGAGCTCATCCTGAAGCGGGGTCAGACCCGGGTGGGCAGGAGGAGGGTCCCCCTCACGGACAACACCTTCATCGAGCAGCACATGGGTGAGCGACGTTCAACAGTCATTATTTGTTGTTAATATTTCACGATGAAAAACTAATCTAATGTCTCGATGTCCGTTCCTCAGGTAAACACGGCATCATCTGCCTGGAGGACCTCATACACGAGATCTACTCGGTCGGCACGAGCTTCCGGGCCACCAACAACTTCCTGCTGCCCTTCCGGCTGTCGGTGGCTCGGCACGCCGCCAAGGACAAGGCCGGGCTGCTGAAGGACCTGGGGAAGCCCGGCTTCCGCGGCGCGGACATTAACACCATCATCCGGCAGCTGAACTGAGGGGCGGAGGCTCTGCACCGTCCGCGGGGACGCTCCATCTCCAGAGCAGCGGGACGCCAACGACAAAATATTGTTTTCTCTTTTGTTTATTTTGGCAGAGAAGCTCACGGTTTCACCCAGAGTCGTGTTTTACCTGCTTCAGTAGCAACCGTTGTGGTGGCTACATGCTGATTGCAGAAGGACCTGAACTAGAGTCTTTTTGACTTAAGTTTAAAATATAAATACATATATATTGTAGTTCCCTTGACTACGGACTGATGGGAGCTGTTTGGTGAAATATACTCTGATGAATCACTTGTGAGATGAAAGATTTTGTCCGTTAAAGGTAAAGTTCCCCGACAAAATGACCGTTTGTGTGTCAGTAACTGTCCTCACGCCTCAACGGAAGAATTCAATGTGACGCGGCGAGCAGTTCAGTGAACATGTACATTTTAGTGTACATGTACATTTTAGTGGTTGAAGTATTTGCAACTCGTATTATTCCTCAGTTTGTCCGAGGAGCGGAGCAGCACATGCTGCGTACAGTATGTGGATGTGCACCACGGCTCAGTCACTCAATACGTTTAGTGGAACCATGTCTTTTAACATCTGTTGACAGATTTCTGATTCATTGTTGATACAATTTTTTACACAATAAAATCACCCAAAATGAATGAGTGTTGTACAAGAGGTGCCGTCACGCTGCGCGCTGGTCCCCGTGGTGTTACACTGGTGTTACTATAAATCCAGTGAGACATGAGTCACCAGCCTGTGGGGGGAGGGAGGCGGGAGGCAACCTATGCAGCTGCGCTTTACCGGATGCGCACTGGGAGAAATGGAGGATGGGGACGCTTCACGCGCCGCCGACCTGCTCCCCGCAACCTGATGCGTGTGCGCGCGCCGCTGGCCGGAGGGACGCGGAGGTGAAGGGAGCTCACTCTGCAGTCTCACTTTCGGCAAAGAAACGGGTAAGAAAAAGAAAGGCCACCGTGTCGAGCTGAGTGACGCATGCGGTCATCAAATCTGTTGGGGGGGGGGGGGGGTCATTCAGCGACTATTGCCATGGTGATTGATTACTGTGATTTGACCCGCTCCCGCGTAGTAACAGACTACACATGCAGCCAGAGCGACGTCATCGGGTCTCACAACATGCACGGAACCAAATGCCGGGCGCGTTATAATTTAATTCCGTTTCGTGTTCGTCCCACAAATGGAAAAAACGGATCAATATTGTTCAATAGATGTCAGACTGCTGCCGTAGCACGAGGAGTGCTGCCTTC
Organism: Clinocottus analis; assembly: GCF_023055335.1. Lineage (NCBI taxonomy): Eukaryota > Metazoa > Chordata > Actinopteri > Perciformes > Cottidae > Clinocottus > Clinocottus analis. Next base: position 18,401,417 of record NW_027175876.1, read on the forward strand.
AGGGACCATCGGAACGGTCCAAACTGTCCTTACCTCGCTATCATTAGAGCTGAAGGCACAACGCGCGTTGAGGCGCCGTCACGTCGTGACGGTACGACAACACACCGTCTCTCGTGACGCGTCACCGTGACACTCTCGGTCTACGTGATAGTCGGTAAGTGTTGAATTGATTCAAACCCCATCAGTGTGTAAGTATTTAACTATGACCGGTGAAACGCTGCACGTGGGGGAAACGTTTACAACAACTGTCGGCACAATTCTTGCATTTATTTTTTACTGCTGCGAGTGTGAGTCTCTAGTTTCCGAGGCGCACGTGAAGGCAGCATCGCGGCTCGCGTCAAGGAGAAGGGGCGGTCCGTCACGGCCCCTCGCGAGCAGACCTCAGCTCTGTGGGTTTTGGGAGCGATGCCCTCGGCTCGGTGGTTTCAGGAGTGTCGCGCGGTCTCAAGGTAAGCCCTCGTTCCTCGCTCCTCGTTCCTCGCTCCTCGCTCCTCGCTCCTCTCTCCTCACCTCGGCCTCCACGTGAATGGGATGCGGTGCGTTTGGCGGTGCCGGCTGTTGGCACTGACAGCACGGAGCATGCCGGGTAGTCTCTCACGCCGGCGCACGCGGCAGGACAAAGTTTTGGATTGGGCAACAAGACCATGTGGGCGCGCGCGGTCGGTTCACGGTAAATGCCACCGTGTCCGCGCGGTTCTGCTCTGGTGGGAACGGAGACATGTTGGACCCGGACGGCCGCGAAGGCGCCTTCATGTCGGCTGAAATGAAGGACACGTCGGCGCGCGTGGGGACTGATTAGCGGAGGAGACAGCGCGCGCTGTCTCTCGCGTGCACGCCGCTTTACGGACGTCTCTTAAACAGTCGCCGCACGCGAGCAGCGGCGGGTGCGTCAGAGGGACACACGGGGACACGAGAGCCGCCTCCTCCGGCGAAGCCCGAGGAGCGGAGAGCCAATATGTAGCATCCGCTTCAAAGAACCTGTCTGATGAGGGAGGAAGAACCTGTGAGGAGCCTTATTGACAGTCACAGGCAGAAGACCTTTACATCTCTCATAGAACAATTTAAATTAGTCTGAAATAACAAATGCAAGCGTTAATTAGGTGGGAAAGGTTTACTTCACCAATGTTACCCGCTCAGTCGGTTAGTTATTTTATAAATACATGTGATCACAAACGCGTACTATAAGCCTGGTTTCTGAGTAGCACCAGTAAAGTTATTCACATCTAAAATATAGCTCTCATTAGTTTAGGTGACCCTCCAGTGTTGTTGTTGTTGTTTACATCAGTGTAATGAGGAGGACATGATGCTGGTGATGAATGCATCCACTGGATCGTCTGCACCTGAGCCTCCTTCCTCTCCGGCTGCTGTCAGGCTGCACTGGCCTCTCTGTCCTGTCCTACTGGGTTCCTACTGGTTGGACTGGTGGGTGAGGACGGACACAATCATTTTCTATCCCTGATATCAGATGTTCATTATTAGATCATAGTTGCCTTCCATTATCCGAACCGCTCGTCCTGTTGGGGTCGCGTTGGGGTCGCGTTGGGCCTGGCGATGGGTCAGTCCCATCATCGCAGGGCAACACTTCCATTGATACCAGTCGAGCCTGCAGTGAGGAGTTTTGCCACATTATTCTTCTTTTGCATACGTAGACCAGCTCTCCGTGATGCATGAGTGCAACGACCATGTTTCTGGTCCTAATGCTGATCGTGGACATCTGCAGTAGCTCATGCTACTCGGCCGGCTCAGGAGGTCCATTGCGGTAAATCTGTAGTGACATTTTAACCGGTTACGATGTATTGTCAATATCCAAAAATGAAAAACCACTTCAGATGTTCATAGTGGGCTGCACGGTGGCGTAGCAGCACTGACGCTTCACAGCAGGAGGGTCTGGGGTTCGCATCCCGGTCTGCAGGTCCAGAGTCAGCATGTTCTCCCCCTGGCAGCGTGGGTTCTCTCCGGGTTCTCCGGCTTCCTCCCACAGTCCAAACACATGCAGCTCAGGTTACCTGGACTCTAAACGTCCCGTAGGTGTGAGTGTGAGCATGAATGGTTGTCTGTCTCTATGTCTGTCCTGTGATGGACTGGAGACTTGTCCAGGTGAACTCTGCCTTCACCCTTTGACAGCTGGGATCGGCTCCAGCGCCCCGCGGCCCTAATGAGGATAAGCGGTTAAAATAATGGAATGGATGCTCATAGTGTCATCTTGAACATCTCAAAGTAAAGTAATGACTAGTAGCATATGGATTGAAAATTGTATTTTTCTTCTAGTAAGAATATTAGGACAGTAAATTCTGGTTATCAAAAGTTCAATTGATATTTAAAATAAAAGCCCAAAACAAACGCATGGCAAGAGAGATGTCATGGAGGTCATTGTAGTGTGGAGGAGGAAGACCTGCAACTAAACGGCGTGCCGTCATAATGACGTCGCATCCATCACGTTTCACATTTAGTTTAAGGAAGGTCAGCTTCTGCCATCACACAGACCCGGTAGAGTCCTGCAGGCTCGACTGATCTGGTCCTCTGACCCGAACCCTGATTCACAAGTTAAAGTCACTTTGACACGTTCGCAGTGCGGCTTTGTTGTTTGGGTAAGTGTCGTGTTTGTGTAGCACTGTGTACGTCTCAGGATTCATTTTGGAAGATGTTTGGAGAATAAAGCAACGTCAGATAAGATGACACACACACACACACACACACACACACACACACACGCGCTGTACGCAGATCATCTGACGAGGGCCAGGACGTTGTTATCTGCTCTGAGGGGACAATGGCTGCTCCTGCAGGCTAATGATTACACTCTTCAGCCGGTCACTTCTCTTGTCTGTGGCCTTCAGAGTCGCTGCTGCTCGTCTACCTCTCGTCTCTGAGCAGTAAAGTCACTTCACGGAGCGGGTCAAAGGTCAGCTGAAGGCTTTAATGATTACTCAGATGGGACCACCCGGCCCCTGTGGGAGCATGCAGCACACACACGTAGATGAGGTGTGTCGCATATCAATGGGCATCATGTTTAGTTTTTTGCTGGAGTCGTTATGGTGAGCATTTTGATTTCACTGCTCTCTGTCTGGACGAGCGGCCGAGCAGCTTTGTGTTTTCTCTACTTTCCACACAGAAGACGTTCAACCAAAGCCTGCTCAGACGTGATTGGTCGATATACTTTGACTGCAAGCGGAACGTTTCCATATATCGTCCTTTATTTATAGAGATTGACGTGTCACTTGTTTGGGACGGTCTCATCCACCTGAGCTTTCACACACACCGACCCGACTGTAACCCCATGCTGTCCTGTCTGCAGCCAGCGTTTCTCTTTTGGTTTGACCTGTTTAGGCTTTAAACCTTCAGAGGAGAAGAATGTGTGTAATCCCTGGAGGAAAGGGGGCCGCACTGAACCACCAGGACTCTGATCATCACAGGCCAGAGACTGACTGAGTGTTTTACGAATGGTTTTAAAGAGCAGATGAAATACAAAATGACCCTCTAACTGCAGAGTCTGCTGGTTGGCTCTCTGCTGCCTCGTGAGGCTGGAGGGCACAGCGCCCCACAGCGTGGCCCTCCAGGACCAGCAGGGCTCCAAAACAACTTCCACAGCAAAGCGGTGACCTGGTGCGCTCTGTGGAAGTGTTTCAAACCATATCTGTTGTTTTGACTTTAAGGACGAGGAGTAACGGACGCTTGCTGCCGCCGCAGACTAAACGACCTTGGCCGACCTTGAGTTGAGATGCGTGTTATAGACAGGCTGCAATGAGACGTCTTCCTGTCGAGGTCAAAGCCGCCTGGCAGCCTCCTCCAGTCGCCCCTTTGACCCGCTCATGTTCCCGCCGAGCGCTCACGCTGAATGCAGAGCTTCTGCCGTCTGATGGGGATGGAAACGCTGCCGCGTGATGAGGATGGAAACGCTGCCGCGTGATGAGGATGGAAACGCTGCCGCGTGCTTTGATCGACCTTAATAAGCAGAATAAATAATCCGTCCTGTGCAGCTGCAGCCGTTCCCATGCTCCCCTCCTGCATATCAAACGGCAGGTCTCCTGTGTTTCCTCCATTTACACACTAGACGGTTGCGTAGGGGTGAGAGCGCCGCCGCCGGCTCAGCTCGCACTACCTCATGCAACGTGCAATCATTGTCCCTGTGTTGCCTGGCAACTGCAGCCTCCTGACCTCCTGTGTGATTTGCGACGGTCGTGACACCAGCGCCACTGACGCTGCCCGGTCCAGGACACTGTGTGTGTGTGTGTGTGTGTGTGTGTGTGTGTGTGTGTGTGTGTGTGTGTGTGTGTGTGTGTGTGTGTGCGCACACGCAGGCAAAAGGACAAGCCTCTGCACCAGGTGCATCCTGGGACATGGTGGTGAAGATGCAGCGTCATGTGAAGTCGGGCTAGTGGCTGCAGGAGCACGTGGTTCTCTGTGGCGCATGTCTCGTCTGGTGCTGTACAGTCTTCAGTGCCGTCCCGGGCGGCGAGGCCCTTCCAGTGGGGTTCCTGTTCGGTGTGCAGGCCGTTAGCTCCGGGCAGCTCCGCTTCTGGAGGTTCCCCTCGCCCGGTCCTGGTCCAGAACGGCCTCTGCATATTGTGCGAGGAAGAGTAGCAATCTGTCGCTCTTCCTCACCTGAAGTCTGTCACTGCGGTGAGGACGAACAGAGACACGGAGAGGATCAGGAACAGCTGCAGGTGTTTTTTAACAGGTATCTCTCTTGAAAAGGTGGAGACTAGAGATTTCCCCCCGCCTAAAAAAACTATCCCAAAGCAGCCTGGACAGGACCGGAGCCTCCGTGGTTCACCACAGAGCCAGCAGGCTTCTGGTTTAAGGCTCGGGAGGGTTTTAATCAAAGGCCCTGGTGGAACCTCTCAGGTTTTAAAGCATTCGTCTCTTTCTCCACATTGTTGCTGCACATTCCTAGAACGGCGTCCAAAGGGAAGCGTTTGCAGCAAAGAGCCGCTCTGACCTCCAAAAGTCTCAAAGAGCAAAGTCTGGTGCGACGCAGCAGAACAGAGCGAGGGCCATTCAAGCAGCAAGTGTATGATTTGTAATATGTAATATTACATATATATATGACATGCATATCTATCTCTCTATCTCTGTCTATCTATGACTCATTACTCAGTGGGCCTTGAAGTGAAGTGTCAGTGACACATGCAGTGTTCTTACTGGCTCACACATTGTCTAAACATTAAAGAGCTGCGTGTGTTAAAACAAGGTGTTCTTGAAGCAGATTGCGCTGCTTCTGTTCCCACCCTGTCATGCGCTGTGGGGGATTATCTGTAACCATGAGGCTGAGGCTTTAACGGGGTCCTTCACCTCGGCCGGTGATCAAGCGAGTGATCAAAGCAGCGGCGGCATCGAGCAGACGGCCCGTCGGCACAGAAAGCCACGGAGGTTTTGACGAGCGTGGAGATTGTGATCTCACACTGGACTCGATGCTTTAGTGTCTCTACCGGCGCCAGCGAGAGAGTTTGACCTGTTGAGTCGACTGCTCCACAGAGCGCACATGAGCAGGTGAGCAGGTAGACCAAGATGGCGCTCAGACACTGGCCAGTCCGGTAACCCGTTGCTCTCACCACCAATATCATGTAGCAGTAAAATATAGTAATATAATAAAGCAATATCAGCTGCTCTGTTGTAACGTTCACCGCTCGCTCAGCGTAGCTGCGTTTGTGGCTCAGAGGCGCGCTGGCCTCAGAGCCGCGTCATCAGGTGAGGCTGCAGGCTGCAGGTTAGTGAGGACGGAGAGGAGGTGGCTGCATCGCAGCCAAAGGACAGGAAATTCTGATTCTGGTAAAAAGCTGAACTTGGCAGCTGATTATCGGGCCGATAACGATGGAGGATCGACCTCTTTGTGCAAACCCCTGTGATGGATGCTTTGGTTACCACACAGATGCGTTCTGACATCAAAACTGTGCAAATATTCCATCGTGGGGGTAAAGTATGAAACCCATCTGTACTCTGAGGCCGTTCCCCTGAACTCGCTCAGCGTGGAGACGACGAGGCGCTGAGAGCACAGAACACAGACAGCTGTACAAGAACACCGATATGCTTCTCTTGTCAAAGCATACGCAGAGGTCGGGTTCTGTTTTGGTTGAAATGATCCGACCCGATGGAGAAGAAACCGCTGGAGTGTTTTGATGGAAAACATCGCATGTGCAACAGCATCGTGACCGAAGCTGCGGCACGCTGCCTGTGCTGAATATGTTGGTTCTCCTCTGACTCCGCAGTGATCGGGACAACGATACTCTCCTGCGGTGAGTCAGTCTGAGTGCAGCAGCAGCAGCAGCAGCAGCAGCATCAGCAGCAGCAGCAGCACTATCAGCAGCAGCAGCAGCAGCACTAGCGGCGGCGGCGGCGGCGTGGACTCAGTACCTTCAGTAAGTCCTTTGTTTCTTTACTTTAAGTGACGTCTTGATTCTGCTTTTTTGCGGCCGACAGCTAGTCGTGAATGAGCCGATCCGGATCGTGTTTGTTGCTGTGAGTCCAGCGACGCAGCACAGTGATGCATTCAGACTGGGAGGACTCCTCACTGCCAGTTCAGTACTGGGAGCGCATCCCAACACGCTGGAGCTGCTGAAGCCCTCCTTTCTCTGAGACCTCCTCGCTTGTTGTCCCCCAGCTGTCGGCGGCTCTCCCTATGGGCGAGGGTTTGGCGGCGTGATCCGCCCCAGAGGCCGAGCTCCCCTCCAGCCACCGCCACCATGGGGGACGTCGTGCGCATGCACTTCACCACGGTGGACTACGTCATCTTCGCCTTGCTGTTGGTGGCCTCCACCGGCATCGGGCTCTTCTACGCCTTCTCCGGCGGGCGCCAGCGCACCACACAGGTAGGCAGCGGACGGGAGGACGTCTTCTTCTTCCATCTCTTCCCTGACAATACTCAGTTTTTACTCTGTTTCCTTTGTTTGCAGGAGTTCCTGATGGCGGACCGCTCCATGAGCTGCCTGCCCGTGTCCCTGTCCCTGCTGGCCACCTTCCAGTCGGCCGTGGCCATCCTGGGCGCTCCCTCCGAGGTGTACACCTTCGGGACGCAGTACTGGTTCCTGGGCTGCTCCTACTTCCTGGGCCTGCTCATCCCGGCCCATGTTTTCATCCCCATCCTCTACCGGCTGCGGCTGTCCAGCGCCTACGAGGTACACGCCAGCTGAGCACGTCTTATCTGTGCTCTCATCTGCTCACGTTGTCTCTTATCTGCTGTTAACGTTCACCTGAGCAGGACGGCACTAATCGAGTCCTGTGAAGAGAGAAAGAGTTGCCGCTCGCACAAACACGTGTGTGACGGGAGTTACTTCAGGGGTCAAAGGTTACGGCTTTAAAAGAGATTACAGCTGTAAAACAGTTGGCCAAAAGATAGTGAAAACAAATACATCAAAGAATTTACATTTGCAATAAAATCGCACTAAGAAAATAAATGTGATCCTCAAATAACGGATTTAATTTGAAGGCACCTGAAGGCGTTGAGCTGGATGACTGTGAGATTGTAATCAGCCATGTTGTTTTGTTCTCTTCCCTCCACAGTATCTGGAGCTGCGCTTCAACAAGACGGTCCGCATATGTGGCACCGTGACCTTCATCTTCCAGATGGTATGTCTGCTTGTGTGTTGTGTTGCTCTGCAGTGTGAGGCTCCACCCTGAGCGTCGCCTCCTGAACACATCCCGTGTGAACACGTCCCGTGTGAACAAACCCCGCGTGAACACACCCCGCGTGAACACACCCCGCGTGAACACACCCCGCGTGAACACACCCCGCGTGAACACATCCCGTGTGAACACACGAGTCGTTTCACTGAGGAAATGATGGATAATCACTTGATATCCACTTCCCATTAAGTTCAGTGAGCTGGCAGCTGAAGGAGGCAGGTGAGCTGGTAGAACCAGACGAGCCCAGAGGAGAAAGTCATTTTCCTTATCGTCTGAGAACGCCTCCGCTGGCTGGTTATATGGCGGCAGAGTGAAGCGCCGGCCCTGAAGATGTCACATTGACCCTCTTAAAGTGTCTCTTATTGTTTGGTTTGCGATAGCAGCGTTCGGTCGTGTCATGACTTGATGACATGAGCTGTTACTCTCAAAGATAATTGATTGAAGTGCACATTCCCCCAAAAGGCTCTTGGGAGTCGCTGCTGTTCCTTCTCACCAGCAGACGCCTCGTAACACATCAGATTAACCCTCTGGACCCGAACGCCTTCTCAAAGCCTTCAGCCTGGTGATGTTGCTCTGGTCACATGTTGCTCTGGTCACATGTTGCTCTGGTCACATGTTGCTCTGGTCACATGTTGCTCACCGCGTCATGGCCGCTGAGGGAACAGAGACCACGCCCCTTTAATGCCAGGAACCTGTCTTCACTTTTTATTGAAGTGCACACAAGTGTTCCAACATTGAGGGGAAAGAAAACCGTCGCGGCTGCACACACTGTACACATCCAGCTCCACGTTAGCACGAGCTCTGCGTACAGCCTCTCGTGTCAGAGGACCTGCGATGCTGCTCCAGCTGTGATTAATGGCATGTAGTTGTTAAATTCCCTTATGAAAATATGCCTTTTAAACTAGCCGGCGGATGTTTGTGGGTTCAAAGGGTTAATTGCGTCCACACAGTCGTGTTATTAACTAATCTAGAGGTCAGACCCGTCTCTCCTGTAATGTATTTCCTAAAAGCGAGTATCGCCTGATACTCCTGCGAGTGAGGAGGGCTCTGCTGCAGCTGTGCTTCCTCAGGTCTCCTGCTGACCGTCCTCTTCCTCTGCAGGTCATCTACATGGGCGTGGTCCTGTACGCCCCGGCCCTGGCGCTCAACGCAGGTAGGATTTATTATTCCCTGCTTCCCAGCAGGATCATCACACCAGCGGGTACCGGTGTTGCGATGGAGGCGCCGGGTGTTGTGTAACGCTGCTCCTCTGCTGCTCCTCTGCAGTGACGGGGTTTGACCTCTGGGGGGCGGTGCTGGCCATGGGGTTGGTGTGCACGCTGTATACTGCTCTGGTGAGTCCCTGAACTACAACGTGTGTAGAACTTCACAGTGCTCACTGTTTCTGTGCCACACCTGACTGGAAACTGCTCGTGTAACTCATGCATCTCTGCTCTGATGTTTCTACATGTTCCATCACCTCTGATCGTTTTAGAGTAACAGGTTTAACTGTTCCAGTGTCCAATCCTTTAAAGTGAGTCCCCTGCTCGTCTCTCAGGGCGGTCTGAAGGCCGTGATCTGGACCGATGTCTTCCAGACGGTGGTGATGTTCGCGGGCCAGCTGGCGGTCATCGTGGTGGGGGCCAGCCAGGCGGGCGGCATGGCGGAGGTGTGGAGGAAAGCCGTGAACGGCAGCCGCATTGCTGGACTCGAGTGAGTGCCGCGCCGCCGCTCGTACCGCCGACCCGTTGGGCGCGTCAGCAGCTCACGGTGCCGTGTTCCCCTTGCAGCCTGAACCCCGACCCGCTGGAGCGCCACACCTTCTGGACGCTGGGCGTGGGAGGAGTCTTCCTGATGCTGGCTCTGTACGGGGTCAACCAGGCCCAGGTCCAGAGATACCTCAGCTCCCGCACGGAGAAGGAGGCCGTCATGTGAGCGCCGACCGAGTCTCCACGCGTACGCGGCTCCTCCCGGCTGGAGACACTCACTTCATACAGTCACTGTCCTCGTGTCTCTGCGTTGTCCTTCCAGGTCCTGCTACGTAGTTTTCCCGTGCCAGCAGATCGTGCTGTGTCTGGGTTGCCTGATGGGTCTGGTCATGTTCGCTCGCTACGGAGAGGACAGCCCTCTGGACAAGGGCTACGTCAAGACCAATGACCAGGTGAGCGTCCTTCACAGTGGCTGCAGCTGCCTTTCCTTCTCTGTCCGGGCTCTGGAGCTATCCGCTAACATGTGGCCGCTCTGTGCAGATGGTGCTGTATTTTGTGATGGACGTCTTCAAGGATCTTCCCGGGCTCGCGGGCCTGTTTGTGGCCTGTCTGTTCAGCGGGGCGCTCAGGTCAGAGGACCCACGTGGAGGACGAGCATCCAGTTCCTGAGCTTCAGGAACGTTCTGTGTGCAGACGAGCTTCATCGTGTGTTTTCTCCCTCCAGCACCATCTCGTCAGCTTTCAACTCCCTCGCAACCGTCACCATGGAGGACCTGATTAAACCTCAGTTTCCTAACATGACCGAGGCTAAAGCCACGCTGCTGTCCAAGGGGCTCGGTGAGACGGCCGCTTCAGCCTTTCACCTCTGTGCTACATTACACAATGCCGCACGAGAACACACTTTACATAGGAGTTTATTCCTGTAACTAATGTTTTCATTTGCATCAGGAAGAACGTCAACACCTGCAGCTAAACACTTGTCACTTTTTTACCGCGTCGCACTATTCCAGTCACACATCTAATGTGTGTGTTAGTGTAAAAGAGCAGCTCTCAGGCCACCGCTGGCGTCAGGTGACTCCATTAAAGAGCCTCTGTCCTGCAACATGTGGCCTCTAACTGTGCTTCCTCCACAGCGTTGGTCTACGGCCTGGTGTGTCTGGCCATGGCCTACCTGGCCTCCATAATGGGATCTGTGCTGCAGGTAAACATGCTCGGGTTGCAGATAAAGAAAGGTGCATTTGGTTGGAGGAGTGACACGCGTGTGCTCCGTGCCCTCAGGCAGCCTTCAGCATCTTCGGGATGGTGGGCGGTCCTCTGCTGGGCCTCTTCTGCCTGGGCATGTTCTTCCCCTGGGCGAACTCCACGGTGAGTCCTCTGTGAACGTCTTCGTGAGCCTCGTCGGCCTCGCTGTGTCTGAGCTTGACCCTCCGGCCCGTCCTCAGGGTGCGGTGGTCGGGCTGGTAGCCGGCCTCGCCATGGCCTTCTGGATCGGCATCGGCAGCTTCGTGATGCGCATGCCCGCGTCCCTCCCGGAGCTGGCGCTCAACGCCACGGCCCCGCCCCTGTTCGACAACATGACGGCCGCCGCCATGACCACGCTGGCCACCGCCACGACCACGCTGGCCACCAACGCCACGCTGAGGTAACGCAGGACACAGCTCATGGGACACATGGAACAGTGCTGGAGTTTAAAACGGTCATTTCCAGGCCTGGAAGAGTCCTCAAAGAAAACAGAATGCCCAAAGTGGTGTAAAAGTGTTATGTTCATGTGTTCATGACGTTCATTCAGTTATAAATAATGAATCTGCTTTTAAAAGAAAGAGGCTCAAAACATCAGCAGCATACATACAGGCATCTATATAAATGTTTATTCTTTTAATCAAACTATTGTCTCTCATTCATTTGAGTCATTTAAGGTTTACTGTATGCTTTGAATCCTCATTGTTAGTTTAAATACTACATTTTATCACTTTTTACTGTTTACACACATTTCACACAATGTTTGATCATGAACATTTAGTTTAAAGTCATGAACATTTGGTTTAAAGTCATGAACATTTGGTTTAAAGTCATGAACATTTAGTTTAAAGTCATGAACATTTGGTTTGAAGTCATGAACATTTGGTTTAAAGTCATGAACATTTAGTTTAAAGTCATGAACATTTAGTTTAAAGTCATGAACATTTAGTTTAAAGTCATGAACATTTGGTTTAAAGTCATGAACATTTAGTTTAAAGTCATGAACATTTAGTTTAAAGTCATGAACATTAAGTTTAAAGTCATGAACATTTGGTTTAAAGTCATGAACATTTAGTTTAAAGTCATGAACATTTAGTTTAAAGTCATGAACATTAAGTTTAAAGTCATGAACATTTAGTTTAAAGTCATGAACATTAAGTTCAAAGTCATGAACATTTAGTTTAAAGTCATGAACATTAAGTTCAAAGTCATGAACATTTGGTTTAACGTCATGAACATTAAGTTTGAAGTCATGAACATTTAGTTTAAAGTCATGAACATTAAGTTCAAAGTCATGAACATTTGGTTTAACGTCATGAACATTTGGTTAAAAGTCATGAACATTTGGTTTAAAGTCATGAACATTTGGTTTAAAGTCATGAACATTTGGTTTAAAGTCATGAACATTTGGTTAAAAGTCATGAACATTTGGTGAAACGTTATAGACACCCACTGGTCACAATGTGTATGAAGCCTGCGTTGACGCAGGCTTCATACACATTGTGGGTGTGCATGACGTCTATGACGTTTCACAAGTTCAAAGTCATGGTCACGTTGTGCAGCTTCCTGGCGCTTCAGTCCTCGGAGGTCTTGACGCTCTTGTCTCCTCCTGCAGGCCGTCGGGGGTGCAGGCGCTGTACTCGCTGTCCTACATGTGGTACAGCGCTCACAACTCCACCACGGTGGTGCTGGTGGGCCTGATCGTCAGCTTCCTCACAGGTAGGTGCTCTGAAGCCCCGCCCACCGCGCAGGACCACAGTAACGCACCTCCACCTGGTCACGCGCCATCACGCGTCCATCCACCAAGATGGAAACACGATTTACAGCTTCTCTGCCACAGAACCTTTATTTTGGTGCACATTTCAAAATAAATGTAAACCGTAAAACTTTACTTTTACAAATCAGTTTCAAGCAGGAAACACGTGGGACATTTTCACTCACTGTCTGTTTAATTGGTTCATTTTGGTCTCAAAAGATGAACCTGGTGCCGGCACACGCGCACCGAGGAGCTTCCACTCAAATAACAATAACTTTATGTATTGTGTAGATACATCCATTTTTTATAGCACTTTTTAAAAGTTTACAAAGTGCTGCAGAGAAGCAATAGACACCAGTAAAATACCAGTAAACATGAAGGAAATGAATCCAACCAAACACGCAGCCAGAAAGAACAAATAAAGCAAACAAACACACCAGCGGGCAGCTGCATGATTCTGTACAAAGAGCTTTAAGAAGCGGTTGAGAGGTGACTGACGGCGTCTCCGCCCGGCCTCAGGGCCCATGAGGGAGGAGGACCTGACGCCCGGCACGGTGTTCCCCGTCATGGGCACGCTGCTCTTCTTCCTGCCCGAGCGCTACAAGGAGAAGCTCTGCTGCGTCACGCCTCTGTCCACGCCGCGCAAGGTAACCTCACCCGCGCCTGCATGCCGCCGCCTCCTGTGTTAGCCAACAGCAACCAAAAGAGAGAAGCTTTGCCCCGGTAACCAGGATCCCCTCGCCCCGCAGGCCAAGGACGCCGACGCGCCGCCGTACCAGATGGCCACGAAGGACGGCAACGGGGCGGCGCTCTGCAAGGAGGACACGGTCACCGAGGACAAGGAGCAGGAGAGCGACCGAGCGCAGACGGAGGACGAGGACCAGGAGGTCCGCGTGGCCCCGCCCTCCTGCCCGCTGAGGGGCCACACGGTGGACGAGACGGCCTTCTGACCGGCGAGGAGGCGGCGCGCAGGCAGTGTGCAGCACCTCGGGGTGCTTCTACGACGGCCTGTCAGTTGAACCTGACCACTGACACGCCTCCAGGACTCTAACGGCAAAGGACCTTTCATTTCCTGCCTTTCTCCCTCAACCTGAGCCCGCTGGAGCTGCGTCAGGCGAAGAAGAAACCAGCCGGTCGACTGTGTGTGTGTGTGTGTGTGTGTGTCTGTGTGTGTGTGTGTGTGGGGAAGGGCCCTCGCGCACAAGGGGCCGTTCCGCTGTTCGACAACAACAAAAAGAATCAGGTAGTCCTTAAGAGATAAAGATGTACATGCTGTAAACAAAATGTGTTATTTTTGTAGAGAAGACGGAGCCATAAAATCCCAGATTATGTTTAAAGAGATTATAATATAAAAAGAGAGGAGGGATGGGAGGCGTGAGCGCGGTGACGGGCTGGCGTCCTCACGGCCTCGCTTCACAGAACACAAGCGGCGCCTCCACCCGTCAGCTGGTGTGACGTCCTGATGTTTTTAAAAAGGTGAATTCAGATGTGACGAAGCCTCACAGTAACAACTATGTCATGGTTAATAACAACTATGTCATGGTTAATAACAACCATGTCATGGTTAATAACAACCATGTCATGGTTAATAACAACTATGTCATGGTTAATAACAACTATGTCATGGTTAATAACAACTATGTCATGGTTAATAACAACCATGTCATGGTTAATAACAACCATGTCATGGTTAATCACAACCTGCATCATGGTTAATAACAACCATGTCATGGTTAATAACAACCATGTCATGGTTAATCACAACCTGCATCATGGTTAATAACAACCATGTCATGGTTAATAACAACTATGTCATGATTAATAACAACTATGTCATGGTTAATAACAACTATGTCATGGTTAATAACAACCATGTCATGGTTAATAACAACCATGTCATGGTTAATAACAACCATGTCATGGTTAATAACAACCATGTCATGGTTAATCACAACCTGCGTCATGGTTAATAACAACCATGTCATGGTTAATAACAACCATGTCATGGTTAATCACAACCATGTCATGGTTAATCACAACCATGTCATGGTTAATAACACCTGCATCATGGTTAATAACACCTGCATCATGGTTAATAACACCTGCATCATGGTTAATAACACCTGCATCATGGTTAATAACACCTGCATCATGGTTAATAACACCTGCGTCATGGTTAATCACAACTATGTCATGGTTAATCACAACTATGTCATGGTTAATCACAACTATGTCATGGTTAATAACAACCATGTCATGGTTAATAACAACCATGTCATGGTTAATAACAACCATGTCATGGTTAATCACAACCATGTCATGGTTAATAACAACCTGCATCATGGTTAATAACACCTGCATCATGGTTAATCACAACCTGCATCATGGTTAATAACACCTGCATCACGGTTAATAACACCTGCATCATGGTTAATAACACCTGCATCATGGTTAATAACACCTGCATCACGGTTAATAACATCATGAGTGATCAGGCAGCAGCAGAGATGAGACCAGATGACACGCTGTGCACAGAGAGCACGCCGCCACGCACTTCCTGTGTGAAGGGCAACGCGAGGCGTCGCCGGTGTGCTCTAGTCTTCTTCTTCTTCTTCTTCTTCTTTCTTTCTTTCTTTCTTTCTTTTTTTCTTTCTTTCTTTCTTTCCTGATTCAGGCTGTCGACACGTTTGTGATGGATTTGCTTTCTTGTGTCTACATTTAGATTTTATCATCTAATCCTGTTTTTTGGAATCACAGAATTCTTGACCATCACATTTGTGTGTGTGTGTGTGTGTGTGTGTGTGTGTGTGTGTGTGTGTGTGTGTGTGTGTGATCATCTTGTGCTCATCAGCGCTCCTTGTGGCCATCACAGGCGTGTTTTCTCTTTGGATCGGCGTCATTGTCTTTAACATTTTTTTTTAATAAACAATCCAGATTGTTGCTGAAGCCTCACGCCGGGCTGAAGCTTTGTAGCTGAAGCTCTTTAGCTGAAGCTTTGTAGCTGAAGCTCTGTAGCTGA
The DNA here is from genome assembly GCF_023055335.1 of Clinocottus analis. Lineage (NCBI taxonomy): Eukaryota > Metazoa > Chordata > Actinopteri > Perciformes > Cottidae > Clinocottus > Clinocottus analis. The sequence continues at coordinate 18,416,739 of NW_027175876.1, forward strand.
AGCTCTGTGGCTGAAGCTTTGTGGCTGAAGCTTTGTAGCTGAAGCTTTGTAGCTGAAGCTCTGTAGCTGAAGCTCTGTAGCTGAAGCTCTTTAGCTGAAGCTTTGTAGCTGAAGCTCTGTAGCTGAAGCTCTGTGGCTGAAGCTTTGTGGCTGAAGCTTTGTAGCTGAAGCTTTGTAGCTGAAGCTCTGTGGCTGAAGCTCTGTAACTGAAGCTCTGTGGCTGAAGCTCTGTGGCTGAAGCTCTTTAGCTGAAGCTCTGTGGCTGAAGCTCTGTGGCTGAAGCTCTGTGGCTGAAGCTTTGTAGCTGAAGCTCTGTAGCTGAAGCTTTGTGGCTGAAGCTCTGTAACTGAAGCTCTGTGGCTGAAGCTCTGTGGCTGAAGCTTTGTGGCTGAAGCTTTGTGGCTGAAGCTTTGTGGCTGAAGCTCTGTGGCTGAAGCTCTTTAGCTGAAGCTCTGTGGCTGAAGCTCTGTGGCTGAAGCCTCCCGGCGGGCTGAAGCTCTGTAGCTGAAGCTCTGTGGCTGAAGCTCTGTGGTGAGCTGAAGCTCTGTGGCTGAAGCTCTTTAGCTGAAGCTCTGTGGTGAGCTGAAGCTCTGTGGCTGAAGCTCTGTGGCTGAAGCTCTGTGGTGAGCTGAAGCTCTGTGGCTGAAGCTCTTTAGCTGAAGCTCTGTGGTGAGCTGAAGCTCTGTGGCTGAAGCTCTGTGGCTGAAGCTCTATGGTGAGCTGAAGCTCTGTGGCTGAAGCCTCCCGGCGGGCTGAAGCTCTGCCTGGTGTCCCAGGAGCGTCCTCCAGGTGACTTCTTCCCCCACGTTGTGTTGGTCACGCTCAGAAATACCTCGATTGATCCAAAGCATATAGAATATGAATTTATTTACCTTTTCTTTTTTTACAAACAGAAGATATATTTGAGATCGTGTATATTTTTGTAAATTCACGTAAAAGCCACATTTCACTTGCTGAAATGAGGCTTTCTATATGCAAGAACCCTGAAGTGTTCCTTGTCCTGGTGCGTGAGGCAGAACCGGGCAGAACCGGGCAGAACCGGGCTGTGCGCCCCGCACGCCTCACAGCGGCTCACGCGGTCCAACGCTTCCTCGGTTCTGATTTGTTTTGAACTGCTCTGAAATGACATTTGTGTCCTTATATTTATGATTTTTATGATGCGTCACACTAGAAATGACTTGAAGTGTGAGCAGAACACAGAACCTGTGAGCAGAACCCAGACGGGAGCTCTGGCTTCCTCGTGACTCGGACCAGTTCACAGCCGTCTGGACTCTAATGCGTCCCATAAATGCTTCTTCTATTCATTAGTGGCCTTTTTCCTTTTATATATTTATATATATATTTATATATATAAATACAGAGCGGTCCGTTAGTTCACAGTACAGCTGGGAAAGAGAAAGCATGGCACTGAGTAATTTCCAGCAAGGATAAATATTGTATTTCCCTTTGAAACAATATTTATCATCTTTGTTGTCCATCCTCAAGAATTCCTCCTGGCAGCATTCCAATAAAACGATGAGCACTGACGCGACGCTGCGTCTGTGCCTTCATTGTGTTGTGCGACCTCCTCTGTGTCCTGTCAGGCTCTTATGAAAGGTTATGGACATGAATATGAGCCCAGGCCCAGCTCCTGTCAGAGGGAAACCTTTCTAACCACTGAGAAGCATTTTAATCTGTTAGTGTCTCTGACTTCTAGGTTTATGAATGAGACTCTGATATTAGAGGTGATATTAAAGAAGTGCTACGATGACGAATCCAAGAGTTCAAGTGTTGTGATGTGTCTTTGTTCTTCTGTCGCTCTGAACCCAGAGAAATGAAATGTTTTCACACAACACTGTGTGATGTTTGTGTGTTTGATCACACACTTGATGACATCATGCGCTGTAACTTCATCTGAACTCTTTATTCTGTGACACTAAACTGACTTCATGAGGACTTTGTAAAGGTGAAGGTGTTTCATCCATCTGGGACTCTAAACCCTCTGCTGTACGATGACCTTCAGGATGACCTTCAACACACTTTTTACTTTTTCATGGTTCTGAAATCAAAGAAACCTGTTTGTGGACCTGCAATGAATTCATTTATTTTATGATTACTTGACTTCTTTTTCTTCTACTAAACAAGTTTGACTATGAATTCATTTTATTTGTATGTTTTGCATTTTAACACACGTGTTCACATACTGCAGGATTTCTTTAAAATGATTTTATATAAATGAATAAAGTATGACTTTCTGAAGCGTCGTGCCTCCCTCTGGCAGCACTGACAGCACGCCGTCCTCCAGAGAGAGCCGTCTTCCTGGGGAACGCAGGCTGGTTCTCTAGAGGAACCGGCTCCAGGGGTCCAGGGTTCTAGGTCCAGGGTCCTAGGTATAAGTCCAGGGTCCTAGGTCTAAGTCCAGGGTTCTAGGTCCAGGTTCTAGGTGTAAAAGCGTACTCTGCCAGCACGTTTGCCTCATTAATCTGTGTAATACTTCTGTCCCATGATGCTTCACTCTGGGTGAAGAAGGCGAACATGACGTATCAAAACATTGGCGTTCTTGGCTACCTCAAGACGACCAACGTGAGTTTGGCCTGATGGTGGCGCCAGAGGTCCGTCCTCTAGCTCGTTGCGCGCTCAGCAGTCTCATGTAGTGTTAATGTCTCATGAACGGACACGGTTTCAGAGATATTCCAGTAAATGAACTCGTACTGCTTGTCGGCCGTTTCCTGAAGACCTGAAAGGATCCATCTGTCTGTCAATCACTGTGTTCAAAATATAGAAATACATGCTGGTGAACACGTCTGGGATCATCTCCTGGGTTACAAACATTAAAGTCCAATAAAAACTTCCATCCATGCATATATTTACTCACATTATTGTTTTTACATCTAATTTATTGGCTGAAACTTCTGAACACAGCTTTTCATTTTAAACTGAAGCCCAACAGAAACGTGAGAAAAGAGGAAGCTAATATTATAAGCATAAATCTGAAAACTGAGTCAAACAGACCATAAAGCAGGGGATGCTTTAGGGCGGGGCTTACAGTGATTGACAGGCCGTCACTCCTCCACATTCCAAATATGGGCGCCTCCATTCATCGGTTGCAATAAAACAAGATGGCGGACGTGAAATTGTGGAACCCGAGGCTTCTGTTTTAAACGGACACTTCCTGTGACTGAAGGCTGGAAGAAGATGTATGGGTCCAGGAGAGGAGGCGGCGCCCCCTACAGGCCTCCGGCTGCAGCGCTGCACCTGCAGCCTTAACGCTCTCGTGGTCACGTCATCCTGACCTTTCTGCAGGCGACCTTTGCTTCAGTAAAGACACAATGTTTAGCCGAGCTCACCCTTACAAGGGAAGCATCATTCTAGAGAGATCTTCCAGCATAACTTTATCTCTCACACTGATCAAATCTGATTTATGGAACACATGAAAGCTCTCTCACCCTCTCCCTCGTCTTCCCCAGTTGTTCCTCTTCGTCCTCCTGTCTTCTCCCTTCATTCCTTCCTCTTCTCTCTATATTTATTCTCTCCACAGTCCAATTCTTCCTCTTCATCCTCCTCCTCCTCCTCGCTGTCATCCTCTGTCTCTTCCTCCGGTTCCAGCAGAGGGGGAGAGTTGGCCTCAACGTCCATAAATCATAAATCAGAGGTCCATAAATCGGGCCTGTAATCAGCGCGTCCCGGCCGTAATGAGCAGCAGATAGTGAAAATATGCAGATTATCTCCCACCAGGAAGAGATGAGGAGGCTTTCTTGAAGCCGTTCCAGTGGCATCAACAGTTGTCTTTACATGGAAGCACGACAGGAGCAACCACACACACACACACACACACACACACACACACACACACACACACACACACACACACACACACACACACACACACTGTGCCTGCAGTCTCCTTGCTGCACCTGCGGCGGCTCTGCTATGATGTCATA
>NW_027175876.1:18423158-18449145 GCF_023055335.1 Clinocottus analis
CCCCGACAGCAGCTCCCCCACGCCGCCGCAGTACAGCAGCGAGCGCATCGGCCACTTCTGAGGAGAGACAGCGCAGCCGTGTTAGCGCGGCGGTGTTAGCCGCGGCGGTGTTAGCGCTGCGGTGTTAGCGCAGCCGTGTTAGCGCGGCGGCGTTAGCCGCGGCGGTGTTAGCGCGGCGGCGTTAGCGTAGCCGTGTTAGCGCGGCGGCGTTAGCGCGGCGGCGTTAGCCGCGTTGGTGTTAGCTGCGGACCAGAAGCCGTGAAGTCACAGCGGCTCCAAACTCGAGTCAACCCCCACGAACACACGTGTTAATATGCACAACTTCACATGAGAACAACCGCTTTTACAACAACTGGTTGTGTTAGATCCAGATGTTTGGAGTTGTGTCGGCCCAAAGAACACACTTTGAACTTTGCCCTTCAGTAATGTGTGACGTCGTGGAGACCCACATGCATTACAGTCTGTGGTCACACCTGGACCCGCTCAGGGGGCGGGGCTTAAGCGACGCCGTGGGACTGTCACTCAAGATTGGTGTGACGTCACGGTGAACTTCAAACTCCACAACCCCTCTACACGCCAGAAGGTGGCAGTAGAAACAACCCTGGACCTGATCTTTTCCTCCACCTCCTGTCACCTGACGTCGTCCCGCCTCACCTTCACAGGGTGCAGGTATCCTCCCGGCCTGCAGGGGGCGCGCTCACACTGCGCCGCGCCCTCGTCCAGCGTCTCCGTCAGGTGAGCGATGTAGTTAGTCGCCAGAACCAGAACATCCAGTTTAGACAGCTTAGTGTCCGGTGGGACCGAGGGCAGAGCCGCCTGAGGAGAGAGGAGAGAGGAGGGAGGGAGTAGAGAGGAGGGAGGAAAAAGGAGGAGGGAAGAGGAGGGAGGAAGGAAAGAGGAGGAGGGAGGAGGGAAGGAGTAGAGAAGAGGGAGGAGAGAGGAGGAGGGAGGGAAGAGCGAGGAGGAGGGAGGAGAGAGGAGGCCGGAGGGAGGAGAGACGAGGGAGGAGAGAGGAGGAGGGAGGAAGGAAGAGGAAAGAGGAGAGAGGAGGCCGGAGGGAGGAAAGAGGAGGAGGGAGGAGGAGAGAGGAGGGAGGACGGAAGAGGAAAGAGGAGGCCGGAGGGAGGAAGGAGGAAGCAGGAGGGAGGAGAGAGGAAGGAGGAGAGAGGAGAGAGGAGGGAGGAAGCAGGAGGAGAGAGGAGGGAGGAGGCCGTCATGTCTTCAGTGAGGAAAGTGGAGATGAAGGGATGACAGCATGCTGCAGGAGAGATGTTCTATCTTTTAAACAGATTATTTTGAATAGATTTATTTATTATTCCATGACACAATGAAAGTGGCGCTCACTCTGCATGAAATGATCGAAGCCAGCGAGACTCAGAGGACCCAACAGGCCGACCTGCATGTACGACCTCAGGGCAACAAGAGCTGACTGGACATCAAAGCCCACAATGCATTGCATCTCTTCAGACAGAAGGCAGGTTAAATGATGAGCTGTTAATATGTTATGAGGTTCTGTTCTCATTGAATATTAAACTGTCCACAGACTCATGACAGCTGGATGAACGTCTCTAACACACACCAATGTGGACTGCTCTGAAGCGTGAGAGCCATTAGGGGAAGTTTCAAAAAGCTAACGCTACGCTAACGACACCGTGGTCACATGACGTGAACACATACCTGCAGGCTGTGGAAGGCCTGTCGCAGGTTGCGTACGCGGCTCCTCTCCCGCGCTGCGTTCTCTGGGGAGTGCTGACCCCTCAGGGTGCTGCATGCGGCCGCCGACTGGCCCCCGGACCTCAGGGTGCTGCACGCGGCCGCCGACTGGCCCCCGGACCTCAGGGTGCTGCACGCGGCCGCCGACTGGCCCCCGGACCTCAGGGTGCTGCACGCGGCCGCCGACTGGCCCCCGGACCTCAGGGTGCTGCACGCGGCCGCAGACTGGCCCCCGGACCTCAGGGTGCTGCACGCGGCCGCCGACTGGCCCCCGGACCTCAGGGTGCTGCACGCGGCCGCCGACTGGCCCCCGGACCTCAGGGTGCTGCACGCGGCCGCCGACTGGCCCCCGGACCTCAGGGTGCTGCACGCGGCCGCCGACTGGCCCCCGGACCTCAGGGTGCTGCACGCGGCCGCCGACTGGCCCCCGGACCCGGACCCGGACCCAGACCCGGACTGCACCTGCAACAGAGGACACGTTTATAGCCGCATGTATGTAGAATCATGTACTAAACATGGAAGTTTGCTACATTGAGGCTTTATAGAGCGTATTCACCACGTGACCACAACACGCTTTGGCGGCCATGTTGGCGGCCATGTTGGGGTCCATGCACGGCATTGTTTTGCTGTGTTTTATGCCGCTCTTCTTAGGAAATGACCATTATATCCTGAAGGAGACACAGTTTCAGTTCAAAACGGCGTCTTGTGATTATTGTACTGTGTCTTATTGTTGGATGAGGGACTAATGATTCAGAATATTATCAGCTCAACAAGACAGGCTCGTACTTCAACTTGTCCAGCTTCTCACATGATGCATCTAACTTACTTCTGCTTCACTCTTGTATGAGCGTTAGGACTGTTCTCATGTGTTCTGTTCATACATCGGGTTGTGGGCACGTTTCCATTCACACACTCTCATCAATAATCTCCTTCTGCTTTTTCGCCGAGTGAACATCAATGTCTTTCACTTACGCAAAAGGAACTGTGGATGGAAACTTAGGAGGAAGCCATGAACATGGCAACTCCGTGTGGCGATGTCTGCCTTTACTCTGTGATTCATTTCAAGGTAAAATAAAACACTGGCTACATGGGAACAGCTCTCAGCACGGCAGCCAAACAGTCACTGCTGGTCCTAAATGAGCTGGAAGCCGCTTCATCCAGACACTCGTCCTGGAGCCGGAGACAGCTGTGAGACTACGGAGAATAGTATGAACCCAGACACGGAGAATAGTATGAACCCAGACACGGAGAACAGTATGAACCCAAACACGGAGAACAGTATGAACCCAGACACTGAGAATAGTATGAACCCAGACACGGAGAACAGCGTGAACCCAGACACGGAGAACAGTATGAACCCTGACACGGAGAACAGTATGAACCCAGACACGGAGAACAGTATGAACCCTGACACGGAGAACAGTATGAACCCTGACACGGAGAATAGTATGAACCCTGACACGGAGAATAGTATGAACCCAGACACGGAGAACAGTATGAACCCAGACACGGAGAATAGTATGAATCCAGACACGGAGAATAGTATGAACCCAGACACGGAGAACAGTATGAACCCAGACACGGAGAATAGTGTGAACCCAGACACTGAGAATAGTATGAACCCAGACACGGAAAACAGCGTGAACCCAGACACGGAGAATAGTATGAACCCAGACACGGAGAACAGTATGAACCCAGACACGGAGAACAGTATGAACCCTGACACGGAGAACAGTATGAACCCAGACACGGAGAACAGTATGAACCCTGACACGGAGAACAGTATGAACCCTGACACGGAGAATAGTATGAACCCTGACACGGAGAATAGTATGAATCCAGACACGGAGAATAGTATGAACCCAGACACGGAGAACAGTATGAACCCAGACACGGAGAACAGCGTGAACCCAGACACGGAGAATAGTATGAACCCAGACACGGAGAACAGCGTGAACCCAGACACGGAGAATAGTATGAACCCAGATACGGAGAACAGTATGAACCCAGACACGGAGAACAGTATGAACACAGACACGGAGAACAGTATGAACGCAGACACGGAGAACAGCGTGAACCCAGACACTGAGAACAGTATGAACCCAGACACTGAGAACAGTATGAACCCAGACACGGAGAATAGTATGAACCCAGACAGAGAATAGTATGAACCCAGACACGGGGCGCTAGATGTTCAGATGTTTGTTTTATTTGTGATATTTACACAACAAGCATAACGCAGAAATAGTTGTTAATGTCTCATGGTCGATAGTGGAAATGAAAACTGTTTTACAGGAAGTGACCGGGCTATGTGATGATGCTAACTAGGGGTAACGGGACTCAAGCCGCGCCGGCTTTCCACTGCAACTGTTTGCAAAACAGCGAAAAGCGAGTTAACCACATAACGTGTCGAGCGAGTAAAGTCAGGGAAACAAGCGTTACGCTTTTGGAGTGAACACGGCAGAAGCCTGCAGACTTTTGTACGCCTTGAAACTTTCCTGTGTGTAAAAACTTGTCTCCAGTACGCAAAATCCAGAGCAAAACCCATTGACTCCACTAGCATCAGGCTAACGCTAACGAGGTGGACCCCAAGATGGCGCGATTGAGATGATGACGTCACGTGAATACGCTCTACAGAACATTACATTTTACAGATTGTACAACGGAGCAATTTAAAATGTTCCTCCAACTTTGATCTAGATTCTGATAATTCTTCATTTCCTGCTGCAATGTGTGTGTGTGTGTGTGTGTGCGTGTGCGTGTGCGTGTGTGTGTGTGTGTGTGACATTAGCTTCGGTGTGTTGCTGCGTCACACAAATAAAAATACAAAAACTAAATTATAGCAAGTTGTGCAAAAATTAAGAAACATAAAAATAGAAAAGAAGAAAACTATTACTTATAGAAATATGAAAATAAATAATATAAAAGCATGTCCAAGAACATTAATGGAAGAAAAATACAACAGAAATATAAAATAAATATTATTGAAATATGAAGAGAGTAACTACAGAAAATCAACTACAAATGAATAATATCATAAACATGTTGACAATATATGGGAATAGTTTTGTTATGTTTTGATGCTTTTAATGTTTCATTGAAGCGTTTTCAATCACCTTGTTGTTGATATGTTTATATAAATACACTCATTGTTATTATTATTATTATTATCATCATCATCATCATTATTGTTGTGTCAATATTGTTGTTTCTCTATGGTTCACATAATCAAGGGTTGTGTTTCTGACACACACCACACTGACACACACCACACTGACACACACACACTGACACACACACACTGATGCACACACACTGATACACACACTGACACACACACACTGACACACACACTGATACACACACTTTGTTCCTAAAACTCGTATTCATTATTAACGTGTGATGGAATTGTCCGCGTTGCGTCCTCGATGTGTGTTTGAAGCTCGGGGGTCCGGCTCTCAGAGACTCACCCACTTCCTGTCCCGGCCGCTGCGTGGGCTCTGCCGGTGGCCCTGCGGTGCCGCCGGGCCACCGGCCGCCGGGCCGGACGCCAGCTGGTGGTTCGCCGCCACCGACATGAGACCTTCCAGAGGGTTCAGCGCCATGAGGCTGCGGCGACGCCCCGAAGCCTCAGTTCACTGCCCGCCGCTTGTCATTGGCCGATGGAGGTTCTGGATGCTCGTGAGGACGTCCTCCTGTGGTGCGTCTGGTGAACGGCGCACTACAGGACGCGCGGTAGAGCAGCCCTCCATCCCGGCATTTCAAAAGTCCGATGGATGCGCACAAGGGCAGAAATCTCTCATCTGGTCCCGAACCTTCTGCTCGAGCATCTCCGAGCTCCTCTGCTACGTTCCCCAGGCCTCTGTGAGCCTAAAACCACCCGGCTGCCTCTCTGCTCATCACCGTCCTCCCCCTTCCCTCCCCCCCCCCCTCCCTCTGTCTCTGCTGTTTCCTTATCGGGTGAGGTAACGAGGGGAACTTCATGTGGTCCTTATCTCAGCCGCCCCGGTCATCCTGATCCTCCCTGGCTGTTCGGCTGCCAAGAAGAGCAGGCGGCGGGGGGGCGGGCCTGGGGGAGTGCAGCTCTGGGAAAGGGGAAAGGGTGTCCCGAGCCAGGGCCGGCAGGGGGACCACAGGCTCACAACCGGACCGGGGGGCTGGGCGCTCGGGGCAGGACGACATGGACCATCACCAGAGAGAGGCGGAGCCGCTCTGCGGTTCCTTCAGGACATTCGGGGCATCCCGGCATCTTATCCGCCTCGTTGATGAGGATGAGGATGAAGAGGACGAAGAGTTGCAGGTTCACGTCCACGTCTGTCCAGCAGGTCGTTCCTCATTTGTTCCTTTGAGACGTTGGTGTGAATTTGACATCATTTGCATATCATTTGAAGCTCCGTGAGCTCTCGCCGGTCTGCAGCTCCTCCAGTGCAAGTGGACACGCTTGAAGAAGTTCCCCTCAAGCTGTCTGAGATGGGACGGACGGACAACTGTCAAAATAAAAGGATTCAAGAGAAGAAGAAAAGTGACTTGAGCTGCAGGGTGAATGTCATGAACAGCATCTAGAGAGCGATGAGATGCCGATCAGAGCTTATTGAACATGAGGAATAACTCCACAGGACCAGGCAGGAAACCATGGGCACAGAACACTGAGATGTACCAGCGGTCCAGACTCACATTCAATGAGTTAACTCTCCTCGGCTATCAGAAGTATGACTTCTTACTAGTTTTTACCAAGTAACAGTTACTGTAGGTCAGAAACACGCTATGTACTAATTGTTTTGAGTGAAGCTAACTTGATCCAGCTAACTGTCTGAGCACGTGCAGAAGACACATCCAGTCCACGCTCAAGACACGTGGGATCGAGCTGACCCAAGAGGCAAGAAAGACGGCTGGGAGTCCCACAATAAGCAGAGTTATCAAGCAAACAAGAACTGTGTGTGACATCTTTAGTGCTTCTTCCTGCTGCTGTTAAAGGACACTTCAACATGAGAACTCTGGATGCGTCAACCAGGCGGCCTCCTGCTGACAGGCCAACAACTCTTCCCCCTGAGCGATCAGGTCACCTGAAAAACAATTGACTTGTCACATAATGAAAGTTGACAAACACATTTTGGTCGCAGGGCGAGCGCCAGGAAGTCTGAGTGACACGTGAACGCAGCACGAGCCGCTTTCTGCAGCGGCGTTAAAGAGTTGAGACGAGCAGTGGTGAGAGACATGCTCACTGCTGTTAAAGCCCACAGCCGGTTCCCTGCAGAACTGTGCTAACGGGTTGTAGAGGCTGCAGCAACAGTAAGGTAATGTTTACCCAGCATGCAGAACAGCGGCGTCATTTATAAATGTCCATGTATATACTACTCATTATATGTACATGTGTATACTACTCATTATATATAATATTATATAGAAATATATATTTATATATATAATATTTGGGGACTTGTTCCTGGTGTTGTGTGAGGTCCTGGGACACGATGTCATGCGTACAGATTGCAAATCTTGTATTAGTGATTTTGGGCTATACAAAGTAAACTGAATTGAATTACACTGCACAGCCCTAATGTGTTGTTTGGAATACACACAAAGTATATTTCACTGGAAATAATGTAGTTAGAAATAGTCATTTGAAGTCAGCTGTACTAGTCAGAAGTACATGAGTCATGCCATTGGAGGACTAACTTTGGGTAATTTGGACTCCTAATTGGTGTTTTCCATTTCCTTACCTAACATATTGTTATTGAGGCCTGTGTGTTGCACTGGCTCTGCAGTTGTGTAGAGCATTTCACATTGAGCTTCATTCATGGTGTGCCAGCTGCTGCAGTAAACCAGTCACACACCAACAAGGTGTCTCTCACTGGTCTGTTGTGTGTGAGCAGAAGCGTCAGGTCGTCTATGTGCAGACGAGGTTTAGCTTCTTCACCTGCTGCAGCTGGGTTGGGAGTCTCTGATGTGTTCCTCCTCAAAACACATGCAGGGGCTCCATTGTGAGGATGAACAAGGCGGGGCAGTGTCCAACACCAGATCTACCTGAGACAGGTGCTGGTTTCTCCATTCACACACACCGTGCTAGTAATGTCAGTGCAAAGCAAATCTACCTATCTTCCAAAATGATTGCCAAAATGAGGTTGGGACAGAATGGCTTTAAAGTACTGGTGACTTACACTATATATATATATATATATATATATATATATATATATATATATATATATATATATATATATATATATATATATATATATATAAGTGGGCAGAGCACCTCTAGAGGAACTTTCCTTGAATATTTAAGCTGGTCCCAAAAGCTGCTCTAACAGTCTTTTGGTAAGCTGGACATCTGTTACTCTGCATAGCTTTGGTTAGCTCACTAGTTGTCAATTGTCTTTCAAGAAATTCTTTATCTGTATTAAGTTTTGAGGACAAATGAAAAGGAGCTGGTTGCTGTTCACATGTCGCTCTGTCTCGGTAGAGCTCAGAGTAGAAGACAACAACAGGATCTCTTCTCCGTCTAACAGCTCCAACAGAGACTCGCCCTTCTGATTCAAAACATAGCGGGGACACTTTTCATTCTCTTCTCGGTGTCGCACTCGGCTCCTCGTGAGTACATCTCCACTCTGTTCATCATACCACTGCTCGTTCCTTTTTTTAGTTTGGCCGTGTCCTCGTTCACCTCAAACCCAGTGAAAGAGACAGAAGCAGCCATGTGAGAGCCTCCAGCGACTCATCTCCACCTGGTCTCCATCCAGGATACGGACTCTCATCCACTGAGGCAGCACATGGAGGCGTGATGCTGTTATTGGGTCTCTACAGCCTCCAAGTGGCAGCGCGCTAGATTTACCCACAAGAGCTGTCGCCCACAGAATCTAGCAGAAGGAGGGAATCATTTGGATTTAATAAATAATATAAATTGTGATGTTGTACTTTTACGTGTGTATGTATGTTGCATACGGGACATACATACACACCTGTGCACATGCAGGTATCCCACTGAGGGACTCATAAAGGATGATCTTATCTTATGTGAACAGCTGTGTCAACAGGTGTGCTTACAGGTGTGTTAACACGTGTGAACAGATGTGTCAACAGATGTGTTAACACGTGTGTGAACACGTGTGTTAACAGATGTGTTAACACACCTGTTCACACGTGTGAACAGGTGTGTTAACAGATGTGTTAACACGTGTGTGTACAGGTGTGTTAACACGTGTGTGTACAGGTGTGTTAACGTGTGTTAACACGTGTGTGTACAGGTGTGCTAACAGGTGTGTGAACAGGTGTGTGAACAGGTATGTGAACAGGTGTGTGAACAGGTGTGTTAACACGTGTGTGTACAGGTGTGCTAACAGGTATGTGTACAGGTGTGTGAACAGGTGTGTGAACAGGTGTGTTAACACGTGTGTGTACAGGTGTGCTAACAGGTATGTGTACAGGTGTGTGAACAGGTGTGCTAACAGGTGTGTGAACAGTGTGTGAACAGGTGTGTGAACAGGTGTGTGTACAGGTGTGCTAACAGGTGTGTGTACAGGTGTGCTAACAGGTGTGTGAACAGGTGTGTAAACCGGTGTGCCCCCAGCAGCTCGCAGGTATTTGTAGAGTTATGTCTTTCTCAACTGTGACAAAACATCTTTGATTGAGTTTGATGTTTTGACGTTTTAATGGTTGTATGTGAAGCTCTTTGAATCACCTTGCTGTTGAAACGTGCTACACAATGAATACACATGCGAAATAGATCAATACTCTTCCTCTGGACACGAGTCACTGTGTACGTTGAGTTAAGTGCAGCACTTTGGTCAAAGATAAGGCGCTTGGTGGGAGGCGTCATTTTCTCCTCCAGCTGAAACCAGAAGCGTCTCAATCGGACACGAGGCGGCCATGAAGCTCCGTGCAGAACAAACTTTGGTCTTTCTGACGTCCTTGTTCTTCCTTCATGTGGCTGCAGACCTGCACGGTGAGACTTCTAACTGTAATTTTGCGGTTATCGCCAGCAGATTTGTGTCCGTCACTTCCGCCAAGTGGTTAACGTAAGTTTTTTATTTGATGCAGCGCTTATCTGTGACGGAGCGCACCACAGATGTTAGTGCACTGCATTGTAGTGCACTAACATATACAGTGCACTACAATACACTGTTGTTTTATATATATATTATATATATATATATATATATATATATATATATATATATATATATATATATATATATATATATATATATATATAGATAGATAGATAGATAGATAGATAGATAGATAGATAGATAGATAGATAGATAGATATATCTATATATAGATATATCTATATATAGATATATTTATATATCTGTATATAGATATATATATATCTATATATAGATATAGATATCTATAGATATAGATCTATCTATATCTATATATATCTATAGATATAGATATAGATGTTTAGCTGATGTAACAGAGACGCACACACACGCACGCACGCACGCACACACGCGCACACACACACACACACACACACACACGCGCACACACGCACACACACACACACACACACACACACACACACACACACACACACACACACACACACACACACACACACAGGACGAGGAGAGAAAGTGACAGGATTCACAGCAGTGTGAAGGTCAACACGTCAGCATGGAGCGTAAAGGAAAAGGTAAATAAAGGCTGCGCGTGGGCGCTCAGCCCGATAAATAATATCTAAACAACAACATTAAGATTTAAAGATGGAGCATGAAAACACCAGAAATGATATATATTGTATTGTTTTTCACACAAACTCATTCATTAAACATGTTGTTTCGTTATTGAAACTGTTTTGACAAAAACAAATAAAGAGATTATTTAAATGTTGTTTCATCTCGAGAGGAAAGAGACTGGAGACGTTCAAATCAGTGAATAAAAAGTATAAAATAAATATACAATTGTGCACAATATTTTGTTACGTAGTCACGTGATGTTGCAGCACAGTGCTGTCAATCATATTTACACCATCAAGCGCTGAAGACTCTCACACTTTAACCACTGAGGGCTCAGGGTTCACACTGGGACCAGTCCGGAGTCTCCTCCACTGGGAGCGGACCGCTGGACGAGGCTTCCCGCTGCTCGCTGAGGAAAGTAACTGCAGAACCGTGTGTGTGCTTCATGTCCGAGTGTCCAGGACACCACACAAGTCTCCAAAGCTCACCAATAACACCAGAAAAGGCCTAAAAGAGGGTTAAAAAAATTGCCAGATTAAGCAACAAAGTTGCACGGGGTTGGTGAGTTGCACCTTCATCGTTATGACTTGGCACATGACAGCTGGGTGTCTGGTTTCAGTACAGAGCGTTCAGCTTTTTCTGTGTAAGTCCTGCAGAAATAAAGGTCTGTAATTGCAAACCCCGATACAGTGCTATGAAGATGAACTCTATTTCTTACTGAAGTGAACTATCATGTGATTATTTGTTGTAGCTTCTCTTGCAAATCTATCAGCCAATACATCTTAAATTATACGACTGCAGTAATACAGTGCACTCCTTAGCAGACGTGGATTAGCAGAGCCGGGGCTCTGACCACTGACCCTCTGGATGGAAGACTGGAAGCTCACCACTGAGCCACAGAGTGCAACTACTTACGCCGCCCTTCACTTTTAACCTAGATCATTTATTTTTATCTCCTGTCTACTTTCATTAAAAGACACAACACCGAGAGGTTTTCTTCAATTCCTGATTATATTTTACTTTTAAACAACTATTAACATTCTTTTCTTGAAAATAATATGTGTGTATATATATATATATATATATATATATATATATATATATATATATATATATATATATATATATATATATACAAATATATTATTTATATTATATTATTTATTTTTTTGGTTTAAAATATATGTGTATATATATATATATATTATATATATATATATATACACAAATATATTATTTATATTATATTATATTTTTTTTTTGTTTTATATATATATATATGTATATATATACAAATATATTATATTAGTTTTTTTGTTTTAAATATATATATATACATATATGTATATATATATATATATATATATATATATATATACATATACATATATATATATATATATATATATATATATATATATATATATATATATATATATATATATATTTTAAACACTAAAATATATACACATACTCAATAAGTTGACTCGTTGAGGCGGGGCTTAGCACCGCGTCACTCCCCTCTCATCCAATCAGCGCGCTACGTGTATCACGCAGCGGGTTCACAGGTCAGGGGTTGCCAACGAAAGAGGAAGATGGCGGAAGGCGGACCGAGCTGCGGGCAACGATGAAACAGGTTTAGCAGGCAGATAACGCTGCAACAGAAAAGCGCATGTACGGCGCATCCCGCGCGCTCACCCTTAAGGCTCTTACGAGGAACGAGGACAGCAATGGCGCTGCTTTACGGCTTGTTATGGCGGCTGCTGCTGGTTCTGGTCCACATCAACAGAGCGCTCGTAGCCTGGCTCCGTGTCCGGCTCCGGAGCTGGAAGGGGCGGCTGTGGGAGCGGGCGATGGCCGGTCTGCTGCTGCCGGTAGCCCTGGCCGGGTTCCCGGACCACCATAAAAAGTTGGATCAAACCCCCGATGCCCACGCCAACCCGGTGACCGGACCCCGCGCCGCGGGGCGCCGCTCCCGGTGGCTGTCTGACGGGAGGGCTCTGGAGAAGCTGCCGGTCCACATCGGCCTGCTGGTGACGGAAGAAGAGCCCAGCTACACGGACATAGCCAACCTGGTGGTCTGGTGCATGGCTGTCGGCATCTCCTACGTCAGCGTCTATGATAACCACGGTAAGCGCCTGCGCCCCGGCGGCCTCTCCGGTCCGCTGGTCCGCTGCTGCACACCTCCACGTCCTGCGCCGCACGTTGAACTGGCTGCTGACGGGCTCTAAAGACGTGTTTCTGTGTTAATGTAACAAACTGTCTAAATGTGTTTATCTGCAAAGTGACGGTCGAGACTGTGATTTATTCCAGTGGAACAAAGATCTTCCTCTTCCTCTTCTCTCCGTCATGTGACTGAAGTTATATCGGTTCCTTCCGCTGCCTCGGTTGTAAAAAAAAAAAGGAAAGAAAGTTGAGCTGCTGCGACTCATTTCTTGGTTTCTCTGGTTAGAAACAACACAGGAGGCTTTTCTGTTTGTCGGCCACATGACCCAGTGGGACCGCTTCCAGCCTCCTGCTCCACAGGGCAGATCCCAGTTCAGCTCAGACTGTTCCAGACTGGGATCCATCAGCTGACTGGGATCCATCAGCTGACTGGGATCCATCAGCTGACTGGGATCCATCAGCTGACTGGGATCCATCAGCTGACTGGTTCCCAAAAGCATCCTGCTTGAAAAGAGCTGAAGTTTAGAATCAAATGAAACACCTTGGCCATGTAAAGCCTCGCTTTACTACTTTCTACATGTACATCTCTGGAGTCGCTTCTCCTGGCGGCGGTCAGCTCTGTAACGTGGTTTCTGTCTCTTCTGCTCCAACGGGTGCATCTCTGGTTCAGGGCCGCCGTCCTCCATCATGGGACACGTGAAATTGGTGAAGCCGGTCTCATTCTGGATTGAGTGACGTCCTTCTCCTCTCCCGTCTCTTCACTCAGGTGTTTTCCGCAAGAACAACTCCCGCCTGCTGCAGGAGATCGTGAGGCGGCAGCAGGACCTGCTCGGTGCGGACGGATCCAAATGCAACGTGGAGTTCCTGAGCAACGGCAGCGACGCGCAGCAGCAGCACGGTGAGGGAGTCACATGCGCCGCTGTGGAACCGGGTTCCTTGAATTCTTACTGGTCTCAGGAGGGGTTGAAGGAGACCTGATCTCCCAGAGAGACTTCTCCTGGATACGGACATTTGTCAGTACTCTGTTTTCTAATCAGCTCTTAACAAACATGCAGAGTCATGATACGAGTCTGCAAACAAGATAAGTAACAATGGAGCGGCTGGAATGAAAGAAGTGTTTAGAATAACTCCAACGTCCCACTGTAACTGAACGCATCATGAAGTATAAAGTACCCCCTTCTCTTTTATGGTCTGCAAACACAAGTTTGTGTGTGTGTGTGTGTGTGTGTGTGTGTGTGTGTGTGTGTGTGTGTGTGTTGAGGACACAGGATCAGTGTCACCAGGTTTCTCTGACACAGTTATGGGCCAGTCCATGACCTCATGCAATAATCAATATGAAACACATTTTAGTTAATGCTTGCCCTCAAATTGACGAGGCCATAAGACTAACAATAATCATAATAATAATAATAATAATAATAATAATGATGATAAACCAGCAGAATCTTAAGTGTTCAACTCCCTCCTGTGAAGGACAGCGCCAGTGACCCTGTTGCTTAAATGAGTTGGTTCAATATGTAATATGTATGTGAGCTTCATTCATCCAGGATGGTCCCGTTGAGTTTAATATTGCGACCGTGGCAGCATAAAAGATTTGCACATAAGAGCACCGATAGCCGTGAATATAATACTTTCACAAGTATAAACACAAAGTACAGACTTGAATCAAACGGCAAATGGCTCGTTGAGTTGCTGGTGACAGGACAAGTCTAA
This sequence comes from Clinocottus analis, assembly GCF_023055335.1. Taxonomy (NCBI): domain Eukaryota; kingdom Metazoa; phylum Chordata; class Actinopteri; order Perciformes; family Cottidae; genus Clinocottus; species Clinocottus analis. The sequence continues at coordinate 18,437,438 of NW_027175876.1, forward strand.
CCAGTTTTTAAAAAGCCCTCAATCCTGCTTTTATTCATGCTTGTGAAATGCTGGCTGGGTGAATCTGGACACAGTCATGTATTGCTTCACTCGCAGTCGGGCACAATTGATTTTTATGTGTTGAAATGCTAAAATCCAGCCCGTAAGCTTGGCATCCGTTCAAGTGTCTGCAGTGAGAATGAACCCTTTCGGCTGCGATAGTCTATCTCGTACAGAGGGGCAGGACGCCCTCCTGTAATTTTCTCTATAGCGCCAGATCACAAAATGTCATTTACGGTTCTCTTTCCTGTAGAACAGATTCACACCTTTTTCTGTTATTAAACAAACTAAACGGCCGTATTTTATTGATCGGACCTACACACAGCTGGTCACAGCCGGTTCCACAGAGCGTCACCACAGTGTCATGTTCCACAGAGCGTCACCACAGCGTCATGTTCCAACAGAGCGTCACCACAGCGTCATGTTCCAACAGAGCGTCACCACAGTGTCATGTTCCAACAGAGCGTCACCACAGCGTCATGTTCCACAGAGCGTCACCACAGCGTCATGTTCCACAGAGCGTCACTACAGCGTCGTGTTTCAACAGAGCGTCACCACAGTGTCGTGTTCCAACAGAGCGTCACCACAGTGTCATGTTCCACAGAGCGTCACCACAGTGTCATGTTCCACAGAGCGTCACCACAGTGTCATGTTCCAACAGAGCGTCACCACAGCGTCATGTTCCACAGAGCGTCACCACAGCGTCATGTTCCACAGAGCGTCACCACAGCGTCATGTTCCAACAGAGCGTCACCACAGCGTCATGTTCCACAGAGCGTCACCACAGCGTCATGTTCCAACAGAGCGTCACCACAGCGTCGTGTTCCACAGAGCGTCACCACAGCGTCGTGTTCCACAGAGCGTCACCACAGCGTCATGTTCCAACAGAGCGTCACCACAGCGTCATGTTCCAACAGAGCGTCACCACAGCGTCATGTTCCAACAGAGCGTCACCACAGCATCATGTTCCAACAGAGCGTCACCACAGCGTCATGTTCCAACAGAGCGTCATGTTTCAACAGAGCGTCACCACAGCGTCATGTTTCACAGAGCGTCACCACAGCGTCGTGTTCCAACAGAGCGTCACCACAGCGTTGTGTTCCACAGAGCGTCACCACAGCGTCGTGTTCCAACAGAGCGTCACCACAGCGTCGTGTTCCAACAGAGCGTCACCACAGCGTCATGTTTCAACAGAGCGTCACCACAGCGTCGTGTTCCAACAGAGCGTCACCACAGTGTCATGTTCCAACAGAGCGTCACCACAGTGTCGTGTTCCAACAGAGCGTCACCACAGTGTCGTGTTCCAACAGAGCGTCACCACAGTGTCGTGTTCCAACAGAGCGTCACCACAGCGTCATGTTCCAACAGAGCGTCACCACAGCGTCATGTTCCAACAGAGCGTCACCACAGCGTCGTGTTCCACAGAGCGTCACCACAGCGTCATGTTCCAACAGAGCGTCACCACAGTGTCGTGTTCCAACAGAGCGTCACCACAGCGTCATGTTCCAACAGAGCGTCACCACAGTGTCGTGTTCCAACAGAGCGTCACCACAGTGTCGTGTTCCAACAGAGCGTCACCACAGCGTCATGTTCCAACAGAGCGTCACCACAGCGTCGTGTTCCACAGAGCGTCACCACAGCGTCATGTTCCAACAGAGCGTCACCACAGCGTCGTGTTCCACAGAGCGTCACCACAGCGTCGTGTTCCAACAGAGCGTCACCACAGCGTCGTGTTTCAACAGAGCGTCACCACAGTGTCATGTTCCAACAGAGCGTCACCACAGCGTCATGTTTCAACAGAGCGTCACCACAGCGTCGTGTTCCAACAGAGCGTCACCACAGCGTCGTGTTTCAACAGAGCGTCACCACAGTGTCATGTTTCAACAGAGCGTCACCACAGTGTCATGTTCCAACAGAGCGTCACCACAGTGTCGTGTTTCAACAGAGCGTCACCACAGTGTCATGTTTCAACAGAGCGTCACCACAGCGTCGTGTCCCACAGAGCGTCACCACAGCGTCGTGTCCCACAGAGCGTCACCACAGTGTCATGTTCCAACAGAGCGTCACCACAGTGTCATGTTCCAACAGAGCGTCACCACAGCGTCATGTTCCAACAGAGCGTCACCACAGCGTCATGTTTCAACAGAGCGTCACCACAGCGTCGTGTTCCAACATGAAGGCTCTGAACCCTCAGGTGACGTCCCTCGTCGATGACGTCATCGTTACCTTTATGTCCCGTGTTTCCTGCCTGGTTGAACCGGCAGCAGCCTCAAGAGACCAGAAGTCTCAAAGAAACTGTCTTCATTCATCAAAACTGCCTCCAAGAGCAACATGAACAGAAGCGTTTGATCAGCAGAGCAGGTGTGAGTTTAAAACCAGGCGGCAACATCCGGTTCTGAACAGTGAAGTGAAAGCTGCATCCTCTGTACCGACCAGCAGGAGGCGACAACTCCTGTGAGAGAAGACTGTGCTGCTCTCTGGAGGTCTTCTCTCAGTGAACACTGGACTTCATGCTCTTCAATGCAGAGCGGCGGTCATGCAGAGGCATCATCAACTCATCCTGTGTGTGTGTGTGTGTGTGTGTGTGTGTGTGTGTGTGTGTGTGTGTGTGTGTCTCTCTCTCTCTCAGTGGTGTCCTGCAGCCCCTCGGTGAAGGTGCTGTCTCCAGAGGACGGGAAGCAGAGCATCGTGCAGGCGGCGCAGCAGCTCTGCCGCTCTGTGGAGAACAGAGAGAGGAGCTCCAGAGACATCAGCGTGTCCATGCTGGACGTCCTGCTCAGAGGTGTGTGTGTTACAGCCTTTCTGCTGCTCTCTTGGTGTGTGTCTGGTGTTTGTGGCGCGGCTCATCTTCCTCTTCCTCTAGTCCATCTTCCATCATCAGTGCTGCCACTCAGCAGCAGCCTTCACACACAACAAACCTCCCAATGACCGTGTTGGTCTGAGGAGACCAGCTTGATGCCAACATAAGAGACTGATGCTCTGTCTCACTGGATACAGTTCCCGTATTGTTTCTGTGTTCTGGGCTCTTCCAGAGGAGAGGGGTCGCCCCACAATTCCTAGCGGCAAAGCCTCGTCAGACATCCGCCGTCGTCATACTTCTGAGCAGTTGTCCTTTATGAATCGTCCTCCTCATCTTCCTCGACCTCGTGACATTTTCCGTCGAGGAGACAGAGGACGTCCTTCTAGTTGGCCGTTGGTTCCCAGACGTTCAGGTTGTGTAGAGCGACGGCCGTATGAGCAGCCCAGCTCGCTTCCCCCTCGCACCTCAAGCTGGTGCTCAGGAGACGCCTCCTGCCGGCTGAACACAGACCACCACATTGTGGAAATTGTGCAAAATGGCAATTACCTAACAATGTCAACAGGCCACTGATGATGATGATGATGATGTAGATTCATAAATGCATGCACATACAAGACAAAAGCTTCTGCATGTTTCTGACTGGATGCCCCCCCCATTTGTGTTGTATGAATGTGTGAGTGTTAGCTGCTCCTGATGGACAGGTGGCAGCTAAGCCCCTCCCCCCAGCAGTGAGTGAGTGAGTGATGAAGAAGAGTTGAAGCGCTTTGCGGGCCCAGAAGACGCTCTGCAGGTGTTAGAGGACGCGCTGACGCCGCGCTGCCGTCTCTGTGCTCTTGTGTTTCAGAGTCCAAGAGCGTGCCGGACCCCGAGCTGGTGGTGAAGTTCGGTCCTGTGGACAGCACGCTGGGCTTCCTGCCCTGGCACATCCGACTCACTGAGTTCATGTAAGTTAAATAATAAATATCAAGGACAGAGACACTGGGTTCATGAATTGGTCCTGATTGTGCATAACGGAGCAGAGATTAATTTGTCCTATTAAAGCTACTACAAGGAACCTTTCTCATTTTGTGCCGGTCCCTGTGAAGGAGGCAGCCGTGTTTCAGACCACCAGTCGTGTCTCAAACCTCTCTGCAGCAGGGAGGACACACGTGCCTTTGTCGGCTTTAAATCTGGACGCGTACGGCGTCCTCTGACGTCACGACCAGAAGAAACGCTCCCAAAAAACCTCCGAGTAACTTTAATATCACAAAAAGAAAGCCAGGACCCGTCTGGGGCGTGGCCAGTCGATGGCGGCGTGAGCTCAGTGCGGCGTGTTGTTGTCCTGTCCGGATGTGACTTCCTGTGTAGTCTGGAGTGTTTAAGGTGTGTTTCCTGCTCTGTGCCCTCAGCTCGCTGCCCTCACACAGGAACGTGTCCTACGAGGACCTGCTGGGCGTCCTGCAGCGGTTCGGCTCCTGTCAGCAGCGGCTGGGCCATTGATGCCCCCCCGCCCGGCGGCAGGCTCCTCCCACAGGAAAGAGGTGTGGCGGTGCGACAGTCAGGAGGAGAGTTTGGACATGAATGAGCCTCCACGATTCGCTGGGTCCTCGCTGCTCATCTGGATCTTTTTAACGGACTGGAAGGACGAGCTCAGAGCTCAGGAGACGCACTTCCTGCCACCCGCTCGTCTCAGAACATTCCAGGACTTCTGGGCGCCGAGAGGAAAACAGCTCCGGCTGACGTGAGAGGCCTGTCTGCACAGCCTCTGTTCCACAGCCCCCCCTGTTTACCATTCAGTCTCCAGCTGTTGTTGTTTTCTGCTCGCAGACGTAGAACATGACCGGCCTTCACTCGGCGGACGACAAAAGAAGAAACGAGGCTTTGTGCCGTCCACGCGAGGCTCAGCTCCAGCTGCGCGGCGACGCCCGAGAGGAAGCGGAGCTCGGGGCCGAGCGGGTCACCATGTGTACATACGAGGCTCAGCGGTTCTCGTCCCGGAGGCCTGCAGGTCCTGGACCGCGCGGCGTCGCTTCAGACGCAGCGCGGGCTGTCGACTGTCCGAGCTCTGAAATGAGGACGACGCTCTGGTTGCCTTCTGTCCAGTTGTCACTTCCACAGGAGTCCCTGACCTCTGCACACAGCCGAGTGAGCGCTCTGGATGACGCTCCTCTGGGCGATGCGTGGCGAGCCGAGAGACGTGGACCTCCTTGTCATTCTGTCACCGCGGCCCTCACCGACCGGCATCGTGATCGTTGATATTACTGCCGCGCTCTGTGAAGGCAACATGTGAGCCGTGAAACACGTCGCGAGGAGAAGAAACACGAGCAGTGAAAACCATCCCAGCAGCTCGTGAGGAGGAGAGTAACGCTCTGGGTACCAGAGGACTCAGTCACACACAATGATGACGATGAGAAGAATTGTTTCACCGATGCTTTTTCTGTTGTGACAAAATGTTTGATGTGGAAAAAGATCCAAAAATCTGTTTTGTTTGGAAATAATAAAATGTTCCTCTGTTCAAAGTGCCAGAGGAGGAATCACTGGCGGTTAGTTTTCACAGCATGAAGACATGTTTGTTTCACCTTCACTTCATTCTTGTGAATGTGAACTTTTTCTTTACTTCCAGTGAACTGATTAAAACGTGGAGGTCAAAGGTCAAAGGTCGCTGATCTCTCGTCCCATTCTCGTGAACGTAATTCAACATTTTCATCAAAAGTTCCCACAGACGTCCTCCTGGACCAGAAGGTCATGTGATTAGAACGCGGCGCTCTCAAGGTCACCGTGACCTCGCAACAGCTGTTTTATTTAGTTTGGCAGCGACTTGCAGCGACGTCTGGCTGTAGTGCACCGCACAGAGCCAGTGAAGGAAGGTTCATGCTCTCCTGCTGATGGATCGCTCTGAGCTGCTGCTGTGTCCTTAAAGCCTTCCTCTTGTTCCATTAACATCAATGAACCAGCAGCTGCTGTGTCAGCGCTCACCAGGCAGTTTATCCAACACACGGGTTCAAACAGAGTGAGTGTGTGTGTGTGTGTGTGTGTGTGTGTGTGTGTGTGTGTGTGTGTAACCTGTGTGGAGCTGATCCATCAGCCACAGAACGCGTTCCTCTTCCTTCGGTGCGCCTCCCTCTGGACCGACATCACACTACTTTAAGAAATGGGTCCCGTCCCGTTGTGGGACTGGTCCACAGAGCCTGAATCCTTCTGCTGAGAGCTGCATCACACCGATGGTTCGATGCCCGTGACAGACATCATGACGCTGTGTGGCTCCTCCCCCTGAGGGCCAAACAGCGTCACGTTCCTCTGGCTGGGTCCTTGTGGTTCTGGTGAAACCAGCTGGGAGAGGACCAGGGAGAGGAGGGCTGGTCAGAGCACCAGCTCATCACGTGGTCACGGAGAGGTCGCTCTGTCCTACGTCTTCCTTCTGCTGTCCTATTTTATTTACTTGGATTAAAAACATAAACTTGTATGAAACAGAGCTAGAACCCAATGACCTGACAGGTGGGCGTGCTGGGAATGTGAGACTGTAAACCTAGTTTCACCCAACTAACCCAATCACACGCGGTGACGTCATAGTAAGGTTGACACACATCCTGATGCATTACGTCTTCCTCCCGGAGGGGAGGGGGGGGGGGGCGCAGCACGGACCCGGATCCTCTGGTCCAGAAGCGCGAGGAGGAAACCACAAGCTGCTGCGCGCGTCCGCTCGCGACCACGGACACCGGGAGGGTCCCGCTGAGGTGAGCCTCCTCCCCCTCCTCCCCCTGCTCGTCCTGCTCGTCCTGCTCCTCCTGCTCCTGCTCCTCCTGCCCCTCCTCCTGCTCCTGCTCCCTCTGCTCCTCCTGCTCCCTCTGCTCTCTGCTCCTGCCCCTCCTCCTCCTCCTCCTCCTCCTGCTCCCCCTGCTCCTCCTGCTCCTCCTCCTCCTGCTCCTCCTGCCCCTCCTCCTGCTCCTGCTCCCTCTGCCCCTCCTCCTCCTCCTCCTCCTCCTGCTCCCCCTGCTCCTCCTGCTCCTCCCCCTGCTCCTGCTCCTGCTCCTGCTCCTCCCCCGGAGCAGAATGCGCTCTCAGTCTGGGGGTGAAGCATGATGTCTGTCGTCTCCACGGTGGAGAGCGCTCCGAGAGGGACGAGCAGCCCGGCGCCGAGCCGCTACCAGCGGATCCGCAGGGTCCTAACCAGGTAAGAGGAGGAGGATGGCGGTGATGATGATGATGATGGTGGTGATGATGATGGTGACGGCACTGATCCGAGCGTCCGTGCAGCAGGCTCATCACTGCGAACCCTTTTGTTTTAACCTGTAACATGTCAGCAGCGCCACGCGCGTCCACACGAGCAGCTCCTCTGTGTGTGTGTGTGCGCGCGTGTGTGTGTGTGTGTGCGTGTGCGTGTGTGTGTGTGTGTGGCAGGGTGTTGCCGGTTCGGTGCCGGGCGGGTTGTTGGTGCTGCACGTCTTACATGCATCACTCTCATTGTGTGTTGCAAACTCCCGTTTGTATTTCTCATGCACACACGTATTTTACACACACACACACACACACACACACACACACACACACGCACACACGCCCCCTGCCTCACGCCAGGAGCGTGCACGTGGAGGCTCTGGCGTGCTGGTAGTCAGTAATATGAAATAAATAAATTATTCTACATAAACAGTACTATATATATATATATATATATATATATATATATATATATATATATATAGATATAAAGGTTTTCTAATTCAATTTAAAATAAATTAATAATATTATGAATGCTCCTGGATCTGATAATGTAATAATAATAATAATTATTATTAGGATTATTAACAACATGAATAGTACGCTGTGGAGGTGAGGGCATCATTCTTTATAGAAATCTAAATAACCTTTTAAATATAAATATGATCAGCTTGTTGTCTCAGTTATTGAAGTCATCAAGAGACACCATCATACAGCCTGTGTGTGTGTGTGTGTGTGTGTGTGTGTGTGTCTGTTTTTTTGTGTGTGTGTGTGTGTCTGTTTTTTGTGTGTGCGTGTGTGTGTGTGTGTGTGTGTGTGTGTGTGTGTGTGCATGGTGTCGTTCACAGACAGACGTGTTATTGTAATCTTTTATCAAAAGTCGGCAGACAGAATAAAAGACTCACAAACAAGAACAGATGCAACGTGTCAGGAAAGAGACGCAACACAAACATTTACAGATATTCACCTCTATACCTCTATGTGTATCGATCGATCGATCGATATAGATATATATATATATATATATATATCTATAGATATATATATATATCTATAGATATATATATATCTATAGATATATATATATCTAGATATATATATATCTATAGATATATATATATATAGATATATATATATATAGATATATATATATATATATCTATAGATATATCTATATATCTATAGATATATATATATATATATATATATATATATATATATCTATAGATATATATATATATATATCTATAGATATATATATCTATAGATATATATATATATCTATAGATATATATATATATATATCTATAGATATATATATATATATATCTATAGATATATATATATATATATAGATATATATATCTATAGATATATAGATATATATATATAGATATATATATATAGATATATATATATATAGATATCTATTATTATTATATATATATAGATATCTATTATTATATATATATATAGATATCTATATATATATATATATATATATCTATATATATATATATATATAGATATATATAGATATATATATATAGATACACACACACATCTACATATCTATATGTATATCTCTTTATCTACATATCTCTATCTGGACATCCGTCTCAGGGAGCAGGCCGCACACACTGAAGGCTGATTCATACTCTGGTTTTACGCAGAGACGCAAGACACGCAAGATACGCACGGCCGCCGTTGCGTCGTCAAATCGGCCATTTTGCGTGCTTGCGTGCGTCACCCCAAATGTCTGACTCTCCGTCAAAGCTACGCAGCAGCAAGGCTGTGATTGGTCCGCTAACCACGTCCTTTCAGAGTCTCTCATGTCCGGTTTCACAGCATCATACCTCTGTTTTTAAAAGCCACAGCAGAAACAGGAACAATGGATCCTGTTGAAGAACGTTTGGCTGAAGAGGTCCACAAATATGAGCATTTATAAAACCATCTGACGGAGTATCAGGACACAAAGATGGAGGTGAACTCCTGGAGGGAGACATCTTGAACGGTGTGCAGGTCCACTCTAAACGGTCGTTGCGCCACCTGCTGGTCTGGAGTATGAAAAACACAAAAAACTAAAAATCAAAACGAGTCCGTCAATCCGACTGCGTGGCAGCAGCAGCTGTAGTTCAGAAGTATAATTGAGCCTTCAGGGTTTCCGTCTCAAGCAGGAAGTAGTCGCAGTTCATTATTCGCTGCTGTGAAGGCCAGAAAGGATCCGCCTCCTTTCAGCTGAGGACCAATCAGAGTTGAAGAACTCAGTCAGCTAAACTCTCATGTTTGCAGTGTGCTGCTGAGCGTCTGCAAACAGAAGCTCACAGATATTTAACCCCTGCTGTCTCTTCCGGTCAAATAACATGTCAAACTCCAACCGCAAGAAGCGCACGCACAAAGCAGTGGACCGCGTCACCATGACTCCGCCCACTTCTCCATACGGCGGTCCACTGCTGCAGAGCTCCACCCACCTGCAGCTGCAGATGGACAGAAACACGCTGGTCTGACTAAGCTCGGGTTCCTTTTGGGCCGCGGCAGAAACAACACACACATCTACACACACGGTCCTCATGGGTATAAATACCCAGCCAAGGCTTCCAGGAAATAGTTGAGTTACCTCAAAGTAGTTATACCTCAAAATATACCTCAAAGTTACACTGGAGGCAAAGAGCTCATGTACCTGAGGAAGTCAGCTCTGAACTAAACTATATCTTCATCATGCTGCTCGGTACCTGCTGCGTGTGCACATGAGATGTTCTCCTGTCATCATGAGATGTTCTCCTGTCATTATGAGATGTTCTCCTCCATGTCTCCTGTCATCATGAGATGTTCTCCTGTCATGAGATGTTCTCCATGTCTCCTGTCATTATGAGATGTTCTCCTGTCATCATGAGATGTTCTCCTGTCATCATGAGATGTTCTCCTCCATGTCTCCTGTCATCATGAGATGTTCTCCTGTCATGAGATGTTCTCCATGTCTCCTGTCATTATGAGATGTTCTCCTGTCATCATGAGATGTTCTCCTCCATGTCTCCTGTCATCGTGAGATGTTCTCCTGTCATGAGATGTTCTCCATGTCTCCTGTCATCATGAGATGTTCTCCTCCATGTCTCCTGTCATCATGAGATGTTCTCCTGTCATCATGAGATGTTCTCCTGTCACCATGAGATGTTCTCCTCTGCAGGGAGCTGCTGGTGACCCTCGCTCTGGGTCAGGTTCTGTCTCTTCTGATCTGCGCCATCAGTCTGACCAGCAAGTTCCTGGCGGAGGACTTCCACGCCAACACGCCGCTGTTCCAGAGCTTCCTGAACTACATCCTGCTGTTCCTGGTCTACACCACCACACTGGCCGTCAGGCAAGGTGTGTGTGTGCGTGCGTGCGTGTGTGCACGTGTGTGTGTGTGTGTGTGTGTGTGTGTGTGTGTGTGTGTGTGTGTGTGTGTGTGTGTGCTGTAATGGAGGCCACCAGGGCCAAAATCACAGATTGTTATAGTGTGAAGCAGAGTGCGTACAACATGACTCTTGTGGGTCTCTTGTTTTTTTAAGTCTCTCTCTCTCTCTCTCTCCCCCTCTCTCTCCACCCCCCCGCCCCCCCCCTCTCTCCAGGTGAGGGTAACCTGTTGGCCATCCTGAAGCGGCGCTGGTGGAAGTACATGATTCTGGGTTTGATTGACATCGAGGCAAATTACCTGCTGCTGAAAGCTTACCAGTACACCACACTGTCCAGTGTACAGGTGAGAGTGTGTGTGTGTGTGTGTGTGTGTGTGTGTGTGTGTGTGTGTGTGTGTGTGTGTGTGTGTGTGTGTGTGTGTGTGTGTGTGTGTGTGTGTGTGTGTGTTTGTTTCTGTTTGCGTGTGTGTGTGTCTCTCTACTACAGTCTTCTTGTAGTTCTGTATGAGGCTTTGAGCCCGCCCACTTTTTAGCTGTCCTCCTTGAAGCCCCGCCCCCTGGTGGTCAGGAATGAAAGGACAAGTTGAATCCTTCTTGTTGCTCCTCTCAGATATTGAAATCACATTTCAGAAGTGACAGACGTTCCTTGCTGGCTGGATATTTGGACCCAAACGCCTCAAACCCAGAACCACGGCTTCATGAAGCCAGCAGACGTTTGTCTCCATCAGAAAGCAGCCGGCGTGCCGCCTCTGGTCCGGTGGCGCTCAGAGGTGGAGGCTGTGGTCATGTGGCACTGGGACGGCCCGGCCCACTGCTGCTGCGTACCGGTCACCGGTCCGAGTGATGAACCTTGTGTGTGTCTGTTTGTGTCTGTGTGTCCGTCCTTCCGCTCAGCTGTTGGACTGTTTTGTCATCCCAGTGGTCCTGCTGCTGTCCTGGTTCTTTCTCCTGGTGAGGTACAAGGCCGTCCACTTTGTCGGGGCGGGGCTGTGTCTGCTGGGCGCGGGATGCATGCTGGGAGCCGACGTCCTGCTGGGCCGGCAGCAAGGCCTCGGTGAGTTCCCCGACGCGGTCCTGGCCCGCCCGCGGAGAGAGCATGTGGAGGAGGCCGGGTGTGTTGGACTCGCTCACGTCACCTCTTCCTCCTCTTCCTCCTCTTCGTCTGCAGGAGAGCAGAAGCTGTTCGGGGACCTCTTGGTCCTGGGAGGAGCGACGCTCTACGGGATCTCCAACGTCTGTGAGGAGTTCATCGTGAAGAACCTGAGCCGCGTGGAGTTCCTCGGCAT
>NW_027175876.1:18449245-18481745 GCF_023055335.1 Clinocottus analis
AGAGAGAGAGCGAGAGAGAGAGAGAGAGAGAGAGAGAGATGCACTTTAATATATCGGCATACTTGGGTCCCTAAACACTCTTGAAATTGCAAATTGGCGTTGACTGTAACGCTCTTGTGGGTCCAATGAGCCCACATGTTGCCATGCGTGATGATGTTAGTCCTCATGGCAGCCTCTCATGGACGCCAGACCCATGTTTGAAACTTCAGAGTGTGTTTCTCTGCACTGGCAGTGTGTATGACATGAAGTAATAAGTTGGTTTCTGATCAGTTTCCAGAAGAGAAGTCTCTACTTCAGCATGGATGTGTCTATGGAGTTCCTCTAGGTCTTATTGTATCAATGTGGTAGATTGACAAACATTTTGATCTCTTTTTTTTAACATTTTGCACAGAATCTTTTGTAGTAAATAGTCTCCAGCCTAATAATTGTTGGGGTTGATACCCCAATAACAACTTCTAATGAGACCAAATGGAGCGTGTCAATGTGTCCATGTGCTGCTCTGCTGCAGGGCCATCATGGAGCACAAGGAGCTGCTGAAGGTGTCCTGGAACTGGCAGATAGGTGAGAAGGACCACAAGTAGAAAGTAATGAAGTGCAATGTGACGACAGTACCTGGTCAAACTCCTCGGTTCCCTCCGTGTGCCTGCAGGTCTTCTGTACGTTGCCTTCAGTGCCTTCATGTTCGGCCTGTACAGCTTCATGCCGGTGGTGATCAAGAGAACGAGCGCCACCTCGGTCAATCTCTCTCTGCTGACCGCCGACCTGTACAGCGTCTTCTGTGGCCTCTTCCTCTTCCACTACCAGGTAGGAGCGAACTGCCAGGAAGCGTTCATTTGTTTAGATGCAGGTCCAAAGACGCCCAGACGCCCAGATCTACACCAAAGTATCGGTGCTCCGGTTGCATTGTGGGTAATGGTGCCAGGTTTTGACGAGGAAGAAGACTGTCTGGAACAAAGACGACAACATCCGTCATGCTGCTGCAAATTATGATCTGATTTCAAAATGTACTTACAGGAGAACATTCTGTGGTAATAGTTACACTGGCATCTAATCCTTATTGTCTAGAGTCTCTGGACCGGACACACAGACTGGGTCCCCAGAGGACACACAGACCCCCTAGAGGACACACAGACTACCTAGAGGACACACAGACTACCTAGAGGACACACAGACTCCCTAGAGGACACACAGACTCCCTAGAGGACACACAGACTACCTAGAGGACACACAGACTGGGTCCCTAGAGGACACACAGACTGGGTCCCTAGAGGACACACAGACTACCTAGAGGACACACAGACTCCCTAGAGGACACACAGACTGGGTCCCTAGAGGACACACAGACCCCCTAGAGGACACACAGACTACCTAGAGGACACACAGACTCCCTAGAGGACACACAGACTCCCTAGAGGACACACAGACTCCCTAGAGGACACACAGACTCCCTAGAGGACACACAGACTACCTAGAGGACACACAGACTCCCTAGAGGACACACAGACTCCCTAGAGGACACACAGACTGGGTCCCCAGAGGACACACAGACTACCTAGAGGACACACAGACTCCCTAGAGGACACACAGACTACCTAGAGGACACACAGACTGGGTCCCCAGAGGACACACAGACTACCTAGAGGACACACAGACTCCCTAGAGGACACACAGACTGGGTCCCTAGAGGACACACAGACTGGGTCCCTAGAGGACACACAGACTACCTAGAGGACACACAGACTACCTAGAGGACACACAGACTCCCTAGAGGACACACAGACTGGGTCCCTAGAGGACACACAGACTACCTAGAGGACACACAGACTCCCTAGAGGACACACAGACTGGGTCCCCAGAGGACACACAGACTACCTAGAGGACACACAGACTGGGTCCCTAGAGGACACACAGACTACCTAGAGGACACACAGACTACCTAGAGGACACACAGACTGGGTCCCTAGAGGACACACAGACTAGCTAGAGGACACACAGACTACCTAGAGGACACACAGACTCCCTAGAGGACACACAGACTACCTAGAGGACACACAGACTGGGTCCCTAGAGGACACACAGACTCCCTAGAGGACACACAGACTCCCTAGAGGACACACAGACTCCCTAGAGGACACACAGACTCCCTAGAGGACACACAGACTCCCTAGAGGACACACTGACCCCCTAGAGGACACACAGACTAGATCCCTAGAGGACACACAGACTCCCTAGAGGACACACAGACTACCTAGAGGACACACAGACTACCTAGAGGACACACAGACTACCTAGAGGACACACAGACTGGGTCCCTAGAGGACACACAGACTACCTAGAGGACACACAGACTACCTAGAGGACACACAGACTACCTAGAGGACACACAGACTACCTAGAGGACACACAGACTGGGTCCCTAGAGGACACACAGACTCCCTAGAGGACACACAGACTCCCTAGAGGACACACAGACTCCCTAGAGGACACACTGACCCCCTAGAGGACACACAGACTAGATCCCTAGAGGACACACAGACTCCCTAGAGGACACACAGACTGGGTCCCTAGAGGACACACAGACTGGGTCCCTAGAGGACACACAGACTACCTAGAGGACACACAGACTCCCTAGAGGACACACAGACTGGGTCCCTAGAGGACACACAGACCCCCTAGAGGACACACAGACTACCTAGAGGACACACAGACTCCCTAGAGGACACACAGACTCCCTAGAGGACACACAGACTACCTAGAGGACACACAGACTGGGTCCCTAGAGGACACACAGACTGGGTCCCTAGAGGACACACAGACTACCTAGAGGACACACAGACTCCCTAGAGGACACACAGACTGGGTCCCTAGAGGACACACAGACCCCCTAGAGGACACACAGACTACCTAGAGGACACACAGACTCCCTAGAGGACACACAGACTCCCTAGAGGACACACAGACTCCCTAGAGGACACACAGACTCCCTAGAGGACACACAGACTACCTAGAGGACACACAGACTCCCTAGAGGACACACAGACTCCCTAGAGGACACACAGACTGGGTCCCCAGAGGACACACAGACTACCTAGAGGACACACAGACTCCCTAGAGGACACACAGACTACCTAGAGGACACACAGACTGGGTCCCCAGAGGACACACAGACTACCTAGAGGACACACAGACTCCCTAGAGGACACACAGACTGGGTCCCTAGAGGACACACAGACTGGGTCCCTAGAGGACACACAGACTACCTAGAGGACACACAGACTACCTAGAGGACACACAGACTCCCTAGAGGACACACAGACTGGGTCCCTAGAGGACACACAGACTACCTAGAGGACACACAGACTCCCTAGAGGACACACAGACTGGGTCCCCAGAGGACACACAGACTACCTAGAGGACACACAGACTGGGTCCCTAGAGGACACACAGACTACCTAGAGGACACACAGACTACCTAGAGGACACACAGACTGGGTCCCTAGAGGACACACAGACTAGCTAGAGGACACACAGACTACCTAGAGGACACACAGACTCCCTAGAGGACACACAGACTACCTAGAGGACACACAGACTGGGTCCCTAGAGGACACACAGACTCCCTAGAGGACACACAGACTCCCTAGAGGACACACAGACTCCCTAGAGGACACACAGACTCCCTAGAGGACACACAGACTCCCTAGAGGACACACTGACCCCCTAGAGGACACACAGACTAGATCCCTAGAGGACACACAGACTCCCTAGAGGACACACAGACTACCTAGAGGACACACAGACTACCTAGAGGACACACAGACTACCTAGAGGACACACAGACTGGGTCCCTAGAGGACACACAGACTACCTAGAGGACACACAGACTACCTAGAGGACACACAGACTACCTAGAGGACACACAGACTACCTAGAGGACACACAGACTGGGTCCCTAGAGGACACACAGACTCCCTAGAGGACACACAGACTCCCTAGAGGACACACAGACTCCCTAGAGGACACACAGACTACCTAGAGGACACACAGACTGGGTCCCTAGAGGACACACAGACTGGGTCCCTAGAGGACACACAGACTACCTAGAGGACACACAGACTCCCTAGAGGACACACAGACTGGGTCCCTAGAGGACACACAGACCCCCTAGAGGACACACAGACTACCTAGAGGACACACAGACTCCCTAGAGGACACACAGACTCCCTAGAGGACACACAGACTCCCTAGAGGACACACAGACTCCCTAGAGGACACACAGACTACCTAGAGGACACACAGACTCCCTAGAGGACACACAGACTCCCTAGAGGACACACAGACTGGGTCCCCAGAGGACACACAGACTACCTAGAGGACACACAGACTCCCTAGAGGACACACAGACTACCTAGAGGACACACAGACTGGGTCCCCAGAGGACACACAGACTACCTAGAGGACACACAGACTCCCTAGAGGACACACAGACTGGGTCCCTAGAGGACACACAGACTGGGTCCCTAGAGGACACACAGACTACCTAGAGGACACACAGACTACCTAGAGGACACACAGACTCCCTAGAGGACACACAGACTGGGTCCCTAGAGGACACACAGACTACCTAGAGGACACACAGACTCCCTAGAGGACACACAGACTGGGTCCCCAGAGGACACACAGACTACCTAGAGGACACACAGACTGGGTCCCTAGAGGACACACAGACTACCTAGAGGACACACAGACTACCTAGAGGACACACAGACTGGGTCCCTAGAGGACACACAGACTAGCTAGAGGACACACAGACTACCTAGAGGACACACAGACTCCCTAGAGGACACACAGACTACCTAGAGGACACACAGACTGGGTCCCTAGAGGACACACAGACTCCCTAGAGGACACACAGACTCCCTAGAGGACACACAGACTCCCTAGAGGACACACAGACTCCCTAGAGGACACACAGACTCCCTAGAGGACACACTGACCCCCTAGAGGACACACAGACTAGATCCCTAGAGGACACACAGACTCCCTAGAGGACACACAGACTACCTAGAGGACACACAGACTACCTAGAGGACACACAGACTACCTAGAGGACACACAGACTGGGTCCCTAGAGGACACACAGACTACCTAGAGGACACACAGACTACCTAGAGGACACACAGACTACCTAGAGGACACACAGACTACCTAGAGGACACACAGACTGGGTCCCTAGAGGACACACAGACTCCCTAGAGGACACACAGACTCCCTAGAGGACACACAGACTCCCTAGAGGACACACTGACCCCCTAGAGGACACACAGACTAGATCCCTAGAGGACACACAGACTCCCTAGAGGACACACAGACTCCCTAGAGGACACACAGACCCCCTAGAGGACACACAGACTACCTAGAGGACACACAGACTCCCTAGAGGACACACTGACTCCCTAGAGGACACACAGACTGGGTCCCTAGAGGACACACAGACCACCTAGAGGACACACAGACTCCCTAGAGGACACACTGACTCCCTAGAGGACACACAGACTGGGTCCCTAGAGGACACACAGACCCCCTAGAGGACACACAGACTACCTAGAGGACACACTGACCCCCTAGAGGACACACAGACTCCCTAGAGGACACACAGACTGGGTCCCTAGAGGACACACTGACCCCCTAGAGGACACACAGACTACCTAGAGGACACACTGACCCCCTAGAGGACACACAGACTACCTAGAGGACACACTGACCCCCTAGAGGACACACAGACTCCCTAGAGGACACACAGACTACTTAAGAGGACACACAGACTACCTAGAGGACACACAGACTACCTAGAGGACACACAGACTGGGTCCCTAGAGGACACACAGACCCCCTAGAGGACACACTGACTGGGTCCCTAGAATACTATATTATGTACTATATAGAATCTATATTATATTCTATATAGTATATATACTATATTCTATATAAAATACTATTCTAAAACATATCCTGCCGTCAGTGTTTGGAGCCGTCATAGAAAGACTGTTAAAGGTTCTTTGTGGAGTCTTTAGTCAACAAAGACAAGTTGACGGCTCGTGCCGGACGAGACTTGGAGGACAGTGTCCTCATCACAGAAACGTCCTCCCTCTGGAGTCTCATCTCAGTTTAGGATGCATTGAACTTTGTTGGTATTACAGAAACATCACTGTGTAACACCAACAAATCCTCTTTCATCTCGGGGACTTAGCTGTACGTGTCCTCGCTCACAGATTCCCCAAGTCAGGAACCCTGAGTTTGGATAGCATAACTAGACCATGTCCTTAATATCTGCTAAAAATGGCAGCAGCATTATTGTTCGGTCTGTAACATTATGGCAATTACAACATGAACACTGAAATACATTGAAATGCAAATCCAACCCTTTGTTGAGGCTTTAATTTTTCTCGCCTGCCAAGACTCTCAATCTGAATTTGATCAACAACTGACGGCTCGAGAGGAAAGCTGGCTAGCTAGTGGCTAGTAAGAGCCTTGATAGTAGAGCTTGTCCATCTCGAGCAAGCTAACGCTGCTTTCTAACCAAAGATGTTAGCATGGCAGGACGAGTGCCAATCAATTAACCAAATGTACAGTTATAGTTAGGACTTCTGAAGTTATGACGAGCTAGGAGGTCTGAGATAGTATGGAACACAGCCAGGAGTCTAGGAACTAGGAAGATAGGATGCTTCCTATCTTTGAAACGTATGTCAAGATGCATGAAGAAGGTACGCTTATATTATCCGTAAGACATGCTAAAGGCAGATTATCAGTGCATACACTGAAGAGGAGCGGACCTAGAATAGATCCCTGAGGGACACCGAGGTCCCGTCTCCATGCCATTGCTCCTTACCCGCTTATGTAAAACAGGATGTATCCCAGCATAAGGCAGAAGTTTAGAAATACAGAAGTCTGCCTCTGTGTTGCAGTTCTCCAGCCTCTACTTGCTGTCGTTCTTCATCATTATCTTGGGCCTGGTCCTGTACGCCACCTCCTCCACCTACGTCGCTCAGGACCCGCGAGTCTACAAGCAGTTCAGGAACACCGGCGGCCAGCCGGCACCCGAGCGGCCTCCGTTCAGCGCCGGAGTCCTGGAGGCCTCCGTCACCTACACCAGCCTGGGGCCCGAGGCGGGGGACGAGCCCCCCGTACGCGACGCCTGAGATCCAGAGCCAGATGAGTCTGTCGGGCTGGTGACATGAGCCGGCCTCCCATTTCTGCCCAAAGTTGCATACTTTCCTGAGCAGGGCGTCTGTGTGATCACCCAGGTAGGTCCTGCTAATAACGACCTGCACAGGTGAACAAAGTCTGACCCGCTCAGTGACTGGAGACTAATACATGTTTCTGAAAAACGAATGAGCAGAATGTCGTGAAAACAAATAGCGAATGAAACGGTTGAGTTCACTGTGATCAAAGACTGTGAGTGGAGACTGATCCTTCATGGAAATACAATGTATTGTACTTCTACTGCTTTTAATCTGCTTTCTTTTTTACAGTACATCTGTCAAGAATGTTCTTCCCGCGTGTATATGTTGATGCTGTATTCATTAAATTTTGTATTATCTGATTGCACAAGTGACGTATGAATGGCAGTTCATGAAATCCATTTAGCGTCTTTGTATCCCGCCAAGCAGCACGGGTATGTAAATATACTGTAAATATCTGCATCGGCTACTGGAGCTTTGTCCTTGGTATTTTTTCACATTTTTTATAGGCTGGTACAAATGTATTTTGTCTTATCATATCTAAGTTTGACTACTTTTTAACCAAAAATAGCATTCAGTAGCCTATTCTCCTGCAAGCAGCATTTAGACCTTCATCTTGAGAAATACATCCGTGTGAATGTGTCCTGAGTATTGGTGCATACGAGACAGAGTGCTGCGATGCCCCGTGACGCTCAGACCCACCGGACAGGTTCGTACTGCTCAGTGTGCACCGTGAGCAACGTGAGACTGTTCAAGGAAGGGAAGGGCTGCAGGCTTCACAGCATCGTTGGATTCCTTGTATCATCGGTCTGTTATTCCTATTCAAGTCTTAATTCTGTTCAAAACGTCACGTTGGAAGCAATAGATTTTCCTGTAGATTGGCACGAGAGACATCACAGGGTTAGCTGTGCCGGTGGTTTGGTCTGCTTCTGGTTCCCCTCCACGGGACACATTCCCTGTGTGTGAAAACACACATGGCAATAAATGGTTCTGATTCATGTATATCTTCTGTCTGGATTATTTAAAAGGGACTTTCTTGATGCTCCTCTTTCGATGGCCTTTTGTATCCTGTTTGATGTAGTGCATCTGTCTACAATGTGCTTACAATGATGATTCTTCATGTCAAATAAAACCTCTTTGTCAGACGGCCTAGCCTCACATGCTTTGTGTCCAATTTTAACAATGTACCTTTGAACACTTGAATTTGCCAAACTCGACCGGAAGAACAGTCGAAATGGCAGAATATTGGGTTTAAAGATGTTGCTAAAGGAAACTTGCTTTACTTCCAATTGTTCAAGATTGACACCGAATGCAGCGCGAATATTGGCTCCGCATCTACTATGTCAGTTTAGCTTGTCAACAAAAAGGTGTTCACACCAAACGCGACGCGAATTTGACGCGTGACCAGATTAAACCCTAACCCTATTAAACCCTAACCCTAACCCTATTAAACCCTAACCCTAACCCAGATTAAACCTAACCCTATTAAACCCTAACCCTATTAAACCCTAACCCTAACCCTATTAAACCCTAACCCTATTAAACCCTAACCCTATTAAACCCTAACCCTAACCCAGATTAAACCCTAACCCTATTAAACCCTAACCCTAACCAGATTCCATGTCAAGTCAATGCAAAGACGCGCTGCGGTGCGAAAAAGCTTCTTTTTTCTTCTCCGCAGAAAAGATCGTTCTTTCCATTGAGAAAAGTGACACGCATAAGCCACGCCCACGGAAAAGGGGGCGTGACAAGCGAGTAAACTGACAGGAGACGCGACGCGAATATTCGCGCCGCGTTCGGTGTGAATCTTCCAGAAGAAGTTATACCAGAGTGGACGAAAGTGTGATGGACAACCAAAGTAACTAGTGTCTCCACTCATTGGGCCCCTGCAGGGCCACAATGTCAACTGGAATGATGGTCCAGAAGCTCTAGGTTTGTTTTGCTATTTCACTTTTTAAACACTTCACAAATACATTTCTTAAAGAATCCAGAAGTAAAGAATCCGCCGCTTGTATGTGTTTGATTTTTACTTGAAACTGCTGTAAAAAAAAAAAAGGTCTGGTTGATTTGTGACAGATAAATAAGGGTTTTATGTCACGTGAAACCTCCAATAGACTGTATCGTTCAGTGAGAGGAGGGCCCGCTCATGCGGTATGACGCTGCAGTGTGTGCACCGGCCGCTGGAGGGCGCTGCCTGCACTCAGCCTGCGGAGGCAGCAAAGCTACCGGACCTTTAACAAGCAGAAGAAGAAGAAGAAGCAATCCAGGGAGCGCATCATCCATCTTCTGGCAGAGCACGAAGCACCAGCCATCTAACGACCGACGAGGACAAGAAGAACAACAACATCGGCCATCATGGGCGCCGTTTTGGGATTGTGCTCCATGGCGAGCTGGGTGAGTCCGCGCGTCTGTGTGTCGCTGTGTGTTCATCGTTGTTCATCGTGTCCTCGCTGTTATTCTGCCTCAAACGAGCGCTGTCATGACTGCGCAGCAGCGCAGCAGCGCGGCAGGCCGTGGCGCCGCGGGGCCGCGGACACACACACGACACGGCGAGTCACCGGGTTCACTGTCTGCTGTGCCGCCGCTCACACGTCACGGTGTGTCGCTCCTGTCGCGGCTAAGCTAACAGCGGGGCTGCTGCTAAGCTAACAGCGGGCCTTTGTTTGGAGCCCAGCGACCATGAAACGAGCGTTACATAACCACAACACGGACAAACATGAACACCGCGGCTCCTGGACGCGCTGAGGTCGCTCAGCCGAGTGTGTCGACATGTATTCAGTGCTTTTATGTCGGTGTAAACAAACATGTCGGTGTAAACAAACATGTCGGGGCTGTTGCGACACTGCAGTCAAGTAAACAAGGGCTCAGGTATCGGCTCATTGCGCCATGTGGATCCGGACAGCAACACTACCCAGAGGGAGGGGCCGTAAACACCGTCTGCTCGGTGGTAAACACCGTGTGTGTGTGTGTGTGTGTGTGTGTGTGTGTGTGTGTGTGTGTGTGTGTGCAGATCCCGTGCCTGTGCGGCAGCGCCCCCTGCCTGCTGTGTCGGTGCTGCCCCGGTGGAAACAACTCCACAGTGACCCGCCTCATCTACGCCTTCTTCCTGCTGCTGGGCGTGGGCATCGCCTGCATCATGTTGATGCCCGGCATGGAGGGTCAGCTCCAGAAGGTACGCATGTTATCATCATCATCACAGTGCAGGAGAGCAGATGCTCGACCTCCCAGTGCTGCAGGCCTCAGTGCTGGCTTGGTGTCAGAAGGGGCTTTTATTGTGAAGGAACGTTTTGTTTTCCATCAGTTACTTATTTAGCTACAGGCGTGTCGATTTCTGCATCTGTGTTCACATGGCTTTGTGTGAGAGGTCAAACTTTTATAATATAACAAACTAGAAAGAGCATTTCCTTCTGAAAATGTGTTGGAATGCAAAACGCTGAAGCTTTAAGCTGAAATATGTGAAAAAATAGTTGAATATAGCTGAATATGACTTAAAATAGCTGAATATAGCTTAAAATAGCTGAAAAAGCTGAATACATTTGAAAAAAACGGAATAGCTGAATATATATGTAAATATAGCTGAAATTAATTAAATATAGCTGGAAATCGAGGAATAGCTGAATATCTATCTATCTATCTATCTATCTATCTCATATAACATCACTGTGCGTTGAACAGTTATTGGTATTTAACAGCCAGGAGCAGGAGAACATATTAATAACAGTTGTAAACAGCAGAAAGTCAGCTGGTTAACACAATCCCAATAACTAGTGTATTGTTATAACTTTAGATGATCACAGTAAAGTTTTAACATATTACGGACAAGGCTCCACTGTCCTCCAGCAGGCAGACCAGACTGATTCTATCTAACCCAATATGTCATTCATATTTAACACTTGTTATTAAGCACCATATCGATGAGGTCCAATGAGATAAAAGCCATTGTACGGCTCTCTGCTCTAAAGTCCGTGTCTCTGGCGTGTAGCGTCGTCCCAGCGTCATGCTTCTGTCCCGTGTGCCGTGTAGATCCCTGGTTTCTGTGAGGGGGGGGCGGGCTCGTCCATCCCGGGCGTGGAGGGCCACGTGAACTGCGACGTGCTGGTCGGGTACAAGGCCGTGTACCGCGTCTGCTTCGGCATGGCCGTGTTCTTCCTGCTCTTCTCTCTGCTCATGATCAAGGTCAAGAGCAGCCACGACCCCCGCGCCGCGCTGCACAACGGGTGAGTCGCCTGCACGACCTCGTCCGTCTGTTGGATCGTTTCAGCGAGAATTCAAGTTCTGCAGATTTTGTCTGCGACTGATGTTCAAACTTCTCTCGCTTCCAGGTTTTGGTTCTTTAAGTTTGCTGCAGCTGCTGGCATCACTATCGGATCGTTCTTCATCTCGGAAGGCCCCTTCACTACCGGTAACTGTTCTTGTCCATCATCGTCTTCCTCCTCTCACGTCTACTGTCTGTACGAGCGTTCGATCCCGGGAACATGTTCTTCACCGTTTCCTAGTCGGTCTCTCTGTGACGGTGCTTCATTTCTCATAGGGATGAGTCTGTATGACATCATAAGTGATAAACAATGCCCGACGTGAACATTTTAAAGAACAGCAGCGTCTACCCGGTGCTGTCTAAAGCCATGCATCTCTAAACTGTCCTGAACAAAGAAAAAGAGCTTTGAGTTGTGGTTTTCAATGGTTTCCTGATCGGATGGGCGTGGCCCCTGACCGCTCTGCGTCTTCCACAGTGTGGTTCTACATCGGCATGGCCGGAGCCTTCTGCTTCATCCTCATCCAGCTGGTGCTGCTCATCGACTTCGCCCACTCCTGGAATGAGTCCTGGGTGGAGAAGATGGAGGAGGGCAACTCCCGCTGCTGGTATGCAGGTATGTTGCCCGCGTGACGTTACCAACTCTCATGGACAGACACACACACACACACACAGACACAGACACACACACACAGACACAGACACACACACACACACACACACACACACACACACACACACAGCAGTGATGTGGTGTTAACGGCCTGCCTCGTGTCCACAGCTCTGCTGTCGGTCACTGCGTTGAACTACCTGCTGTCTCTGGTGTCTCTGGTCATGTTCTACGTCTACTACACCCACTCCGACGGCTGCACCGAGAACAAGGTCTTCATCAGCATCAACATGCTCCTGTGCGTGGCGGCCTCCGTGCTCTCCATCCTGCCTCCGATCCAGGTTCTCTCTCACATTCACGCCTGTGACCTGCAGCCTGAAGTCATGCGCTGCTCCCCTGCAGTTCTTTACTCGTGTAGCTGCTCTTGCATTGATTACTAATGCCTGCTGCTCTGTGTGAAGGAGTCCCAGCCCCGGTCTGGCCTGCTGCAGTCCTCCCTGGTCACCCTGTACACCATGTACCTGACCTGGTCTGCCATGACCAACGAGCCCGGTAGGACCACGCTGCTTCACCTTGCACTGAGTTCTGGCGTGTTTTGGGGGACGAGGGGTCTCTTCTCTGCTTCCTGGTTCTCTCACGTATAATGTGAATACGTCTTATCACTGCAAGAAGCCAACGATAGCTGCATGCATTGATGTCTTATCAGGAAGAAAGTAGGCGGTGCCCTCAGGTTCTGCCGAGTGACGCTGACGGGGAAGTGTTTTTAAAACATGTATTCTCTCTGCTCACCAGCAGGGGGCGACTCCTCTGGTTGCATTTACTTGTATAGAAGTCTATGAGAAAGTCTCTTGTGATTAAAACATGAGTTTATGGTCTCAATCTCTAGTTTCAAGTCACGACATCACTCCTCCACATTCCTAATATGGTAACCTGTGTTCATTGGTTACAACAACATCATGGCAGCAGTCGTAATCCAAGATGGCGCTAAATGAAGCCCTTTACACCACCAGTAACCATTTCCTTGTGGCTCACAGACAGGAAATGCAACCCGAGCCTTCTGGGTATTATCGGGATGAACAGCACCAGTCCTGCCGGCCAGGACCACGTGGTCCAGTGGTGGGATGCGCAGGGCATCGTGGGATTGGTCCTCTTCCTGATGTGTGTCCTCTACTCCAGGTGAGGAAGCCCCGGCTCAGCAGGTTCACCAGCAGCCTGAACGGTGTCTCAATGTCCTCTCTCTCTCCGTGTGTCCACCAGCATCCGTAACTCCTCCAACACCCAGGTGAGCAAACTGACTCTGACCAGCGACGAGTCGGCCCTGATCGAGGACGGGCCGGCGGCCGACGGCTTCGAGGAGGGCGGCGGCGCCGGCCGAGCCGTGGACAACGAGAAGGATGGCGTCACCTACTCCTACTCCTTCTTCCACTTCATGCTCTTCCTGGCGTCGCTCTACATCATGATGACGCTCACCAACTGGTACAGGTAGGCAGCGCGTCAGCGGTGGGAGGGGCAGGGGGCGGATCCTCTGAGCTTTTGCTTTATTTCTTCTAACTCTACTGACGGACGGCCGCAATGCCTTAATCTGTAATCTATATCCCCGCAGCCCCGACTCCAACTACCAGGCCATGACCAGCAAGTGGCCCTCGGTGTGGGTGAAGATCTGCTCCAGCTGGATCTGCATCGCCCTCTACGTGTGGACGCTGGTGGCTCCGCTGGTCCTGGTCAACAGAGAGTTTGACTGAAACTGCGAGCGCCGTCCGACACAAACAAACACATCCACGCTCTGCTTCACCTGTGATTTTGTTTCAGCTAGAAGTTAAAAAAAATTTAAAAAACAGTAGTTTGCCCCCGCGTCAGCTCCAGTGCAGCAGAGACGCCTGAGGGCTGTTCCAGAGCCGCTTCAGAGGGCCGCTCTGGCTGCTCTGCTGCCGCTCTGGCTGCTCTGCTGCCGCTCTGGCTGCTCTGCTGCCGCTCTGGCTGCTCTGCTGCAGCGTCCTTGTGAGTGTAGTGGTTAACCCCTCGTGCTGTTTGACATTGTAAATACGTCCCGTGTATTTCTAGCGGATGGTTTTAGTTTCTTTTTATAAACACGAAGCTGCATGCGTTTTCTTATTCTATGAAAAACTAACGTGACCTGAACCTCGAGAGAGGACGATGGCCGACGCCGCCGAGGCAGTATTGGAGAAGAAGTTAGTGCTTAGAGGGTTCAGTTGTGTATGAGCATGACTCCAGCTGTGTGTGTGTGTGTGTGTGTGTGTGTGTGTGTGTCCGTGTGTGTGTGTCCGTGTGCGTGCGTGTCTGCAGCTTGCACATACACAACATTCCTGTTTTTGTGTCGCTTCAGCGTTGACATTTTAAATGTCAGATTGAAAACTTCTGGATAAATAATTTGGGATCGTTTTAAGAGTTTCAGCATGTAGTTTCTCGCACACGTCGTGTTGTCGTTGTTCCAGCCTGTGCTTTAATCCTGATGTTTATTTCTCTTGACATGTACAAGTATCCTGTAACTCGTTTAATAAAACGGAGGAAAAGAAGCTCGCTGTGTGGTTTGGACAAGAAGCAGATTCATAATGAATCTCACGAGCTCATCACAGGTTACACTTCACGTTCCATGAAGTAGCTTCAACTGCGTCCACGACGTCGTGCTACTGGCCTTTTAAGAAATGGCTTATTGAACCAGTTTATGTGGGGAAATAAATATTCTCATGCATCATTGTTTATGCTTAATATATTTCATAAACAAAAACTAATCCAGTGTTAGTGAAACAAACTTATGATCTGCTTTCCCTCGGTTGCTCTTTTCTTCCATCTTTTTTTTAATAAATATCTTATTTTTTCAACATACATACTTAATCAGGTATGAGAGGCAGTACTGTATCATCAATAATGTACATTATTGACGATACAGTACTGCCTCGTACCTTATTGCTTTAGTTACAAACTACGTATAGATCACAGAAACGGACGACTGATTGTAGCGTTGGCTTTATTTATTTGATATATTATATAACTGCTTCAACAACACGACGCCTCCCGGCAGCAGGCCTCGCCACCGGAGTCGGCTTCAGACTGAAGACTCGCTACAGACAGAAAACACGACGTGAAATGCACCTGAATGTTTTAGTGGACGCAGTCGCCTGCTGGACTCTAAGCCCCGCCCCCCAGGCTGAACACAACCAATCAGAAGGAGCGTCGCTTTGTGGAAAGAAATGGAGCAAAGGATCAGAAACACACAGAAGTCTAAACGAATACGTTTACACAGAAAGGATGGAGGCGTCCTGGAGGCGCTGCTTCACTGCACCCTGAGGAACCCGGTGGTCGGAGCGCTCGCACTGCTGACCAGGCCGTGTTTACAGGTCACAGCTTTGCGTTTATGAAAACAGTCGCGTGGTTGAACTCATCACGCAGGAGACAAACTTCTCCTGAACGTGAGGACGAGTCTGGAGGAAGAGACACGCCCACCACGCGAGGAGACTCACAACATTTATTCACCAAACAACAAAACATCTGTCAGGGTTTTTGGAACATCGTTGCTGTTTTTCCTTTTTTATTTCTGTGGGATTGCAGTGTTTTGGCATTTAATTTCCCATCATGCTTCAGCGGCGAACACAGGAAGTCCAGGTGTTCCCATGACAACAGTCAGGTGGCTCCTCATGTAGAAGATTATGATCTCAATGCACCGAAAATGAGGAAGCAACTTGTGTTTGTGAATATGATTTCTGAGAAGTGTGTGGACACGTTCAGCCTCCGGACTCAAACTGCATCTTTTGGGTCTAAAGCTTTGAAAACCAGGCAGAGAAACTAAGATTCTAATATTTGACCAAAACGTAGATTCTTTTTGTTTCCCGATTGTTGTCATAAACGCAGAAGTCTTGAACGTAGAGACGTGTGCAGGGACACTGCAGCTGCTCCTCCGGCGGCCCGGCGCCTCCTTCGGTCCGTTACTGCGGCTCGGCGGGAGGGAACGCCGACGCCAGCGTCTCTGAACCGCCGGGCCGCTCACACCGCGTCCGGCCCGGCGGCGGCGTCGCCCTCCGCTCCGACGGGACTCAGTTCACACAGGTAGAAGAGCGACTCGGCGCTGGCCTCGGCCTCCGTCAGCGGCTCCAGGCGGATCAGGGAGCTGCGGGCCGGCGGTCGGGGCTCCGGGCCGGAGGCCAGCAGATCCGTGGGCGGCTCGGCCTCCACGGGGGCGAAGGAGCTGCTGCTGGGACCCGGGTCCAGGTCCGGCTGAGTGATGCAGCTGTCCAGGATGGCCAGCAGGGGGCAGGACGTGTACTGGATCAACTGCTTCTCTGAAAACAGAAACAATCAAATCATCCCGAGTGCCTGCGCCAACATCTGTCTACATGTTACGACTTCTTTGATTGTGAAAACTGTTCATTTGTTCTCCAGCAGAACGGCGGCAGCATTCACCGGATCTACTTTAGTTGACAGATTAACGCGTTAACGCAGGATTAATCTGGCAATCCTTTAACAGCATTAACTATTTGATCATGGGTTGACTGCATGTGTTTGGTTTTTTTTTAAACTTTTTTTGCAGTGGGAGGAGCTTATCGCTTTAAATCTCTCTGTAGTTCAGACCTGGCGTCTCACGGCTCTCTCAGTCCGCCCGAGTGAGGTCAATCAAACATGTAACATAAATAAATAAGATGCAGCTATGAATGAAATACTACGGCACTGCTTTACTTTCTTTTACTAAGGTAATTTATGTAGGTGCGTGCACGCTTCTGTAGCTTCACCGACTGACATGAAGGCTCGTATTGTTCTGTATCTTCTGTTCTCAACGAGCAGCGCTGCTGCAAAGAGACGCTTCACCTTAAATTTTTTAAAAAAACAACAAAACCCGGTAGACTGACCGCAGCATGTTCAAAGCTGCTGACGCTGCGGTCTGATCCATGCAGAGCACTTTAAAGCAGCATCACTTCTGGATCTTTACTCTTCTCTCCAAGAGGAGAACTTTCCTCACATCACAAGATGTTCAGGTCACTTGTTCAAGACAACACAGACTTTTACCAACGAGGAAGAAAACTGAACTGAAAACATGAAAAACACTTATTGCTTTTGTAGAAAGTGAATCAACTGCTAGTCTTTAACATCTTTAAGGTAAGAAACAGACTGAACATGGACCAAAGAAGGAGTGGTTTGTCCCTCACAGGGACCCTTACTACTGAACATGGACCAAAGAAGGAGTGGTTTGTCCCTCACAGGGACCCTTACTACTGAACATGGACCAAAGAAGGAGTGGTTTGTCCCTCACAGGGACCCTTACTACTGAACATGGACCAAAGAAGGAGTGGTTTGTCCCTCACAGGGACCCTTACTACTGAACATGGACCAAAGAAGGAGTGGTTTGTCCCTCACAGGGACCCTTACTACTGAACATGGACCAAAGAAGGAGTGGTTTGTCCCTCACAGGGACCCTTACTACTGAACATGGACCAAAGAAGGAGTGGTTTGTCCCTCACAGGGACCCTTACTACTGAACATGGACCAAAGAAGGAGTGGTTTGTCCCTCACAGGGACCCTTACTACTGAACATGGACCAAAGAAGGAGTGGTTTGTCCCTCACAGGGACCCTTACTACTGAACATGGACCAAAGAAGGAGTGGTTTGTCCCTCACAGGGACCCTTACTACTGAACAGTACCTGTTCATAAAGAAAACAGATGTATAAACTATATTTGTATGTTAACATGTTGTTACTCCAGAGTGCTGTTATATTGTTCTGATAACATTACTTTAACATAAAAGCTGCAATACACTAGTTTTTACTTCATTATTGAATTTTGCACAGCTCTAATACTTTCACTTCATATACTTTGCAATTTTATTATTTAATGATCCTAAATGTCCTGTATGTAACTGCTTGCTGCTAAACACCAAATGAATAAAGTGGATGTCTCCACACACACACACACACACACACACACACACACACACACACACACACACACACACACACACACACACACACACACACACACACACACACACACACACACACACACGCACACGCACACACACACACTATTAAGAGATATTATTGGGAAAATACAGATGCTCTGCAGCTCCTTCATGCTGTCCTCTGGTGTTTCATGTCGTCATCAGTCTCCTCTCCTCGGGGACCAGCTGAGGAAACAGAACTGTCAACACTGCTGGATCCAACGTGTGCGACGCGGCGGACCTTTAGGTTGCATCATGCTTAGAAACGAATCCAGAAAGGAAGTGTGCCACAGTTCTGTCTCCATAGTGAGCGTATGCATGGCTCAAAGTTGCCCAAACAACAGCCTTTCGGGCGCGACCTCTACGACCTCCGCGACCTCTATGACCTCGACGACCTCCTCTCCTCCAGCGAGCAGAGCGTCCTGACTCACCTGCGCTGCCGTCCTCCGTCCTGCCGCGGTTCAGCTGGGCCGTGTTCTCTTTGGAGGACACGGCCTCCTGACAACAACCAGGGAATGAGGAACACGTCAACACTGGCTCCCACACAACAACAACAACAACAACAACAACAGCACTGAAGTTCACGTTCATCAATCACATCTGACATGGCCATAAACACAGATATTGGTCACTGAAATCTTTCTGTGCGTCTTCAGCGGCTGTGAAGAGATCTCTCACACACACGCACACACACACACACACACACACACACACACACACACACACACACACACACACACACACACACACACACACACACACACACACACACACACACACACACACACACACACACACTCACTCACTCTTCAGGCTGCCTTCATAGCAGCGGTTCTGGTCGTTTATCCACGGCGCTGAAACAAAAGCGGTTGCACGTGTTGTTGATCGCGTGCGATGTCATTTTACCTCGAAGCCGTCAAAGTCCATGCTGAACTGCTTCCCGTAGAGCATGGCCTGGAAGTCCTCCAGACTGCAGTCGATGCTGTCCAGGTAGTCCATCAGCTCCATCCTGACAACACACACAGCGCCATGTTGCACCTTCTAGTCATGAACACGTTGTGTTACAGCCGCCACACATGTTGCACCTTCTAGTCATGAACACGTTGTGTTACAGCCTCACTCGCACCAGAGCCGCTCTGTTCATACGTTACAGTTACTTCAGAGTAACTAGAGGGCGAGGCAGCAGAGCATGATGTCTTCATATGTATTTTTACAACACCAGTCTAATAAACCCCTTTAGACACCCAGTCTCCACTATATATATATATATATATATATATATATATATATATATATATATACATATATATATATATATATATATAGTCACCTCTGACAGATCCTCTGTAGATTGTTTGTGTATGCTTCACATACCGACACCTTTATTACTTTCATACTAAATAAAGTGTCAATAAAAACCTCTTCCTGATAAAAAGTGCATGATCCCTCAAAGAGACCTAAAAGGCGCCAGCGGTTCGTTCTGCGTGAGGTTGTTTCTGTGAGACTCAGGCTGGCACCTACTTGCCCAGCAGGTTGATGTTCTGCGATATCGCTCCGCTCTCCTTCAGTATGGAGTCCATGATCTTGACGGGGTCCTCCAGACTCAGGGATTTATTGAGCTGCAGGGCGCTGCCGCCGCCGCCATCTGCCGCCGCCGAGCCGCCGCCACCTGCCGCCGCCGAGCCGCCACCTGCCGCCGCCGAGCCGCCACCGTCTGCCGCCGTCGAGCCGCCACCGCCTGCTGCCGCCGAGCCGCCGCCGTCTGCCGCCTCCGCCTGCCTCACGTCGTCTGAGCTCACGTCCGTCTCCGCCGGCAGGAACGCACAGCTGTCCAGCTCCACCTCCACGATGTCGATGTCCCTGTGGGAGCACGAGGTCATTGAGATACTGATGGCGGCTCCGGGCCGGCTGCTGATGGCGGCTCCGGGCCGGCTGCTGATGGCGGCTCCGGGCCGGCTGCTGCTCTGAGGCCCACTGGTTCACAGTTCTGTAGTGAAGGACATCAAGCATCGACTCCCTCACAGAAGTTCATCAACCGCCTCAAAAGTAAATGCTCATGAGTAAAGTCTTCATAACGAGTTAAACCGACTGACTGTCTGTGCTTGTTCGCTCCACAAGGTGTAGAAGCAGAGAGAAGGTCCTCGTGTCTCACATGTGTCTCGACTGTCTCACCCTTGCTCGTGGGCTCTGGGCGACCCCTCCGCCCCCTCGGCGTCACTCTCGGTTAAGTCACAAATGATGACGTCATCCGATACCTCTGCGCCCTTCACGCCACTCTGACTGTTGACCGGCGACTAAACGGGGACACACGGACAAAACCTGGACTCAAAAACTATTCACATGTGTAACACGCGATGATTCAACATCAACACGTTGCCATAAAATGTCAGACGTGGAGAACCCGACGGCATCAGGAGCGCCGTGTTCATGTCCCGGGGCGTCGCCGTTCACTGACCTGGTCCACGCACGCCTGGTCGTCGTACATCTGATGAATGTATTTGGGCTTCTTTGCATTGCTGTTCATGAGAACCGGCCTGTCAAAAGGACGACAACACGACAACGATGACTCAAAACACCGGCGTCACCTGAAGAGGCTGCTGCAAAAATACAACAAACACAACTTCAACAAGAAAAGAAAAAGAAAAGGGGTTTTCAGTCTGAACTCACCTTTTGCGTTTTAAATTTAGGATGCGGTTGTTCTGTACCAACGTGACGATGAAGTGAATCAGCTGCACAAGAGAAGAGTCACATGTTGCGTGAGGACACATCAGACCACTGAATGCAATGCCACACGGATGTGACCACTGACAGACACAGAAGAGCTGATGTGGGCTCATCAGGTGTATCGCTCACCTTCTTGATGAGCTGCTGTTGGTGGGCGTGTATCTGTCGCAGATCTGAGATCTCCCTCCACAGAGCTTCATTCTCCCTGAATACAAAATAAATGAAAGGTTTTATTGACAGTCGACAGTCAGCAACACTAACCCCGTCTCCTCGCAGTTCCCGTTGCTTGATTTTCATTTTGTGTGAAACCGGTCAGAGGACTTTCTGATGAGCGCCGTGCGCGGCTCGACCCGGCGCGGCTCGACCCGGCGCGGCTCGACCCTGCACAGCTTCTGGCTCACCTCTTGAGTGTTCCCAGCCTCATGTCGATGCTCTCCTGCTTGCTGTGGACACTGTGAACGCTCGTCAGGATCTGGCTCAGGTCTTCCTGCCGCATCTTGTTGTCCTCTGGCCGAGTGTTGGAAACCTGCCGGGCAGTAATTACAAATGGAATGAAGTGAATGAATGAAGTGAATGAATGGAATGAAGTGTCTCGAAAGCGGGAGCCACACTGCGACGTAAGGAACGTTGCACAAAACACGGCTTCCAGCAAAGAGAGAAGGAACCAGATACGTCGGTCAAAGGTCCAGATACAGACAAAATATTTAATTATTTGGACAAATAACTGATTACAATCTGATTTTCTCTGTAAAAAAATAAAAACTGACGTTTAAAATGTGTCCTAGCGGACGACTGGGCCGGAATAGTGCAAGCATCTCTTCACGTCCAATAAAGCAGTGACGAGAATGTCCCCATCGCATCTATCTGCCCGAGGCTGGTCCAGCTCTGTCCTGTCCTGAACGTTTGACCTCAACGTTTGACCTTTGACCTTGGTGAG
The DNA here is from genome assembly GCF_023055335.1 of Clinocottus analis. Classification (NCBI taxonomy): domain Eukaryota; kingdom Metazoa; phylum Chordata; class Actinopteri; order Perciformes; family Cottidae; genus Clinocottus; species Clinocottus analis. The sequence continues at coordinate 18,470,955 of NW_027175876.1, forward strand.
AAGACAGAGAGGACTTCACCTTCCGCTTGATGTTCTCCAGCAGGTTGTCCTGTCCGTGTTTGAAGTAGGGGTGCTGAAACTCGACAGGTCCGTCTTTCTCCTGTTTCACAATGCCCGTGTCGATGTGCATCACTTTACGGAATCCATCTGCACAAAGACACAAACACAACCATGAATCTCCACTTTCTGACTACAATGATCTGCAGATTCAGGGTAGTTTCTCACTTCTCAGCATCACATAAATAAAATGTGGCTGCATAGGGACCAAATGCAGAACCCAAACAGTGGACACCACTCCACTGGGGAACAGGCTCATGTGGTGTGAGCCCCAACACGCTGAGTAATCCTCCTTACACATGTTCAGCTGCCGGATGAAGCTGGCCATGTTGTTGTGCTTGAAGAACTTGGGGAGGATCTCCTTGGCGAAGTGCTGCTCGTCCAGCACGAGGAAACTGTGGCCCTCCTGGAAAACAAGCGACACCAGCACGACAGTCACAACGGGCATCTCGCAGGCCCCGGCTCTATTTCATGGGGACGTTTCCCTGCATGCACACGCAGTGGCTCGGTGGCCCTGACACCCGGGGGGAGGCGTACTTAGCCCCGCATACAAGCTGGCCCTGACACCCGGGGGGAGGCGTACTTAGCCCCGCATACAAGCTGGCCCTGACACCCGGGAGGAGGCGTACTTAGCCCCGCATACAAGCTGGCCCTGACACCCGGGAGGAGGCGTACTTAGCCCCGCATACAAGCTGGCCCTGACACCCGGGAGGAGGCGTACGTGGCCCCGCATACAAGCTGGCCCTGACACCCGGGGGGAGGCGTACTTAGCCCCGCATACAAGCTGGCCCTGACACCCGGGAGGAGGCGTACGTGGCCCCGCATACAAGCTACCGTGACGCCGTGAAGGGGCTGCTAGCTAGCTAGCTCACGGTTAGCTTCGGACAAAGCTTGACGGCGTTGAGCCGCCACAGCGCTGCCTTTCGGGCTCATGTCGCTAGCTGGCTAGCTGGCTAGCTGGCGTTAGCGTTAGCTCGCTAGCTCAGCGGGCTAGCGCGTCCCGTTACCTGGCTCCAGCATATGAACTCGTTGGTGTCCGCGTCCTCCACCAGCGTCCACAGCTTACTGAGGAAAGCCGGCACGTTTGCGTTGTGTTTCATCACGTAACGAGAAGTCCTGCGACACAAAACACCTCGAAACGCTGCTCGAGCCTGTTGTTGCTTTTCTTGTAAGAAAAAAAAATGTTATTGCTCTCAACTTCCGGTTTTCTTGAACGGGAGCGGATTGGTCGAGACCGAGCTCTGACGCAACACCGCTCACGTGGAGCGCGCTGGTTTTGTTTGTTTTCTATATTGAATTCAGTTGAATTCATTCACCTGTTGTGAATGAAATGCTTTTTCACTTGATATGTAATGATATGTATGATATTAAATGTAATGTGAAGTTTATTTCAGCAAAAGCAGAAGGTGATAGCTATTTACTGGACCAGTCAGGAAGGAGTATTGTTCTGCTGCATGTTCCCAAACTCTTTGATCATTCCTGTAAAAATCATCATATCAGAAAATACTGATCTCAATTCAGAGTATTTTCCCCCTAAAGCTACAGATTTATGTAAACGAACCTTCCCAGAAATCCAAGCAGAAGAAGTTTGGTCAGACTCTATTCCAAAGTAAATAATTGGGATTTTCCGGACGCAACATTCTGGATTGCAGACGAGTCAATACTCATCAATATGTTACGAGGTTGAATCTGTTCACTCCACTGGACTGCATTGAAACAGCGCTCACCTGGACTGTACGGTCAGGTAGACGCTGTTCTGCAGCTGCTGGTGGAGTTATCATTCACGAGGCCTCCATTCATACTGCTCGTCTTGGCCTCAATCAAGTCCAGATCACGTTTCAGGGTCTGCAGCAGCAATATCTGTACAGAGGACGGACTCCAGACCTCAATGTGGTGCTGCTGAGCGTGCTGCTCATCCATGCACATTTCCCTTCATCACAACATTCAAGTTAATAAAAAGGGGCGGCCGATGCAGTAACCAGTATCAGGCTCATCGTCCCATGATGACGTTTAGGACGGCCGGTTCTCATGGTCCGTCAGGTTTGAAGAGTCTTTTAAAAGAAAGCGTCGTCATGTGGCCACTAGATGGACTCCTTAACTCACGGCACAACCTGATCGCTGAGGGACGGCGGGCTGCCGGCACTCATGCTTTCATCTGTTGACACTTCACTCTTTCACACGTCTTCTGTAAGTACACATGAGCATATGTAAAGCATGTTTAGTCCTGCTGGTTACAACCTCCTCTCCGTAGTACCAGTCAGCTGGCTTTACCGTGACGATGACCCCAGTGACATCACTGGGTTATGATTGATGATCCTGCTGCACCGCAGGGGGCCGTATTAGTTTAAGAAGTGTTCAGCGATTGATGAAATATTTCATTTTACAACTACGTGAATACACACAGTCCATCGGTGAGTGTGTTTGAGTCGCTGCCCAGCAGGTGAAACCAGGCCGAGCTTTGAGCTGCAGGCTGAGCTCCTCTCTGTCTCAAAGATGTGTGATCACACGTTCATAAGAACCTCACCACTTATTGTGTTTCACATGACACATTGTGTAGCTGTATCATCATCAAATCATTACAATATTGTTGATACCTATGAGTCTTTATTTGCGGTCATTCATACCCGTCTTCTCAGAAAAACCTGTTTCACGTAGAAATGAGACGACGGCAGATGGAGCGGGCTGGAGCCGCGTCATTAATCCTCACAGGCATGCCGCTCTGAAGGGAAAGGAGCAGCGAGCGTCTGGGCCTAACTCTCAGGCTGGTGGCCATGCCTGCTGAGTGAGGTTGACAAGTGTTGGGCTAATTGGACTGGAGGGTAATATTACATCAAAAGACGTCACCCGCTCCTTATAAATGGCTGTAATTAGGACATTCTTCACCCTCGGACACAGGGCAGATTATGGAGGAGCAGGAATCTGAGCGCATTACAAGCAGGTGACACATTCGTTTCATACTGCACAAGATGAACAGGCCTCGAACGCCCCTGAAGCTTTCATCTGCAGAGCAGAATTCACTTCCTGTTTATTTTTGGTATAAATTGAGACCATGATTCATGTGTTAAATATATGTATACAAATATTGATCCAAGTTTCAGGGAATTGATGTTTCTGTGCTACTGCTGTTCTAGCTGCAGCTGGTGGTGATGAGTGCTCGTCCTGACACCGCAAGGTCGCCGGTTCAATTCCCCGGCCTTGCTGTAGTTTACATGTTGAAGTGTCCATGAGCAAGACGCTGAACCTCCAGCTGCAGCCCACTGCTCCTAAATGTACAGCGGTGTTAATGCAGGGACCAAATTTCATGTATGTAGAAACTATGTAACATGACAAAAAGATAAAGTTTCTTAAAGTAAATTCTTATTTTATTCTTGCAGGTGGAGCCATCATTCTGATGTTCCTATGTCGAGACATGGAAACCCAATCTCTAAAAGACATGCACACAGTGCTGATGGAGAGTCCAGTCTTCAGGCTCTTCGCTGGTCCCAGCGTCTTGTGGCAGCCTGCAGCGCCCACCAGGAGACACTTCAAGACCTCATCAGCCAACTTCATGTCCTCCAATCAAAATAAAACATTCCCATTCATGAGAGGAATGATCCCCATAAAGAAAGCGTCGACAGATCACAGGAATATACAACGAGCGGTTTCACGTCCTGACGGCGTCACCAAAGAGCAACGTGTTCCCTTCTTGAGCAATAAAAACGCGTGGCCAGTCCTGGACCTCTGAACTGACCTTTGACCCGACCTCAAAACAAATCCTCCTGTTTTTTTGTAAATTCGGTGTAACAGTTACGTCGGTAGAGCTGATCAGCGTTTTAAACATGTAAAGTAATCCTGACTAATGCCCAAACCTGGCTGTGTGTGTGTGTGTGTGTGTGTGTGTGTGTGTGTGTGTTGTTTCAGAGCAGGTAAGCGTCTGCACACTGAGCTGTGGACTTGGAACACTGGCTGGTTGGAAGGAACAGACTTTTTCCGTTGGATGGAGAACTTGGACATTAGTTTTATGGTTGTTGTTCTCTCTCGTTACTTTGGTTCATATTGAAGTCGAGCAGGACAAAGAGACCCCGGAGAAGAAGGAGGAACAATAAAGAGCGGCATTACAGCTGACCTCGGCAGATTTGTTCTTTGGCCCGATTCATAAATATGTTTTGCAGTTGGCCGAGCCGGCGTGAGGCGCCCCAGACTGCCAAAGCATGAGTTTTACTGCTCTTTCAGGCGATGCTTGGTGAGGTGTGGCTCAATGGGTTTGCCTCTTTCTATAAACTGATGCTATATTTCAATGCCCCCTCACCACAAACTACAAAGACCTGATCGCACCAACAGAAGCGGTTCTCTGTGACGGTGCAGCAGGAACACACACCTCTCCAAACTATTAAAACAATATTTCTCTTTGTCTTTTGTCGCTCTCTTCTCACAGGAAGTTATTGTTTTCAAAGGGAAATCAAATAAATGTCTTTGTAGATTTGGACATGATTTAACACAAACGGTGAGTCCAACAGGTTGAAACAATAAGTTCCCAGAGGCCACCGAGAACAATGCAGGACAGCACGCGTCATGTGTGTGTGTGTGTGTGTGTGTGCTTCTGCAGTCTTTGACCATGTCTAGATGGCTCTGCAAACACTCTAAACTCAACATAACACCAGCTGTTTTTCAATCTGAGCTGTAAAACAGTTGTGATAGCGATGCTGTAAACGTGTCCCTTACAGATGTAGATATGTCCTCCACAGCTGCAGGAGGACACGTCTACAGCTGCAGGAGGACACGTCTACAGCTGCAGGAGGACACGTCTACAGCTGCAGGAGGACACGTCTACAGCTGTGGAGGACACGTCTACAGCTGCAGGAGGACACGTCTACAGCTGTGGAGGACACGTCTACAGCTGCAGGAGGACACGTCTACAGCTGTGGAGGACACGTCTACAGCTGCAGGAGGACACGTCTACAGCTGCAGGAGGACACGTCTACAGCTGCAGGAGGACACATCTACAGCTGCAGGAGGACACGTCTACAGCTGTGGAGGACACGTCTACAGCTGCAGGAGGACACGTCTACAGCTGCAGGAGGACACATCTACAGCTGCAGGAGGACACGTCTACAGCTGTGGAGGACACGTCTACAGCTGCAGGAGGACACGTCTACAGCTGTGGAGGACACGTCTACAGCTGCAGGAGGACACGTCTACAGCTGTGGAGGACACGTCTACAGCTGCAGGAGGACACGTCTACAGCTGTGGAGGACACGTCTACAGCTGTGGAGGACACGTCTACAGCTGCAGGAGGACACGTCTACAGCTGCAGGAGGACACGTCTACAGCTGTGGAGGACACGTCTACAGCTGTGGAGGACACGTCTACAGCTGTGGAGGACATGTCTACAGCTGCAGGAGGACACGTCTACAGCTGTGGAGGACACGTCTACAGCTGCAGGAGGACACGTCTACAGCTGTGGAGGACATGTCTACAGCTGCAGGAGGACACGTCTACAGCTGTGGAGGACATGTCTACAGCTGCAGGAGGACACGTCTACAGCTGCAGGAGGACACGTCTACAGCTGTGGAGGACACGTCTACAGCTGTGGAGGACATGTCTACAGCTGCAGGAGGACACGTCTACAGCTGTGGAGGACACGTCTACAGCTGTGGAGGACACGTCTACAGCTGCAGGAGGACACGTCTACAGCTGTGGAGGACACGTCTACAGCTGCAGGAGGACACGTCTACAGCTGTGGAGGACACGTCTACAGCTGCAGGAGGACACGTCTACAGCTGCAGGAGGACACGTCTACAGCTGCAGGAGGACACATCTACAGCTGCAGGAGGACACGTCTACAGCTGTGGAGGACACGTCTACAGCTGCAGGAGGACACGTCTACAGCTGTGGAGGACACGTCTACAGCTGTGGAGGACACGTCTACAGCTGTGGAGGACACGTCTACAGCTGCAGGAGGACACGTCTACAGCTGCAGGAGGACACGTCTACAGCTGTGGAGGACACGTCTACAGCTGTGGAGGACACGTCTACAGCTGTGGAGGACATGTCTACAGCTGCAGGAGGACACGTCTACAGCTGTGGAGGACACGTCTACAGCTGCAGGAGGACACGTCTACAGCTGTGGAGGACATGTCTACAGCTGCAGGAGGACACGTCTACAGCTGTGGAGGACATGTCTACAGCTGCAGGAGGACACGTCTACAGCTGCAGGAGGACACGTCTACAGCTGTGGAGGACACGTCTACAGCTGTGGAGGACATGTCTACAGCTGCAGGAGGACACGTCTACAGCTGTGGAGGACACGTCTACAGCTGTGGAGGACACGTCTACAGCTGTGGAGGACATGTCTACAGCTGTGGAGGACATGTCTACAGCTGCAGGAGGACACGTCTACAGCTGCAGGAGGACACGTCTACAGCTGCAGGAGGACACGTCTACAGCTGTGGAGGACACGTCTACAGCTGTGGAGGACATGTCTACAGCTGTGGAGGACACGTCTACAGCTGCAGGAGGACACGTCTACAGCTGTGGAGGACACGTCTACAGCTGTGGAGGACACGTGTACAGCTGCAGGAGGACACGTCTACAGCTGCAGGAGGACACGTCTACAGCTGTGGAGGACACGTCTACAGCTGTGGAGGACACGTCTACAGCTGCAGGAGGACACGTCTACAGCTGTGGAGGACACGTCTACAGCTGTGGAGGACACGTCTACAGCTGCAGGAGGACACGTCTACAGCTGTGGAGGACACGTCTACAGCTGTGGAGGACACGTGTACAGCTGTGGAGGACACGTCTACAGCTGTGGAGGACATGTCTACAGCTGTGGAGGACACGTCTACAGCTGTGGAGGACACGTCTACAGCTGTGGAGGACACGTCTACAGCTGTGGAGGACACGTCTACAGCTGTGGAGGACATGTCTACAGCTGTGGAGGACACGTCTACAGCTGTGGAGGACATGTCTACAGCTGTGGAGGACACGTCTACAGCTGTGGAGGACACGTCTACAGCTGTGGAGGACATGTCTACAGCTGTGGAGGACACGTGTACAGCTGTGGAGGACACGTCTACAGCTGTGGAGGACACCAAGGGTGTGGGTTTGGTCTCTGCATTGGTATGGTTCCCCGCCATATAAAAAAAACGTAGTTTATATGATGCCGAACAGGCCAACTTTATTAAAATATATTAACATGGAACTGATTTAAACCTAACAATAATAAAACCTTAATTTAAATACAAAAAAGTATTCTGCACCAAATGAATACAAATAATAAGTAGTTAAATAAATGAATAAAGAAATGCTTAAATGCTAAAACTGTCACTGCACTGTCTGCCATGATGATAGACCTAAACACAGAACCGATGTGGACCTGAAGTCCTGCTGGTCCAGCTGCTGCTCCCTGCACTGCATCTGCACGGGAGTTTCCTGAATGCTTTTCAAAATAATGCCTTATTGAATAAATGTAGACCTCATGAGTAGTATATGCATTTATATTGAAAGCTCTTTAGAACATTTAGGTGATGGGTTCAGAGGTTATGGCACAGGCTAGTTTTCTATTCAACATCACATAATTCACAATCCAAAACTGCTGGTATAGCGCCTGAAAATATGTTATTTCATATTTTTTACTGATTTAATACGACCGTCCATTTACTTTGAATGTGTGTTTAAGTTAATTCACAAGTTATTATTCCAATGTGTAAGAACATTGATGACCTGTACACATCCTGACTGAAGGGAAGACAGCATTGTCCTCACCCTGGAGAAGAGAGCGCTCTCTCTTCACTATTAGAGCAGGAAGACGTGCAGGATGCAGGCTGGAGACCAAAACCTGTGCTCAACCTGGGACTTATTTTAATAAAAGTTAGAACAGAAGAAGGACGTGTTAGTGGACAGTTCGTTTTAAGGGTGCAGCATAAGGTCAGATTCCCCAAATGTCCTTCAATGTCATTGCTAATGTACCTGAGTAATTTGCTATTTTCGTGTGCATCAACAAAGTGATGTCTGCACCTCCTCAAGCCCCAGCAGTGTTTAAGTAGCACAAGTACTTGGTGAGAGAAAGACCATGGCGTGTGTCTCATACTGTCGAAGAGCAATCTATCATTGCTCACTGCCTGGAGTAGAAAAAGCAGTTGTAACTTTTAAAGATCTTGTTTCCCCTCCCAATGGATCCCCATGGTGACCCTGAGATCCTCCTCTGTAGCCTGCAACACGTCTGACAAACTGCTGCATCCTCTTTCCCCACACAGATGAACTCATACGATGCTTCCACCCTCTGACCTGCACCTCAGCAGGAGAATTAAACAGCCAGCAGGACGAAGGATATGCAATAAACCAAAACACAGCGCGATGACGGCGATGGTTTGGCAGCACGTTGGCAAACTCATCCCAGATCGCCGACCGCGGGATCTTCTTACAGTTTGAAGGAAGCTTTTACGACGTCTTACTCCTGTGGTTTCCAAGAAAACAATTCAGACATCCGCCCTGGAGAGACAGCTGCAACCCAAAGACACTGATCAGCAACAATCAGCTCAATCATTCGGTCATCGATACTCACAGACGCTCGCAGACATAAACCTCCGACGTGTCTGAGCCCCTCAGTCTTCCTGCTGCCACACAACGGAGACACTGTACATGTCCCTGCACTGAGACACTGTACATGTCCCTGCACTGAGACACTGTACATGTCACGTCCCTGCACTGAGACACTGTACATGTCATGTCCCTTCACTGAGACACTGTACATGTCCCTGCACTGAGACACTGTACATGTCACGTCCCTTCACTGAGACACTGTACATGTCACGTCCCTTCACTGAGACACTGTACATGTCACGTCCCTTCACTGAGACACTGTACATGTTCCTGCACTGAGACACTGTACATGTCATGTCCCTTCACTGAGACACTGTACATGTCACGTCCCTTCACTGAGACACTGTACATGTCATGTCCCTTCACTGAGACACTGTACATGTCATGTCCCTGCACTGATACACTGTACATGTCATGTCCCTTCACTGAGACACTGTACATGTCATGTCCCTTCACTGAGACACTGTACATGTCCCTGCACTGAGACACTGTACATGTCATGTCCCTTCACTGAAACACTGTACATGTCCCTTCACTGAGACACTGTACATGTCACTGCACCGAGACACTGTACATGTCATGCCCCTTCACTGAGACACTGCACATGTCATGCCCCTTCACTGAGACACTGTACATGTCATGTCCCTTCACTGAGACACTGTACATGTCATGTCCCTTCACTGAGACACTGTACATGTCCCTTCACTGAGACACTGTACATGTTATGTCCCTTCACTGAGACACTGTACATGTCCCTTCACTGAGACACTGTACATGTCCTTTCACTGGGACACTGCACTGAGACACTGCCCATGTCATGTTTCTGCACTGAGACACTGTACATGTCATGTACCTGCACTGAGACACTGTACATGTCACGTCCCTTCACTGAGACACTGTACATGTCCCTGCACTGAGACACTGTACATGTCATGTCCCTTCACTGAGACACTGTACATGTCATGTCCCTGCACTGAGACACTGTACATGTCCTTTCACTGAGACACTGTACATGTCCCTGCACTGAGACACTGTACATGTCATGTCCCTGCACTGGGACACAGTACATGTCATGTCCCTGCACTGAGACACTGTACATGTCCTTTCACTGAGACACTGTACATGTCCCTGCACTGAGACACTGTACATGTCATGTCCCTGCACTGGGACACAGTACATGTCATGTCCCTGCACTGAGACACTGTACATGTCATGTCCCTGCACTGGGACACAGTACATGTCATGTCCCTGCACTGAGACACTGTACATGTCCCTGCACTAAGACACTGTACATGTCATGTCCCTGCACTGAGACACTGTACATGTCATGTCCCTGCACTGGGACACAGTACATGTGCCTGCACTGAGACACTGTCCATGTCCCTTCAGGCCTCGTCATGGAGGGTAAATGTGAGCCCCTCAAAAGCTCCAACATCCTTGTGAACTTGTGATAGCGCGAGCACACGATACAAAAAGTCATGGCTATAAAATGTTAACGCTTGCTTTAAAACCTGTGTGCCAGCTGCCTCGCGCTGTCTTTTAATCGTATGCATATTCATTTTGTTTTGCTGGAGCGTTTGAGACACAGAGGGCGTTGCTTTCTTTAACTACCGCAGGTGGCCAACAGGGAGACGGCTACATATCTAGACTCACAGCTCATCCGCTGGACAGGATATCAGTTGGGTTTGTTGGACACAGAGGTGTGAAGGTTATATCATGGCTTATAAGTTCTTCATGTGCTAGTGTATGCATGTGTCTTTGATATGTGTGTGTCTGTGTGTGTGAGAGTGGGTGCAAGTAGCAGAGCAAAAGCATGAGTAAGCACATGTATCCTTCTCTCTGGTGCCAGTGGAAGGTGAGCTCAGGTGGGAACACAGACACATGATCTCATTAGTGAGAGCTGAAGTCACAGCTCTGGTATCAGCGTGAAATGAGGTCAGTCCTGTAAGCAGCTGCTGCCATGAAACACCAACACCAAGCAGGGAGAAGAATCCAGCGCGCTGCTGAGAACACTGGACCTCGTGTTCTCACCTACCATCCTCACAATGCCATGGGGAGTACAGGTGCAGGTACAGGTACAGGTGCAGGTACAGGTGGAGGTACAGGTGCAGGTGCACGTGCAGGTGCAGGTACAGGTATAGGTGCTGGTGC
>NW_027175876.1:18486745-18494245 GCF_023055335.1 Clinocottus analis
TCTGGACTCCCTGCCCTGGACTCATTGTTCTGGACTTGCTGCTCTGGACTCGCTGCTTTTGACCCGCTGCTCTGGACTCGCTGCTCTGGACCCGCTGCTCTGGACTCATTGTTCTGGACTCATTGTTCTGTACTCGCTGCTCTGGACCCGCTGCTTTTGACCCGCTGCTCTGGACTCGCCGCTCTGGACCCGCTGCTCTGGACTCATTGTTCTGGACTCGCTGCTTTGTACTCGCCGCTCTGGACTCGCTGCTCTGGACCCGCTGCTCTGGACCCGGCAGTAAAACGTCACCTTTGGGTGCTCTTCTCTTCTTGCACGCTCAGCAGAGCGAGCTGCACGTCGTTCTTGAGAACACGGTGAAGCAACACTTAAACACTTAAACGTCTCAACAGCCTTTTATTTATGTTTGTTGCACAAACGTTCCATTCTCTGCAGCAATGATTAGAAGACTGAGGCAAATAAATACTTTTTACAGGTTTGGCAGTCACATCCTGAACTCACAGCGCAGCAATGCGGCTAAACCTGCATCCATAAATGAAGCAAGAACTTCATGGGACTAGTTAAAGACATCACGGTTTTACTTCACACCGTTAATGCTTCTATTTTTAAGGAAATGTAATTGGCTCCAATTTAGCTCCCTGCTAAACGGCAGCATGTGTGTTGAGGTGTTGATCCGATCAGAGCGGCAACACCAGCAGAACGTCGCATCGGGACCGAGCTCAGAGGCAGGAAGCCACTGCTGCTCATCTGCTGCTCATCGTGAGAGCAGGTCAACAGGGTCGTACAGAGCAGCGTCCAGGACGTGCTGCCTCTTCCTCCGGTCGGAGGGTCGGAGGTTCGATCCCCAACTCGACCGCTGAACCCAAATGGCTCCTGAAGGCCGCGCCCTCGGTGTGAATGGATGCTGCCTTGGACCCGTCCAGAGAATCAGAAACAATATTGCCATGAATGTTGTTCTCATGAGAAGTTCTCTTGAATATTTCTCTGTTCATAGGTTCATATCTGAAAGAAGACCGTGCATCCTTGGAGGCACAATGTGTTGACCTTCACTTCACACCTGTGAACATGAAATCAAGGTGATGAAGAACTGGAGAAACAAGCTGTGTTTGTTCACCCGGACTCGACTCCTTCTTGGCAGCATCCCTCCTCTCTGTGTTATGCAGATAAGCTCAGTGCCAGAGCGATGCCACGCCCTCATTTCACGTTCTCCTATCAGCTCAGCTCGCTTGTGACCGGTGAAAGAAAGCTGGCAGGTGCCACAACTTCAGCGAGTGGAGCAGAGAGATGATCTTCAGCTCTCACTGGAGGAGAACCTCCACTGAGCAACTGTTGCTTTGCTCTGAACGGTGAGTCTGCTGCTTTACTCCTCTGCAGGCGCTGCTCATCTCCAGCTGGACGACTGCAACACCCTTCAGCTCGCCCTGGATCCACGCATCGCATCAACGTATGAACTTGTTTTAAATGACCTCCTCTGCTTTTCTACTCTTAACGCAGACCGCGGCCCAGCAGCTGCTTCAGTAACCAGAGCGAGCCGTCAGGAATGTTAATGTCCGATGTATATCCTCCCTCATGGCGTCTCTGCAGCCACATGCCACACAGCCTGCGGTGGAACAGAAGAACCTCAGGGAGAGGACAAAATGAGAGAACGTGTAAAAAAGGAAGTCTGAGCATCTGAGAACGAGCTGAAATTACACGTTTGCTCGTCAGCGGCAGAGCTGCATGCTTGTTTAGTGGTGGGAGGGTGTTGGATGTGTGTGTCCATACAGTACGTGCACGGTGACTGTGTGTTGTGTGTGTGTGTGTGTGTGTGTGTGTGTGTGTGTGTGTGTGTGTGTGTGTGGGCAGGGAGGCAGTTGGCTTGTTTGATCTCAAACCAGCGGATATGCACAATGACCCTCTAACATGCATGCACTTATCAAGTTGTTAACCCTGTGGAGGGAGGCTTGTTTACCCTCAGCAGTGTGGGAACGCAGCGCTCAGATGCTTTCTGTATGTTTACGTGGCTCTAAATACTAAACAGCTCACAGCTCCACTGCGCACATTGTCACCAGCTGCAGAGCGCTGAACCGCAACCCGACCGGTCACTCTCCCTTTCTGCTTACGGACAGATGATTTTTCAGGATTAGTGGATTTCATACAGAAGACTACTTAACTTAAAGGCTTTCAACATTACACATAAAGGAGGGTCTGTTCCCTTAAGGAGGGTCTGTTCCTTTAAGGAGGGTATGTTCCCTTAAGGAGGGTCTGTTCCCTTAGGGAGGGTCTGTTGCCTTAAGAAGGGTCTGTTCCCTTAAGGAGGGTCTGTTCCCTTAGGGAGGGTCTGTTGCCTTAAGAAGGGTCTGTTCCCTTAAGGAGGGTCTGTTCCCTTAAGGAGGGTCTGTTCCCTTAAGAAGGGTCTGTTCCCTTAAGGAGGGTCTGTTCCTTTAAGGAGGGTCTGTTCCCTTAAGGAGGGTCTGTTCCCTTAAGGAGGGTCTGTTCCCTTAAGAAGGGTCTGTTCCCTTAAGGAGGGTCTGTTCCTTTAAGGAGGGTCTGTTCCCTTAAGGAGGGTCTGTTCCCTTAAGGAGGGTCTGTTCCTTTAAGGAGGGTCTGTTCCTTTAAGAAGGGTCTGTTCCCTTAAGGAGGGTCTGTTCCCTTAAGCAGGGTCTGTTCCCTTAAGAAGGGTCTGTTCCCTTAAGAAGCCCACCCTCCATTTAGAGCTGTTGGCTGACGACAGACCTATTTCTAACCTTCCCTTTCTCTCTAAGATACTGGAGAAGGTAGTAGCAAACCAGTTGTGTGACTTTCTACTGAACAACAGTGTATTTGAGGAGTTTCAGTCAGGATTTAGAAAGCACCGTAGCACAGAGACGGCACTAGTGACCTTTACTCATGACCTTTTAGTTGCATGAGATAGGGGACTTGTCTCTGTACTTGTCCTGTTAGACCTTAGTGCTGCATTTGACACCATTGATCATGACATTTTATTACAGAGACTAGACCAGTTGATTAGTGTTAGAGGTACAGCATTAAGTTGGTTTAAGTCCTTTTTATCAGATCGATCTCAGTTTGTTTACGTAAATGAAGCCTTAACGACTCCTCACTTATAAAGCCTTAACTGGTAATGCACCATTATATCTTAAAGAGTTCATAGTACCATATTACCCCACTAGAGAGATCATAGTACCATGTTACCCCACTAGAGAGATCATAGTACCATATTACCCCACTAGAGAGATCATAGTACCATGTTACCCCACTAGAGAGATCATAGTATCATGTTACCCCACTAGAGAGATCATAGTACCATGTTACCCCACTAGAGAGATCATAGTACCATAAGCCTGCTCGGTTCCTCCTGCTCGGTTCCTCCTGCTCGGTCCCTTCTGCGTGGTTCTCCTGCGCGGTTCTCCTGCTCGGTCCCTCCTGCCTGGTTCCTCCTGCGTGGTCCCTCCTGCTCGGTTCCTCCTGCTCGGTTCCTCCTGCGTGGTTCCTCCTGCGTGGTTCCTCCTGCTCGGTTCCTCCTGCGTGGTCCCTCCTGCGTGGTCCCTCCTGCTCGGTCCCTCCTGCGTGGTTCCTCCTGCTCGGTTCCTCCTGCGTGGTTCCTCCTGCGTGGTCCCTCCTGCGTGGTCCCTCCTGCTCGGTCCCTCCTGCGTGGTTCCTCCTGCTCGGTTCCTCCTGCGTGGTCCCTCCTGCGTGGTCCCTCCTGCTCGGTTCCTCCTGCGTGGTTCCTGCCTCAGATCGCTCCAGTTGGGTTCAGGTTCATTTGAAGGAGATGTCTGAGAGATGTCTGAGAGAAGCTTACTCTCGGCTCCACATTAATCCCCTCGCTCACTTTGTATTTGTGTGTGTGTGTGTGTGTGTGTGTGTGTGTGTGTGTGTCCAGCAGAGGCCCTTCTCTTATCATCTTTATGGCCGTCACTAAGAACAGATCTGTGCAGACAACAGAGAAACTGGCCGGTTGAGGCTCTTGTTGCTGCTCCGTTGGAGCCAACAACTAAACAATGAGTATGAAGCAACTTTCCCCTCTTTGCGCCTGCAGGAGAACCGGCCACATTGCACTCCTGGTGTAGAATGAGCCAGTAACTAAAAGCTGCCCTTATCAGCCAACCTATCGCCGTCGCTTTACTCAGAACATTTGAATAATTTCTTTATGATCATTTCTGTGAGAATAGCCATTACTCATCACGTGAAGAGCGGAAGAGAGGAGTCTTTGTGTTGCTAATTGGCAGCCGGTCTTCTGCTCGCACAATCACAGAGTAAAATGTGCCAAAAGTTGAATGACCATTCTTATGAAAGCCCCGTATTCATGTGAAAGGATGTCTTGACCCATCATCATCTCTCCCAGAACCATCATGCCATGGGTCACACGTGTTCCTGCAAGCTGCATCATACTGTGGCTGCTCAGTTACGGCTGCAGGCTCAGGGACGTCTTCTGGTTGACTCACACTTTCATAAATCACCTTTTTCTGTCTGTTTTTATACTGCCATTGACTATCACTGAGTGCCATTAACTATCACTGAGTGCCATTAACTATCACTGACTATCATTAACTATCACTGACTATCACTGACTATCATTAACTATCATTGACTATCATTGACTATCATTAACTATCATTGACTATCACTGACTATCATTAACTATCATTAACTATCACTGACTATCACTGACTATCATTAACTATCACTGACTATCACTGACTATCATTAACTATCATTGACTATCACTGACTATCATTAACTATCATTAACTATCATTAACTATCACTGACTATCACTGACTATCATTAACTATCATTGACTATCATTGACTATCATTAACTATCACTGACTATCATTAACTATCACTGACTATCACTGACTATCATTAACTATCACTGACTATCATTGACTATCATTAACTATCATTAACTATCACTGACTATCATTAACTATCACTGACTATCACTGACTATCATTAACTATCATTAACTATCATTAACTATCACTGACTATCATTAACTATCATTAACTATTATTAACTATCACTGACTATCACTGACTATCATTAACTATCATTAACTATCACTGACTATCACTGACTATCACTGACTATCACTGACTATCATTAACTATCATTAACTATCACTGACTATCACTGACTATCACTAACTATCACTGACTATCATTAACTATCATTAACTATCACTGACTATCACTGACTATCACTGACTATCATTAACTATCATTAACTATCACTGACTATCATTAACTATCATTAACTATCACTGACTATCATTAACTATCACTGACTGCCATTAACTATCATTAACTATCATTAACTATCACTGACTATCATTAACTATCACTGACTATCATTAACTATCATTAACTATCACTGACTATCACTGACTATCACTAACTATCACTGACTATCATTAACTATCATTAACTATCACTGACTATCATTAACTATCATTGACTATCATTAACTATCACTGACTGCCATTGACTATCACTAACTATCATTAACTATCATTGACTATCACTGACTATCACTGACTATCACTGACTATCATTAACTATCATTAACTATCACTGACTATCATTAACTATCACTGACTGCCATTAACTATCATTAACTATCATTAACTATCACTGACTATCACTGACTATCACTGACTATCACTAACTATCATTAACTATCACTGACTATCATTAACTATCACTGACTATCATTAACTATCATTAACTATCATTGACTATCATTAACTATCATTAACTATCATTAACTATCATTGACTATCACTGACTATCACTGACTATCATTAACTATCACTGACTGCCATTAACTATCATTAACTATCACTGACTATCATTAACTATCATTAACTATCACTGACTATCATTAACTATCACTGACTATCACTGACTATCATTAACTATCACTGACTATCATTAACTATCATTAACTATCACTGACTATCATTAACTATCACTGACTATCATTAACTATCACTGACTATCATTAACTATCATTAACTATCATTAACTATCACTGACTATCATTAACTATCATTAACTATCACTGACTATCATTAACTATCACTGACTATCATTGACTATCATTAACTATCATTAACTATCACTGACTATCACTGACTGCCATTGGCTCCTCCCTCTCGAGCCTGACCGGCAGGTAGGAGTCTCTCGTCTCAACACAGCTGAGGGCATCGGACGCTCGGCGGCCAGAGACACACAGTGGAAAACAGTTTCTCACTTGTAAGACTGTCTTTTATTATTTATGTATGTTTTGTCTCAGAAAAGATCAAACTGTATTCGTCTCATGGAAATTGCTGGGCAGAAGTTGCATCACAAAGCTCAAATCTGAAGAGTGCGTCTGAAACGTGGATCTGGAAGACGTCCTGCATGCAGAACGGCTGCAGCGTGACAGCTGCTGGTCCTGTGGTTGTCGGCAGGAGGTCAACAGAGCATTAGTTATGATTGGACAGGTGTTTAAAGTGTTTTCAGCTCATGCAATCACACTTCATCCACACTGCTCAGAACATGCACCTGCTCACCTTTCTACCTCCGTCACTGACAAGACCAGCAGACGTGAACGGGGCGAGAACAAACAACACAAATCATTTCAGAATGACTTTTGCACACCTTTCATTTAAAATGAAATGTTTTGGTTGGCATACCTGTTCATACCTGTTCTGGTAGCAAATCTCCCTTCAGACTACGGATCCCAGACAAAAGTCTTTAAACTCGACTCTCAGAAACTCCACAACTGCGCTTTCATTTCCTGCCTGAAAGCAGCAGCGACCAGACAACTGCAATAAAACAACAAGTAGATTTGACTCCAAGCATTTTACCCCCTGAGAAGAAACACACACACTCACACACACACACACACACACACACACACACTCAGGCAGATGCAGAGACACACTGCACACAAAGCAATAAGACATGACGATGTGAAGCAGACATGAGATAAAGTTTTAAATCTATGAAAAAACAAGCCATGTTCTTTCTATTTGTTCATTGTATCTTCAGGTCAGCAGGTGATCGCCGCTGCTGGAAGAAGACGCAAGGTCACAAGGAAGGAAGGAGGAGGGAAGGCGGCGTGGTGGTGTGGTGGTGTGGCGCGGTGTGGCGTGGTGTGGCGCGGTGTGGCGTGGTGTGGCGGCGCGGTGGCGTGGCGCGGTGGCGTGGTGCGGCGGCGTGGCAGCGTGGTGTGGCGGCGTGGCAGCGTGGTGTGGCGCGGTGTGGCGCAGTGTGGCGGCGTCGCGGCCACAGCAACGGACGCAGTGAGATAGCTTTCAGACGGCGGGCAGGGCGGAGGAGACCATAACCCAAAGTAAAGTTGACATTTTGTGCCGTTTCCGGTGAAGATGGAAGAGTATTTTGAAAAGAGCCGACTGACTGATGATCAAACGCTGGCATGCGGTCCCTGACGCGGCCGCCAGAGCGTCACAGTGTGAAGCTGAGTGTCACTGGAGAAGTGTGGTGTGAGCATTTTGCTGGTGTGTTTCT
>NW_027175876.1:18501745-18529245 GCF_023055335.1 Clinocottus analis
CTAGGACCATTGCTAATACCTGTGAGTCTTTCAAAGCATTTCTGGGCAGATTTTATGTAACTACGTGATCTGCAACTTTTCATTGCTGTTGGTTGCTTTTGATTGGGTGTCAATCTCGAGGAGGCGGTCCTTACAACATATGGGCCATCCAGACAGATGCCGGGCTGAGAGTAGAGCTATGGATGCAGATCTATCGTTGAGACAGTGATGGGAGACGGGTGAAGACCCTCAGGCTGATGGGTGGGCGAGCAGCAGGAGCGTCTGAGCTCGACCGACAGCAAACAATGGGAGAGAAAGGGTGACATGCAACAAAGCCCACCAGCTGGGACTCAACTGGGAAAGTACCTGAGCACCTGACGTAGCTCCTCGTGTGTCTCCTCGTGTGTTCAGAGAACATGCCGGCTGTTCTCCTCAAACAGTGTTGTAAACTCGGATGATCAGTTTTACGACTTCCTCAAGGAGATCCAACATAAATGCAGTCAAGATGCTGCTCTGAGGCTCTCCTCCACGGACGCAGGGCAGAACATAGCTCCAGCTTTATCGAATTATGAGGATACGAAGCCCACGATGAAAAGATCAATGTGTTGAATCCTGTTGTGTGATTAGGAATACACTCTGTGGGACGACACACAGCCTTTAACATGACCTCCAGTGAGCACGCGCACACACACACACACACACACACACACACACACACACACGCCGTGTCAGCAGAGGTGCTTTTAATGAAAAGGTGTTGTGTAATGAGTTGGCAACATTTTATTCCTTCACAGTTAGTTGAATTATCGGTCATGAAAGTTGTACTGCTTTCTGTTCAACAGCTCTTCCTCACTAGAGGACTGACAGCTGTCAGTCATGAGATGATTCATTCTTCACCAGAGCTTAACTTCACTGTGTGCCACATCCTGACTCGTGGATCGTACCTTTGCTCCACTGCAGTTGGACCAGATGTGTTTGCTTAACGATGTCCAGAACACACAGTGAAGGGTTGCAGTTATAAGACGGTGTTGTAGCGACCTGTCAATCACAAGGGAGCCCCGCCCCAAACTATACCATGTCTGATGGTCTATGGATGACCATCATGTACTAAATGAACATCACGCTCTTGAAGGACACTTGAAGCTAGAGATTGAGACATAAACTGTGAGTTGTGGTCAGCTGTTGGTGCGTCACTGTAATTCACTGACTTCAGAGGATGACGATATGAGTCCCTCCCGTTGTGTCGGGTCTGAGGTCCGATCAGAGCGACACTCCTTCAGTCAAGAGACGCTTTCTTCCTTTCACTGTGTTGAAGTAGATTTGATGAGGTCAAGTCATTAAAGAACGTGGCTGAAGAAGGAAGTTGATGATTGACCTATTAACAGCTGATGGTCCACCTGGAGGACAACATGTCTTCTACAATCCTCTAACAGCTGATGGTCCACCTGGAGGACAACATGTCTTCTACAATCCTCTAACAGCTGATGGTCCACCTGGAGGACAACATGTCTTCTACAATCCTCTAACAGCTGATGGTCTACCTGGAGGACAACATGTCTTCTACAATCCTCTAACATCTCTCAGTGTTTGTCGTTGAGCTCTGAAAGAAGAAATACAAGAACTCATCTGGTTGAGAATCTGCTTAAATTTAACTTAAGTTCAAACGGTCTCAGTTCAGTCATGTATATTGTGCATGTTGTATATTTACTATGTACATGTTGTATATGTATTGTGTACATGTTGTATATGTACTGTGTACATGTTGTACATGTTGTATACTGTGCATGTTGCATATTGTATATGCATAAAGATGATCGTGCAGCCAGAGGAGATGGAACCCTGCTCCTCTTTCTTCCCACGAGATAAATCTGTTTCTTGGAAGGAGTCCACAAATGTACAACACCAGATCACTTTGCTCTTAACGAAAAGGTAAACCTTCAATGGTTGGTGCAATAAAAAGAGCCAGGTATTCTCAGCCCTATCGCTCTGTATTGTTGGCTGGACTGTGTAACAGCTCGTGGTTTTTGATGAGTGCACCGGTACGGCCATGAAACCAAAGCAACTCCTGGTGTTTGCAAATGGCTGACGTTTCGTTGCAGGACAATTCTCACCATCAGTGCCAGATTCCTTCAGAGGTTTGGTAAAAGAAACCATAAAATCCTTCTGCGCAGCAGATGTGTGTAGGTTCAAGCAATGAGTCAACACTGGCTGCAACTAAAAAAGCAAGCGCGTCCAGTTTTAGCTAATTTAAGGAACTGGAAAAGAAAAGCATCCATTAATCCTCCATTTAACTTCCAGCTCTGTCCAACTAAACAGTTAGAAGCGCTTGAGACGAGCGTGTGTCCGCTCATAACCCGCCTGCTGGTCTGGACCGCTGTCCGACAACGCCAACTCCTCAAATGCATTTCATTCCATACTTGTTTGGCCGGTTTCTTCATCTTCATAATTTGGTGCCGCAGTGATCCAACGAAGGAGGAAATGAGAAATTAGCTGCACCGTCGCAGCACTTGAATGTTAATGAAGCTGCTGCCTTTTCTTCTGAAGGGTCACATGGCTTCTTTATCTAGTGTGTGTGTGTGTGTGTGTGTGTGTGTGTGTGTGTGTGTGTGTGTGTGCAAAGAGGCCAGTGGTAAGCAGGATCACATGGTTTGTTGAAACAAATGAAGGCTAGCTGGGTTTTTATAGGATTTAAAGCCAGTGAAATAAAACTTCCTGTCCTGTGTTGGGTCATTAAACGTCACCTACCTGTGTGTGTGTGTGTGTGTGTGTGTGTGTGTGTGTGTGTGTGTGTGTGTGTGTGTGTGTGTGTGTGTGTGTGTGTGTGTTGATATGAATCTAGCCTGTGCATATATGTCCACATTAATACCCGTTTGTCCAAATGATGTAAGGAGCAACAGGAGGACACAACGAGGGCAGCACAGGTGAAGGAACACACAACCAGGAAGCAGGCAGACACACAATCACCTGGGCAGGAAGTGCAGAGACACAGAGGACACAAGACTACAAAATAAAACAGGAAACAGCTGGTCGATCTGTCAGCGGCTGCTCCTCATGGCTGAGTGTGAAGGATCCTGGGAAACAGAGTTTTATTGCCCATAATACATAAATAAATGTTGAATTGTGAAAGTGACTCCTCAGCAGTCAGGACCCTTCACATCAACACAATAGTGATGAGTAGTTGCTGTTCATCATTCCTTTAGTGTGGGATTGTTTGTGTTGCAGTTGTAATATTGTTGGTGCAGAAAGGATCCTGTTCAACATGTCAATGTAACCTTCAAATCATTTACAATATGTTGTTATGATGTTAATGAATGATAGAATATCTGTATCACTTTATTCTGCACATCCTGCGTCTCCATAAAGAAACCTTTGCATGTGAGGTGTGTGTTGCTTCAGTCTCTAAAGGATCTATTATAGTTGCATTATATTATTCATTATATGCATTGATTTCAACATTTGACAAGCTGTTTCATCTTTTGGCATTAATCAGGTGTACCAACAGCGTTCCAGACAGTTGTAAATGTATACTTTTCAAAACAATAATATATATATATATATATATATATATATATATATATATATATATATATATATATATATATATATATTAGGGACACAACATACACGTTTTGAGTTGTTTAAATAATATTTAAAAATTAACAATATGGCAGACGTGAAGGAAATCCAGAATGCACATGTTCAGGATGAATTATGAACTCTTGTTTCTATTTCCAGAGATGGTTTGGCCTTGAGGAGGAAGAAGTGATGCCAAGGTCATGAGAAAGTGATGCTAAGGTCATGAGAAAGTGATGCTATGGTCATGAGAAAGTGATGCTAAGGCATGAGAAAGTGATGCTAAGGTCATGAGAAAGTGATGCTAAGGCATGAGAAAGTGATGCTAATGCATGAGAAAGTGATGCTAAGGCATGAGAAAGTGATGCTAAGGTCATGAGAAAGTGATGCTAAGGTCATGAGAAAGTGATGCTAAGGCATGAGAAAGTGATGCTAAGGCATGAGAAAGTGATGCTAAGGCATGAGAAAGTGATGCTAAGGCATGAGAAAGTGATGCTAAGGCATGAGAAAGTGATGCTAATGCATGAGAAAGTGATGCTAATGCATGAGAAAGTGATGCTAAGGTCATGAGAAAGTGATGCTAAGGCATGAGAAAGTGATGCTAAGGTCATGAGAAAGTGATGCTAAGGCATGAGAAAGTGATGCTAATGCATGAGAAAGTGATGCTAATGCATGAGAAAGTGATGCTAAGGTCATGAGAAAGTGATGCTAAGGCATGAGAAAGTGATGCTAAGGCATGAGAAAGTGATGCTAAGGCATGAGAAAGTGATGCTAAGGCATGAGAAAGTGATGCTAAGGTCATGAGAAAGTGATGCTAAGGCATGAGAAAGTGATGCTAAGGCATGAGAAAGCGTGTGTTGAGTTGGGAGGAGAAGGAGATGGCCCACCAGTCATACATGACGTGTTTTTACAGACCTACCCTGCTATTCCCTGTTCATTCCGCTTCGGGC
The DNA here is from genome assembly GCF_023055335.1 of Clinocottus analis. Taxonomy (NCBI): domain Eukaryota; kingdom Metazoa; phylum Chordata; class Actinopteri; order Perciformes; family Cottidae; genus Clinocottus; species Clinocottus analis. The sequence goes on from NW_027175876.1 coordinate 18,506,248, forward strand.
CACAACACAAGAGTCCATGTTGCTGTTAAATGTTGGTTTCAATGAGAAAAGGATTTAACAGCTTGTGGGTTGCAAGAGCACCAATCAAAGTTAAAGACTTGTGACCAACATGGACGGACCATAGAGCAGCACCAAGGCCTAACTTATACAAGCTGTGATGATTGTTCCTGCATTTCCTGGGATGTGACCGTGTTCCTTTCTGTTGAACATGAAGGATCGTGTGGATCCTCTTTGGTGAAGGGACTTTCTGTTTGGGTAAAGTCCGGTTGTGGCATGTGTGATGGGTATGTGGTGGGTGCTGGAACCTCCAGCTCAGATTTTACCCTCCTCCCATGCAGGGCCTCCACTCCAGAGTAAAGCTGTGTCTAACTGGGTCACCACATCCCCGGCTCCAGCAGTTCAACCACTTCATCTAAATCACTGGCCGGTCACCACTTGCCTCCGTCATGCAGCTCCTTCTGCAACAGCGACATACCTGACGTTAGTGTGGGATGACTGGAGCTCGGCCTGCAGAGAATCATTAGCGACTCTGAACATTGAGGCACGTCTGAATGGTTGTGCTCGGCCTGTTAATGACAGCCTGAAGCCTTGGCCTGACGGGCAGGCGGGCTGGCGTCAAGGTTGGCAGAGAGATATTGTGAGAGGAGGAAAGGGCGAGCGAGCGAGAGAGAAGTTGGCATGGACAGAGGGGATCTGAACCGTTGCCAGGTTTCGCTGCTTAAATGCAGAACCAACAGCAGAGAGGGGCTCAGTTGTCCGGACCATTAAAACAGCACAACGTGTTTGTTTTTTTACTTCTCGTTCAATAATTGACCCGTTTGCCGGCCTGCAGAGACTCAGGGCAGCGCTGCAGCTCCTTCCTGTTGGAACGGCGGTGAATGCAGATCTGCTCCCACACAACAGAGAACCTCTCCCCTCCGGATGTTCACTCAGTCACATGTCTATTCCTAGACATTGCATGAAGATGCTAATGGCGTGAGCCATCAGTGGGACATTAGATCCATACTCATTCAACAGAACCCGACAGACTCAAGACCATATCCAGCTTCATCCTGTTTGTTTCTTGTAGTAACTAAGAGCTCCATTGTTGTCCAAAAACTATTCTTCAAGAAGTGAGTACAGATATATTCAGAGATGAACAGGTTCAACTTTTATTTGGGGAAAGACAAGCAGATGATGTCAGAGAGCAGCAGAGGAGGGCGGGTCTACACTATGCCAATCAAAGGATATGTCACACTGATTCAGCAGTGACCACGGGTCAAAAAGCAACAGACAGAAGCTGAAGCTGTGCATCTCAGTGTATCAGCTGGAGATCCAGACAGAAGACGATGATGGGAGGTCTTCAGTCCCTGCAGCATGTGTACATTCAGATTACCCTCAGTAGCTAACTTAGCACGGATGTGCTAATGCTAGTTCTTGATGTGCTATGGTTCTCTTCTGATAATAACTATTATTGGTTATTATCCAGAAAGGTAATGTTTTGGAAACGTTTACATCTCCTTCCCACCTCTCCTGCTAACAAGTTTCACTGTTAAGGAACTTCAAACCCTCTGAACCCGCCCGAGATGAAGAAAGACCAACATGTTATAATTACATTGATGATCAGAGAAAACAAATATCGAAGACTTCCTGGTGTCAACCTGTCAATCACCTGGTAACCCCGCCCATAAAGCGTCCCCTTATTATGGTCTGTTTGACTCTAACAGACCATAAAGTACTAAATGAACATCATGCTGTATAGAAGAAGACTAGAAACTAGAGATTGAGACATAAACTCATGTTTACAATGTTTACTGAGGGAATACATCAAGAGAGAAGTAGAGTCACTTATAGAGACTTCTATACAACCAGAGGAGTCGCCCCCTGGTGGTCAGGAGAGAGAATGCAGCTGTAACACATGAAGCATAGACTTCTATACAACCAGAGGAGTCGCCCCCTGGTGGTCAGGAGAGAGAACGCAGCTTTAACACATGAAGCATAGACTTCTATACAACCAGAGGAGTCGCCCCCTGGTGGTCAGGAGAGAGAATGCAGCTTTAACACATGAAGCATAGACTTCTATACAACCAGAGGAGTCGCCCCCTGGTGGTCAGGAGAGAGAATGCAGCTTTAACACATGAAGCATAGACTTCTATACAACCAGAGGAGTCGCCCCTGAGAAGCAGAGCTCTGTTTGCTTCTGTACATGTTTGTGTGTTTGTCTCTGGTGTTAACAACCCACACATTATAGAAGGAGGTCATTTTTCTGAACACAAACATGGCGTCTGGACGGGCTGATGTCGACCTGAAGTGTGTGCGTCGGTGTCGTCAGCATCCTGCCAGGTCGAGGGGGCGGGGCTACAGACCTCGGCCGCGGTGCTGACTGGAAGTTGTGGAAAAAGAGCGGCTGAGGAAGACGAGGAGGAATGCTTGGGGATGATGATGAAAATATGTTTCCCCGGCCTCGCTCTGAACTTGCTGTGTGCGTGTGTGTGTGTGTGTGTGTGTGTGTGTGTGTGTGCGTGTGTGTGTGTGTGTGTCATGTTGTTCACCAGCCAGATGGTCAGCAGGCGCCTCCACATCCTCACGGTCTGATCTGCCTCTCTGGCGCTGGACTTCTTCTCATTTTCATTTTTCCACCACAGCTATGAATGAAGTTGATGTGCACACATCAGCATGTTGAGTTGAAACATGTCTGCAACCCATAAAGTCTTGGTTGTATGCAATTAATGGGATTGTTTCATTCTCCATCATTCAGTAAAGCTGATAAATAACACAGCATATGACTGAGATATCCTAACTGATGGTCAACTGTGGCTCCTCCCATCAGTGTGTGAATGTTGGTTTACCACCAGTAGCTCCTCCTCCTTTGATAGGCAGGATACTGGAGCCACAACAAGAATACATCGTTTTGATTCCATAATCATTTAAACACAGACGACGTTTTCAATCTGCAGAATCTTGTGACCAGTGGACCCGAACACATCAGATGAAACTCAGTTCTGTTCTTGTCTTGTGGATTCATCATCATATTCACTACGCATTCCAGGAGTTGCAGTTTATTGATGATGCTGCGTGGTGTTTCCTATGATTTGTTGCTTTCGTCATTCTTCTGGCATGTGTAAGCGTTGCTCTGAAGACGTTGAACCTTTCTGCCTTCTGATGATGAAGTTGATAAATCATTCACAGACATTGTCGACCAAACACAACACAGAGGTTTGGGACTTGAACTGATACATTGTTGACCATCGTTGTGTTTTCTGAAAGCTCGTTGTGTTTGACCCTTAAGGCCACCGCACTCACGTCCTCAACACATGTTGACAAATACAAAATCCTGCAAGATCCCAACATGTTGTGCTGCTCAAACACAAGTACAAGTACACAACAATACCAACAGGCAACTCAGGAAACACCCTTTCATGCAATATGCACATAGTTTAGAACAATTCCTGAACTTACACTAAAAGCAGTACAGCTCTGCATCGCCCTGCAGTTGAGTGCTTCAGTCAGCAGAGGGTGTGTGTTTCTTGGTCACATGGGGTTCTGCTGCCTCGCCGCCAGCGAGCACGTGCAGAGCGCTGCAACACACACAGCTGAGCATCCTGCTGCGAAGGAACCACGCACACTGGAGTGAACCGAGAGACAAACATGGAAGAAACACTTCTGATGTACGGCAGGGTTGTGCAACAGCATCTTCCTCTGTGTGTCATTGTATGTGTGTGTGTGTGTGTGTGTGTGTGTGTGTGTGTGTGTGTGTGTGTCACTGTGGGATGACAGGAACTTCTCACCATGGGAACTGTGAGAGGGGAACACAGGGTTCAAGCAAGACTCAGAGCGTTGAACTCACACACACACACATACACACACACACACACACACAGTTGTGTTTGTGTATAAACATGCTTCATATCCTCCTTTCTGTGGTGGAAACATGCAAATGGTCCATGATGATCCTTGAGGGAGAACGGAGCTGCTCTCAGTGACGCTGCAGTCAGACGTCGATGTGAACTCCAATGAAATGTGTTGTCGTTGTTGTTGTTGTTGTTGTCGTTGTTGTTGTTGTTGTTGTTGCTGTTGTTGTTGTATTGAAAGAAAGGAAACTGTTAGTATCTCTTCATGAAATCAAAAGAAAACTATTGATATAGTTGTTTTTGGATCTAGATCTTCTGTTCCAGTCTGACAGGATGTGAGAGTTTTATGCTGAGCTCAAAGTACTTTAACATCTCTACCACTCATGTTAGTTACCATGTTAGTTACTATGTTAGTACTATGTTACTTACTATGTTAGTTACTATGTTAGTTACCATGTTAGTTACCATGTTAGTTACTATATTAGTACTATGTTACTTACTATGTTAGTTACCATGTTAGTTACTATATTAGTTACTATGTTACTTACCATGTTAGTTACTATGTTAGTACTATATTAGTTACTATGTTACTTACCATGTTAGTTACTATGTTAGTTACCATGTTAGTTATTATTTAGTTACTATGTTAGTTACCATGTTAGTTACCATGTTACTTACTATGTTAGTTACTATGTTAGTACTATGTTAGTTACTATGTTAGTTACCATGTTAGTTACTATATTAGTAACTATGTTAGTACTATGTTACTTACCATGTTAGTTACTATGTTAGTTACTATGTTTGTTACCATGTTACTTACCATGTTAGTTACTATATTAGTTACTATGTTACTTACCATGTTACTTACCATGTTAGTTACTATGTTAGTTACCATGTTAGTTACCATGTTAGTTACTATGTTAGTACTATATTAGTTACTATGTTACTTACCATGTTAGTTACTATGTTAGTTACCATGTTAGTTACCATGTTAGTTATTATTTAGTTACTATGTTAGTTACCATGTTAGTTACCATGTTACTTACTATGTTAGTTACTATGTTAGTACTATGTTAGTTACTATGTTAGTTACCATGTTAGTTACTATATTAGTAACTATGTTAGTACTATGTTACTTACCATGGTAGTTACTATGTTAGTTACCATGTTAGTTACTATGTTAGTTACTATGTTAGTTACCATGTTACTTACTATGTTAGTTACTATGTTAGTACTATGTTAGTTACTATGTTAGTACTATGTTAGTTACTATGTTAGTTACTATGTTAGTTACTATGTTAGTTACCATGTTAGTTACTATGTTAGTTACTATGTTAGTTACGATGTTACTTACCATGTTAGTTACTATGTTAGTTACTATGTTACTTACCATGTTACTTACCATGTTAGTTACTATGTTAGTTACCATGTTAGTTAGCATGTTAGTTACTATGTTAGTTACCATGTTAGTTACCATGTTAGTTACTATATTAGTTACTATGTTAGTTACTATGTTAGTTACCATGTTAGTTACTATATTAGTAACTATGTTAGTACTATGTTACTTACCATGTTACTTACCATGTTAGTTACTATGTTAGTTACTATGTTAGTTACCATGTTACTTACCATGTTAGTTACTATATTAGTTACTATGTTACTTACCATGTTAGTTACTATGTTAGTTACCATGTTAGTTATTATTTAGTTACTATGTTAGTTACCATGTTAGTTACCATGTTACTTACTATGTTAGTTACTATGTTAGTACTATGTTAGTTACTATGTTAGTTACCATGTTAGTTACTATATTAGTAACTATGTTAGTACTATGTTACTTACCATGTTAGTTACTATGTTAGTTACTATGTTTGTTACCATGTTACTTACCATGTTAGTTACTATATTAGTTACTATGTTACTTACCATGTTACTTACCATGTTAGTTACTATGTTAGTTACCATGTTAGTTACCATGTTAGTTACTATGTTAGTACTATATTAGTTACTATGTTACTTACCATGTTAGTTACTATGTTAGTTACCATGTTAGTTACCATGTTAGTTATTATTTAGTTACTATGTTAGTTACCATGTTAGTTACCATGTTACTTACTATGTTAGTTACTATGTTAGTACTATGTTAGTTACTATGTTAGTTACCATGTTAGTTACTATATTAGTAACTATGTTAGTACTATGTTACTTACCATGGTAGTTACTATGTTAGTTACCATGTTAGTTACTATGTTAGTTACTATGTTAGTTACCATGTTACTTACTATGTTAGTTACTATGTTAGTACTATGTTAGTTACTATGTTATTACTATGTTAGTTACTATGTTAGTTACTATGTTAGTTACTATGTTAGTTACCATGTTAGTTACTATGTTAGTTACTATGTTAGTTACGATGTTACTTACCATGTTAGTTACTATGTTAGTTACTATGTTACTTACCATGTTACTTACCATGTTAGTTACTATGTTAGTTACCATGTTAGTTAGCATGTTAGTTACTATGTTAGTTACCATGTTAGTTACCATGTTAGTTACTATATTAGTTACTATGTTAGTTACTATGTTAGTTACCATGTTAGTTACTATATTAGTAACTATGTTAGTACTATGTTACTTACCATGTTACTTACCATGTTAGTTACTATGTTAGTTACTATGTTAGTTACCATGTTACTTACCATGTTAGTTACTATATTAGTTACTATGTTACTTACCATGTTAGTTACTATGTTAGTTACTATGTTAGTTACCATGTTAGTTACCATGTTAGTTACTATATTAGTTACTATATTTGTTACTATGTTACTTACCATGTTAGTTACTATGTTGGTTACTATGTTAGTTACCATGTTAGTTACTATGTTAGTTACCATGTTAGTTACCATGTTAGTTACCATGTTAGTTACCATGTTACTTACCATGTTAGTTACTATGTTAGTTACTATGTTAGTTACTATGTTAGTTACCATGTTAGTTACTATGTTACTTACCATGTTAGTTACCATGTTAGTTACTATGTTAGTTACTATGTTAGTTACCATGTTACTTACCATGTTAGTTACTATGTTAGTTACCATGTTAGTTACTATGTTAGTTACCATGTTACTTACCATGTTAGTTACTATGTTAGTTACCATGTTAGTTACTATGTTAGTTACTAATATTAGTTAATATATTTGTTACTATGTTAGTTACTTACATAAGTTACTCATATTACTCAATTGTTCACACACATTTTCTGAAAGCATACCGGATATTCTTAAAACTCCAAACACAATTTAAAACACACACACGCGCGCGCACACACACTCACACACATATATACACACAGACACACACACACACACACACACACACCATCACATGAATCGTTTTTCACTCGGAAGGTAATAACTACCACACGGTGACCAATGTGGCTGAAACCATCAGGTGGTGTTGCTAGTTGGTAGTGTGTGTGTGTGTGTGTGTGTGTGTGTGTCTGTGTGTATATATGTGTATATATGTGTGTGTGTGTGTGTGTGTGTGTGTGCGTGCGTGTGTGTGTGTGTGTGTATATATGTGTGTGTGTGTGTGTGTGTGTGTGTGTGTGTGTGCGTGCGTGCGTGTGTGTGTGTGTATATATGTGTGTGTATATATGTGTGTGTGTGTGTGTGTGTGTGTGTGTGTATATATGTGTGTGTGTGTGTGTGTGTGTCTGTGTGTATATATGTGTGTGTGTGTGTGTGTGCGTGCGTGCGTGTGTGTGTGTATATATATGTGTGTGTGTGTGTGTATATGTGTGTGTGTGTGTGTGTGTGTGTGTGTGTGTGTGTGTGTGTGCGTGTTTGTATATATGTGTGTGTGTGTGTGTGTGTGTTCTTTTGATTTGCAGTCAGTATCCTCAAAGAACAAGGTGTGCCGTTGAGGGCGCCGTGCGTCCATGCTGTGAACAGGAAGTGGTTTCTGGAGTTGAGAGTTTATCAAACGTGTCGTCGGTTGAACTTCCGAGAACAGCTGTGGTTCAGTTGTGTTCTGTCAACAGGGTCAAACCTTTTCCATGTTGATGACTTCCATCTATCAGACATGGAAATATGCGGATGCTAAATAGAGCGAGCACGGCGCTAGTTAGCTGCTAATGCACTTTAGAAGACGTCTGTGGGCCATTAGGAGATGTTCTGTAAGATAGTGTCTGGAGCCTCAGAGCAGATTCCTGCAGGCCTGAGAGGGATCACACAGTTTTTAATGTGCAACAGATCTGAATGTTGCTCGGTTACTTCTTAGCGTCCACATCACAAGCAGAATCAACGCAGCATCGCGAGCTCTCCCTGAGCTAGCCAGCCTGCTCACTTCCTGTGGACACGTCATCCCAGGAACTTCCAGGAAGGTCCTTCACATTTTATATACAAACGTCAAGGTCACTCTGACCTCACAAAATACACAATTCTGGCTATAAATCAAGGATTGTTACGCCAATCGTGACAAAATATGAAACAAACGTCTAACAGAATAAAAGTGATGACGTTGTATATCCAAAGGGTCAGAGGTCAACTTCATTGTGTCTTCATATCGCTCTTAAGGCCACTATTACCCCCAAAAGATGAGAACAGGAGGACAGATCGTGTCCTCGTGTCGCATGCAGTCGCAGACCTGATCCTAGAGACCTGATCCTAGAGACCTGATCCTAGAGACCTGATTCTAGAGACTTGATCCTCGAGACCTGATCCTAGAGACCTGATCGTAGAGACCTGATCCTAGAGACCTGATCTCAGAGACCTGATAGTAGAGACCTGATCATGGAGACCTGATCATGGAGACCTGATCATGGAGACCTGTCTCCATGATCAATGTCGCATGAAGCAGCAATGTAGCATGAAGGAGCAATGTAGCATGAAGCAGCAATGTAGCATGAAGGAGCAATGTAGCATGAAGCAGCAATGTAGCATGAAGCAGCAATGTAGCATTTAGCAGCAATGTATGTGCCGCTGAATGATTACTCATATTACATTTTCTATATGAAGTGCTAACAACACTGAGATATAACACATACATACATTTGATTTGAATTCCTTTTTTTTGGACGTGATGTCCAGACGCAGTCATGTGACCCTGCTGCGTTTCTATTGGCTCTCAGAGCAGCGCTGGATCGTTCTGCCCGCCCCACTAGGAGTGTGTGTCTGTGTTGTTCTTCGTGTCCCACTAGGAGTGTGTGTCTGTGTTGTTCTTCATGTCCCACTAGGAGTGTGTGTCTGTGTTGTTCTTCGTGTCCCACTAGGAGTGTGTGTCTGTGTTGTTCTTCATGTCCCACCAGGAGTGTGTGTCTGTGTTGTTCTTCGTGTCCCACTAGGAGTGTGTGTCTGTGTTGTTCTTCGTGTCCCACTAGGAGTGTGTGTCTGTGTTGTTCTTCGTGTCCCACTAGGAGTGTGTGTCTGTGTTGTTCTTCGTGTCCCACTAGGAGTGTGTGTCTGTGTTGTTCTTCGTGTCCCACTAGGAGTGTGTGTGTCTGTGTTGTTCTTCGTGTCCCACTAGGAGTGTGTGTCTGTGTTGTTCTTCGTGTCCCACTAGGAGTGTGTGTCTGTGTTGTTCTTCATGTCCCACTAGGAGTGTGTGTCTGTGTTGTTCTTCGTGTCCCACTAGGAGTGTGTGTCTGTGTTGTTCTTCGTGTCCCACTAGGAGTGTGTGTCTGTGTTGTTCTTCGTGTCCCACTAGGAGTGTGTGTCTGTGTTGTTCTTCATGTCCCACCAGGAGTGTGTGTCTGTGTTGTTCTTCGTGTCCCACTAGGAGTGTGTGTCTGTGTTGTTCTTCGTGTCCCACTAGGAGTGTGTGTCTGTACAATCAGCAGCCGTCCTGCTCGCTGACCTTTCATCAGGACGGCTCGGCTTCTTTCTTCCTCTCGGGGAGCCGGGTTGGTCCACCTCGCGCCTCACGAGGCCTCAGAGCTCCTAAAGATCCTAAAGATGGATGTCTTTGACTGAGTGGAGGAACTGTGTGTGTGTGTGTGTGTGTGTGTGTGTGTCAGGTTGAGTTTGAAGTCACACTCCCTCTGCAGTGATGTGCTCAACACGGTGCAGTTAAAACTAACAGCGTGCAGTGAAACTCGCTGCTTCCACGTCAGCTGGTCCTCATCCTGACGCTCCCTTCAGGTGAGAGCAGCATCACCGTCTGCAGGTACATGAACAAACACTTCACTCAGGGGACCGGTGGGACGAGGCGCTAAGCTCACGTCAGTATTTTAGAACCAAACCACGAGCTTTTTTACTTGTTGCGTAAATGTAACCACCGTCGTTCCCAACGCAGGAACCATCTAGATATCAAGCACAAGGCATCGGGGGAAAGGAGTGACGCGGTTTCATGACCGCGTGTACTGTGAAGTGAGAGCGCCGTCCAAAAGATGAGTCACCATCCAGACGCAGGTGTAAAGTAGGACCATAAGACCATTAAACAGCGAAGGAGACAATAAAACCTGAGCGCTTCAGTACAGAACGCTCCACAGCGCGAGGGGACACTTGCAGGGCGCAGATCTCATGTCTCAGCGTCTTCTCACGGACCGGATTCAGACGACCTCAGTGACCTCTGGTGAGGAGCGGCACGGCTTGATGGGGACGCGGCCGCCGCCTCGCAGCGGCGCTGCGGACCTGCTGGGCTGCAGACACGACGTGCTGAGGCAGGTGAGGAGCAGAGACGCCTCCAGGTGTCCTGCCAGAGCACATCTGTGTTTGTGTCTCAGAGCTTCTGTGGATGCTCGCGAAGGCGCCAAAGACCAACGGGTCTGGAGGGAATAAACCCTCACAACACAAAAACAGCACTTTGAGTTCAACCCTTAAACACTGGCTGTAAACACTCATCATCTGGGAAAGATAACGAGCGTTTACAGTTAACAAAGCAACTTTGTCTTGTGAATAAAAATGTGTCTTTATTTTTGTTCCATTTTCTTTTCATATGCTTTCAGACGTTTCAATCAGTCATGACTTGATTTCAGCAGGAAAGTGCAGACACCAAGTCCTCACACAGTGTGTGTTCCTGTGTACTGTGAACACACACTGTGTGGTCCTGTGTACTGTGAACACACACACACACACATGTTCAGGACGGCTGGTGACGCTGCTGGCAGCTTGCTCAGGATAGTAGTCAGAAACAGTAATGTACTCACAGAAAACACACCTGTGCACTCTCAAGGTGCCAAACAGGATAACCACCATCGGGCTGACGTGTCATTATTTGCTCTCCATTTTATTCAATGTACTTCTTTATTTATCTGTTTTCAGGTTTCTTGGATAGAAATTCCTCCGTCCCGACTAACACGATGATGAGCGTGACCTCACGAGCCCTGAGGCCTGCGGTGTGTGACGCCAGCTACTGCAACGAACCGGCAGAGGCTCAGGAGCTGTTGGCCACCTCGCCTCGGCACACGATGAGCTTCCTGGCTTTGATTCATCCACGAGGACGGACTTCTGCTCCAGTGTTGCCCGCCGCCAAATGTGTGTAAAGGTTTTATTCTACAGCTCACAATGCTCCAATGTCAAGCTGTTGCAGCACGAGTGTTGAGCGAGGGAGAGTGTTTGCTGGTGTGTGTGTGTGTGTGTGTGTGTGTGTGTGTGTGTGTGTGCCTATATGAGGCATATGAAAAGGCAGGAAGCAGTGGAACAGTGCTGTTTTCAATTAGCATGCCAGTCTGAAAGTCATGTTCGGGCGGGAGGACTTTACAAGCAGCCGCGTACATTCTGAATGAGAGACATACTGCTACCATGGAGCATACTGTGAAAGTCTGTGTGTGTGTGTGTGTGTGTGTGTGTGTGTGTGTGTCTGCGTGAAACCTTTTTTCTTCCAGAGGGCATGTGAGGACACGGCCACCGAGGCGTCAGCAGCGCTGAACCCAGGCTCCATGAGAGGAGCTGTGCAGGAGCGTCCTGTTTGCTGCCTCCTGTAATGAGTCGTGTCTGAAACACATGGCGGCTCAGCGCGTTGCAGTGCGCGCTCAGCGTTGGTTTACTGAGACGTAGCGGCCGCACGGTTCGCCGAACAGGAGGGCTTGACACACATGGCCGTAGGCATGCTTACATTCCTCTGGCGCTTTATTGGGCGCTCTGTGCAGAGACGAAAGCCTCAGCTCATTTGAAGCCGTGTTCTGGGTGAGCAGACGCATGAAGACCAGGTGAAAACGCTGCCACCCAAAGTGCCACAGAGCTGAGATCCAACAAAGACACGTTGAGTTCTGTTGGACGCGGCCAGAAGTCTGGAGTGAAACACTCCACCGCGACCGCACATACAGAGGACACACTGCACAGCCTGGTGCATGTATGTGGGTGTATTTATGGGTGTATTAGGATGTATATTTGGATGTATATTTGGATGTATTTGGGTGTATTTGGATGTATTTGGGTGTATTTGGGTGTACTTGGGTGTACTTGGGTGTATTTGGGTGTACTTGGATGTATTTGGATGTATTTGGGTGTATTTGGGTGTACTTGGGTGTACTTGGGTGTATTTGGGTGTACTTGGATGTATTTGGATGTATTTGGGTGTATTTGGATGTATTTGGGTGTATTTGGATGTATTTGGGTGTATTTGGGTGTATTTGGATGTATTTAGATGTATTTGGGTGTATTTGGGTGTATTTGGGTGTATTTGGATTTATGTGGGTGTATTAGGGTGTATTTAGATGTATTTAGATGTATTTGGGTGTATTTGGGTGTATTTAGATGTATATTTGGATGTATTTTGATGTATATTTGGATTTATTTGGGTGTATTTGGGTGTATTTGGGTGTATATTTGGGTGTATTTGGGTGTATATTTGGATGTATTTGGGTGTATTTGGATGTATTTGGGTGTATATTTGGGTGTATTTGGGTGTATATTTGGATGTATTTGGGTGTATTTGGATGTATTTGGTTGTACTTGGGTGTATTTGGATGTATTTGGGTGTATATTTGGATGTATTTGGGTGTATTTGGGTGTATATTTGGGTGTATTTGGGTGTATTTGGATGTATTTGGATGTATTTGGGTGTATATTTGGGTGTATTTGGATGTATTTGGGTGTATTTGGGTGTATTTGGGTGTATTTGGATGTATTTGGATGTATTTGGGTGTATTTTGGTGGCCGTGTAACGGTGGGAAAACATTATTGTGGCATGAATGTGAATGTGTGGTGCAGCTTTTTCTCCCTCTGCAGCGTCAGTAGACAAACTAAGCTCTGATCATTTGTTGACACTTCCCTATCAAATCTTCACAGTAAAAGTCAGTCATTATTTTTGAAATTCTGCTTTTATTTTGAAGCAGCAAAATGATGAAATGTTTATTATCTCATGTTTTTCAATCAGCAGGTCTCAGCTGTGCAGTGAGAACCTGGAAGTTTCCCCGTGGCTCTGAGATAGAAAACTGCATGAGTCCTTTGTTTTGGGGCTTTTAAAATAACAGGCTGTCCTCTTAATTTGGTAATTCAATACGAGGTCTACTTGCATAATGCTGTAGCTACCTCGGGTACTAAGACCTTATTGTTGAGTTGCTTTGGAACAACATCTTCAGAAGAAGTGGAAAACAAACCGTCTCACTGTGTCTGCAGGAAGCTTCAGAGGACAGCAGTGTTGCGTCTGAGGCCGCGGACCAGAACCTCTGATGTGTAGGTGTGTGTGTCCGTTTGAACCTCCCTGGTTTAACACACTGCTGCTCTCATGCAGCGTGCTTTCTAAATAATAAAAGCATTACATCCTAAGCCAAACAGGTCCGCCCATTGTCCCAAGCATATTGCCTTTTCAATAAAACAGAGCGCTGGGCTCGAGAGGAGACCTTGGAGGGGTTTCTGGGTACTTTGCTGTGCAGAGGAAGAGGCAAAATGAGCTTTTCATTCCAACTTTGGCACAGTCTCTATCAAATCGGGGCTTAAAAGGAGGCAGTATGGAGGTCGGGCTTCTCAGTGTGCTTTTCACGTTTTCCCAGGCACATCCAAAATAAAAAGTCCCACGGCGCTTTTGTTGCTGACGGTTGCACAACCCGAGCAGGACTACCCAGGGTTCTGTTCAGGGACCTGCACAGCTGAAGGAGTTGTGCTAGCTCTCTTACATGGCATGCCTTCACAGAAGGCTTCAGCAGTGAAGGAAGAGCATTATTTCTTGGTCGTGGTCAAAAGACCCAATGGCATGAAGCAAAACAAAAACAAAAACACATTTTCAGAGGGACACATTAGCGACATAGCGAGCAGCTTCGTCTGAGCTTCAGTCACACTCACTGTTCATTGCAGTGGATAGCATTTCATGCTACCGCTGGAGCTAAAGAATCATTTCACAAACTAAAGCCATCATCCCAATGGGTGAAACACACTTGTGTGTGTGTGTGTGTGTGTGTGTGTGTGTGTGTGTGTGTGTGTGTGTGTGTGTGTGTGTGTGTGTGTAGGTACACACCTGAAAGTGTCCCGATGTGGTCAGATCTGGTTCAATGAAACTAACTTTGCCCACTGCCTTCTCTTTGACGCTCTGTGACAGGAACACTGGGCTGCTTGTTGCAAGTCCTGTTCCAGACATTTGCTTGGGACAGGAGTTACCTCCCCACTTAGCATACGTGTGTTTTTTTTCTGTCTTTATGCTGCCGGAGCATTTGTATAAAGACTTAAATGGGTTTACATTATATTTACTTGAAAGCCTGCTGTTGATGGGTCAAAATGGGACGACGCTAACTGTAGCCACAAAACCAGATGACCATCATTCACTTTATATAGGAGTTTATATAGTGGCAGTGCTGGAAGAAGCCTCAGAATCAGTTCCTTAACACATCAATATTTACTTAAAAAAACACATCTTTATGGAGAAAAAGGGCTTTTTTAATAATAATGTGTATAAAAAGTTTCATTGAATATAAACCAATAAACAAATGAGGTTATGCCTACAGAAGCCCAAAGGCCTGCAGGTATAGAGGTATAGCACTATGGCCCTGAAGCAGAGACCCGGTTCGTTCATACTGCAGCTAGTTTCAGGAGGCTCAACATCTCCCTTCAACAGGAAGGTTAAGACAGCAAAGAAGTCTCTAAAGGCCTAAAGAGCAAAGCTTCTGGAAGCGTCTGATAAAAGAAGACATCAATTCAACAAAGGGTCAGAGGTTCGTGAGGGTGCAGGTTTCCACCTCTGTTTCACTCTAATGCTGCGTTCCCTCCAAAAGCGTTGCAATTGTTTCTGCACAAGTAGATTGCTGCAAAGTCAATGCAACATGCACAGAAGGTTGCGAACAATGCAAAAAACAACCAGTGTTGAGATGCATTTCCTGTCGCCACTGAATCCAACAGGCTGCTGGTCCGCCTCAAGTATCAGGTCCTCCAGAAGCTCGTCCTGGAGGAGTCGAGCTGTGTGCGGCTATGAATAATATCATGAACCCAGACACGGACCGTTTGATGTTCTGACGTTTGTGGGACTTCCTCAACAAGTATGAAGCAGAACTAGTGGTTATTGTAATGGTGAATGGAGGAAATAGTAACTGTTCATAATGAGACAAACCTCTCTGGTGCAAATAAGCAAATGAAGCAAATTAACCACATCAAGTTTTTAACCACACAGACTTTTGGTGTGAATGTAGCAGAACTTCTTCACACCCGTGTCGAGCTAAATGCACCAAGGTGCACCAAGCTGCTCTTAATTCTTCATTAGGAGCTCGTCCTGCACGCACACAGGTGATCTTAATAAACCTCCAATCAATTTGCAGGAAAGTAATTGGAAAAAGGGAAAAGACAGCAAGTACCTCAGAAGGACGGCCTGCGCTAAAACTACAGCAAGCATAGCATGTGGAGCAACTTTGTACCAAAGTAAGATACAGACGAACAGAGAGCATATAGCACATTAGTAGCATTCTACACAGGCCACGTCATCTCATGGTGCACAGCCACGACAAGCACTTTGGCTGGCGGAAACATTTAAAGGACGTATATTGACATGACGACCCAGCATGCAGTTAGGCAGTGTAATTTTATAAATGTGAAACCATGTCTAAAGTCTTTAACCGACACTTAACTGGCTCCACCCATTACAAGGTGAAAACCAAATGTTACTGCCTGCCAAAGAGCGACAACAGTCACTACAGAGATGGGCAACTCTTATGACAATATGGAAGACACTGGTTGAACTGGTAAACCGCACAGCCCCATGCGTGACGAGTGACTGATAGGATAGGCCGTCCAAAGCGCTGGGTCTGATTATACAACACAAGTGTAATCCATGAAAGCTTCTCCTGAGACTCTGAGATGTATGTACCTGCTCACTCACACAAAAGCAGCCCAACAAGACAACAAATAATGGTGTTATTACTTATAATTATATTTATAGTAAAAATTATATTTATAATATTATTATTATAATATATTAATAAACAAATGCAACTTAAGTCAATTCTTAAGTGTGCCATAGGTCTGAGAACAAGTTTACAAAAGATGACATTAACAACACAATGGCAACCCTTTAACAAAGCAGTGATCAAGTCCTTCATGTTTTGTTGGGCTCTAATTTAGGTTTTTCTGAAAGTGCTCCATCAGCAGCAATAAAACTGCCTGGTTGTATGGTCTCAAAGTTATTATTTATATGATTCCAGTGTAATAAAATGCATTGGTCAAACTGTGATGAGCTGGAATGCATTGGTTTGGGGATCATTATGGAACCACTAACAGCCTCCGCTCCTTTGTAATTTGGTCTTCTCTCTTCAAACTGCTTCGAGGAAACATTTGAGAAAAGAAGTACCAGTTATGTGACATGAATTGAGAGAACAGGGGATTAGAGGGAACCTTCATCACATCACGGACAACTCTGATCTCCTAACCTCAGGACTCAAAGTGATCCAATAAGTAACATACTGGAGTGAATCTTAAAACCATTTAATATGTTAACTGGTCACCCTGACCACAGTCTTACTCTGGTGGCCCAAACACTAACCATGGCCTATTTAAGTCTTTAAATGGAATTTTTTTAAATGATTAAAAACTAACAATTTAAACTTTGTAAGTGGAATTGTATAACGTGGCCACAATATTAAAGTCTCATGAGACTAGAAGCTGTCAGGGTAGACTGACATCACCACCACATCGGAACACGCTGCTATCACACGTATGCACTGTAGTCAGTAATCAGTGTCAGGATATGAGTTCCTGTTTTATTTTGTCGTCTTGTGTCTCTGCACTTCCTGCCCTGGTGATTGTGTGTCTACCTGCTTCCTGGTTGTGTGTTCCTTCACCTGTGCTGCCTGTCGTTCTCTGGTCGTTCTCTAGTCGTTCTCTGGTCGTTCCCCTGGTCGTTCTCTAGTCGTTCTCTGGTCGTTCTCTGGTCGGTCTCTGGTCGGTCTCTGGTCGTTCCCCTGGTCGTTCCCCTGGTCGTTCTCTGGTCGTTCCCCTGGTTGCTCTCTGGTCATTCCCCTGGTCGTTCTCTAGTCATTCTGGTCGTTCCCCTGTTCATTCTCTGGTCGTTCTCTGGTCGTTCTCTGGTCATTCCCCTGGTCGTTCCCCTGGTCGTTCTCTGGTCGTTCTCTGGTCGTTCCCCTGGTCGTTCTCTGGTCGTTCCCCTGGTCGTTCTCTGGTCATTCCCCTGGTCGTTCCCCTGGTCATTCTCTGGTCGTTCCCCTGGTCGTTCCCCTGGTCATTCTCTGGTCATTCCCCTGGTCGTTCTCTGGTCGTTCTCTGTGCGTTCCCCTGGTCGTTCTCTGGTCGTTCCCCTGGTTGCTCTCTGGTCATTCCCCTGGTCGTTCCCCTGTTCATTCTCTGGTCGTTCTCTGGTCGTTCTCTGGTCATTCCCCTGGTCGTTCCCCTGGTCGTTCTCTGGTCGTTCCCCTGGTCGTTCTCTGGTCGTTCCCCTGGTCGTTCTCTGGTCATTCCCCTGGTCGTTCTCTGGTCATTCTCTGGTCGTTCTCTGGTCATTCCCCTGGTCATTCCCCTGGTCGTTCTCTGGTCGTTCTCTGGTCATTCCCCTGGTCATTCTCTGGTCGTTCTCTGGTCGTTCCCCTGGTCGTTCTCTGGTCATTCCCTTGGTCGTTCTCTGGGTGTTCTCTAGTCGTTCTCTAGTCGTTCTCTGGTCGTTCCCCTGGTTGTTCCCCTGGTTGTTCCCCTGGTCGTTCCCCTGGTCGTTCCCCTGGTCGTTCTCTGGTCATTCCCTGGTCGTTCCCCTGGTCGTTCTCTGGTCATTCCCCTGGTCATTCCCCTGGTCGTTCTCTAGTCGTTCTCTGGTCGTTCCCCGGTCGTTCTCTGGTCGTTCCCCTGGTCGTTCCCCTGGTCGTTCTCTAGTCGTTCTCTGGTCGTTCCCCTGGTCGTTCCCCTGGTCATTCCCCTGGTCGTTCTCTGGTCATTCCCCTGGTCGTTCCCCTGGTCGTTCTCTAGTCGTTCTCTGGTCGTTCTCTGGTCATTCCCCTGGGCGTTCTCTGGTCGTTCTCTGGTCATTCCCCTGGTCGTTCTCTGGTCGTTCTCTGGTCATTCCCCTGGTCGTTCTCTGGTCATTCCCCTGGTCGTTCCCCTGGTCGTTCCCCTGGTCGTTCTCCTGATCGTTCCTCTGGTCATTCCCCTGCTCGTTCTCTAGTTGTTCTCTGGTCGTTCCCCTGCTCGTTCTCTAGTCGTTCTCTGGTCGTTCTCTGGTCATTCCCCTGGTCGTTCCCCTGGTCGTTCTCTGGTCATTCCCCTGGTCGTTCCCCTGGTTGTTCTCTGGTCATTCCCCTGGTCGTTCTCTGGTCATTCCCCTGGTCGTTCTCTGGTCGTTCTCTGGTCATTCCCCTGGGCGTTCTCTGGTCATTCCCCTGGTCGTTCCCCTGGTCGTTCCCCTGGTCATTCTCTGGTCGTTCCCCTGGGCGTTCTCTGGTCGTTCTCTGGTCATTCCCCTGGTCGTTCTCTGGTCGTTCTCTGGGCGTTCTCTGGTCGTTCCCCTGGCCGTTCCCATGTTTTTCAAACTGGACCCTACTTCTCAATGTGTTTGGGACTAAAGGGAACAACATGTTTTCCAGCAGCAGATTCGTTGCTTGATGAGACTCCCGCAGCATCCACATGTTTATTTATCTGTTAGGCAGTACCCATAATGTTGTCAGACACTTTAAATAATAATCTGACTCTCAGCGATTACACTGCAGCCTGTTGAGTGGTGTTTGTTTTAAAGAGCTTACCGCTGAACTAACTGTCTGTAGTCTATCTGATATCTATGTACAATATTTGTCAAAGTGGTCCGAGGTGGACAGGATGCTGATGCTGCTCTGTTGTGCATCATGGAAAATAGCTCTCATCCTCGTCATGACCTCTGGGCCAAACAGCAGAGCTCTTCAGTCTGACACTGACCTAGCTCTGCTGCGACCGCCACAGGAGCTCCTTCCTGCCAGCTGCCCTCCCACTGTAACCAGCCCACCCCACTGGAACCAGTCCAACCCACTGGAACTAGGCTATCCCACTGGCACCAGTCTATCCAAATGTAACCAGGCTATCCCACTGGAACCAGTCCACCCCACTGGAACCAGTCCATCCCACAGTAACCAGTCCATCCGAATGTAACTAGTCTATTCAAATGTAACTAGTCTATTCAAATGTAACTAGTCCATCCAAATGTAACCAGTCCACCCCACTGTAACCAGTCCAACCCACTGTAACCAGTCCCCTTTGGGTGGGCAGGTGAAGCACCATGCCTCCCCTACCAGCCAATCAATCAGAGAGTTCAACCATACGATTTCTAAATGCAAAGTTGCAAACGCTGCTTTAACCTCAACTTGTCGTCGTATCTTTTTAAGTCGGCTGTTTCTTGACAAACGGACCAGATGTTTAAACAACTAACTTCTCTCCTGAAAACACCCTCAAAGTACACGTAGTGACTCAACAACAGACGTATTCACAGAACGTCAACCTACAGTTGTGAGTTTTCTCGTCTGCCATTGTTCCCTGTTTGCTGGTGTGAAATGCACAAGCACACAAGTACAGAGAAGAACACAAGGACACAAGGACACAAGTACAGAGAAGGACACAAGGACACAAGCACACAAGTACAGAGAAGAACACAAGGACACAAGTACAGAGAAGAACACAAGAACATAAGGACACAAGGACACAAGTACAGAGAAGAACACAAGAACATAAGGACACAAGTACAGAGAAGAACACAAGAACATAAGGACACAAGGACACAAGTACAGAGAAGAACACAAGGACACAAGGACACAAGTACAGAGAAGAACACAAGGACACAAGGACACAAGCACACAAGTACAGAGAAGAACACAAGGACACAAGTACAGAGAAGAACACAAGAACATAAGGACACAAGGACACAAGTACAGAGAAGAACACAAGAACATAAGGACACAAGGACACAAGTACAGAGAAGAACACAAGAACATAAGGACACAACGACACGAGGACAGAGAAGAACACAAGAACATAAGGACACAAGAACACAAGTACACAAGGACAGAGAAGAACACAAGGACACAAGGACACAAGTACAGAGAAGAACACAACGACACGAGGACAGAGAAGAACACGAGTACACAAGGACAGAGGAGAACACAAGGACACCAGGACACTAGAACACGAGGACAGAGGAGAAAACGTAAACACAAGGACACAAGGACAGAAGGGAACACAAGGACACTAGGACACTAGAACACGAGGACAGAGGAGAACAACTTTTCCTCTGGTAAAGCCTTGTTGGCTGAGGTAATGGATAATAATAGAAGATTAAAACATCTTCCTGTTCATCCGCAAAAAGACTTCCTTTCTGAACCGCTCGGTATCCTGACAGACACTCAACAGCAAAAGCGTGAAACTGAAAGCATGTTCGTATTTGTTCTCCAGCTCATGTGGAAACAGGCAGCCATTTTAAGAGTTCAGTAAGTACGGATCACAGGTTGAAGTTGATTTCAGAGTTTAGGGCAAAAACTAAACTCACACTTAAAGTGTTATTCTTTCTTTACTAAGATTGTTTAACATTATGGAAAGTTCAAACATGACTTAACACACAAACACAACCAGAGTCCTCCAAACACACAGGAATGGAAAACTGTGTCATTGCAAACTTAGTAAACCTGTTAAACTTGTTAAACTTAGTAAACTTAATAAACTTGTTAAACTAGGTAAACTTTCTAATCTTAGTAAACTAGATAAACTTTTTAAATGTTGTAAATTTAGTAAACTCGGTAAACTAGGTAAAGGTGATAAACTAGGTAAACTTGGTAAACTAGGTAAAGGTGGTAAACTCAGTAACGTAATGATAAACATAGTAAACTAGGTAGATGTGGTAAACTCAGTAACTCAATGATAAACTAGTCCCTCCTCATAAGTCATATGGAACATATTTGGTGGTTCTCGGCCCGTGATGGTGCTCCAGGCCCGATCCCACATTCTTGGGGCTTTTCGGCGTCGGGGGGAACAGTGGGGGAGGAGGCCGGCGGTCTGGGCCGAGATGTTGGGGAAGGTAATTAGTGCAGAAATCCCACAGAAATATCTCTCATTAAAGCCAGGCGGCTTCCATCTGGAGGCCGTTCCCTCTCTGTCTTTTATTGACAAATGTTGGGGCTTTTATGACATCTTTTTATGGTCTCCTTCAGAAAGCTATCAGCTATATTAATCCAGCCATACATTAAAAAGCTGCTCGGGTCGTCAGCGCGGACCCCCAGGACACGCACGGTACATAAACAGTAGTTCATAAAAATAGAAAACATACACGCTATGCATTTGAGTTAGTTTGAACACTTGTGTCCATGTGTAGTTCATGTTTAATGAACCAAACGTTCTACTAATACAGAACCATGAAGCATGAGTAAAAATACATGAGGTACAAGCAGGAGAACCGTTTGATGTTGCGTTGCTTTGTTTCTCTTCAGACCACGAATAAAATAATATTAAATAAAGAACATTTTCTTTTGAATTACGAGTTCTGTCAAATTAAAAAGTGATATTATACCCCTGACTTATGCAGTTGTCCAAAATATTGACTTTCATATTCTGGATTGTGGCCACTGAAGGAATGCCTACTTATTATAATAACACATAATTAACCCAACGTTAACTCTGCATGAGATGCAACCAATAATTACAGCTTTGAAGGATGACTCCTAACCCTGAGGACAGGAGAGGAGGAGGAGGAGAGAGGAGGAGAGGGGAGGAGGAGAGGAAGAGAGGAGGAGAGGAGGAGAGGAGGAGAGGAGGAGAGAGGAGGAGAAGAGAGGAGGAGAGGAGGGGAGGAGGAGAGGAGGAGAGGAGGAGAGGAGGAGGGGAGGAGAGGAGGAGGAGAGGAGAAGGAGAGGAGGAGAGGAGGAGAGGAAAAAGAGAGGAGGAGAGGAGAGGACAAGAAGAGGAGAAAGAGGAGAAGGAGAAGAGAAGCAGAAAAAGAAAGAGAGGTGAAGGAGAGTAGAGCTTCTACCAGAGCATCTCTAAGACAAGAGCGAGAAGCTGAGGACACAAGGAGGTTATGAGAGGAAGAGGACGTCATCCAACCTTCATCAGCCTGGGAGAGAAGAAGTGAAGGAGAAGTGAAGGAGAGGTGAAGGAGAAGTGAAGGAGAAGTGAAGGATAGGTGAAGGAGAGGTGAAGGAGAAGTGAAGGAGAGGTGAAGGAGAGGTGAAGGAGAGGTGAAGGAGAGGTGAAGGAGAAGTGAAGGAGAAGTGAAGGAGAGGTGAAGGAGAGGTGAAGGAGAGGTGAAGGAGAAGTGAAGGAGAAGTGAAGGAGAAGTGAAGGATAGGTGAAGGAGAGGTGAAGGAGAAGTGAAGGAGAGGTGAAGGAGAGGTGAAGGAGAGGTGAAGGAGAAGTGAAGGAGAAGTGAAGGAGAGGTGAAGGAGAAGTGAAGGAGAGGTGAAGGAGAAGTGAAGGAGAAGTGAAGGAGAAGTGAAGGAGAGGTGAAGGAGAAGTGAAGGAGAAGTGAAGGAGAAGTGAAGGAGAGGTGAAGGAGAAGTGAAGGAGAAGTGAAGGAGAAGTGAAGGAGAAGTGAAGGAGAAGTGAAGGAGAAGTGAAGGAGAAGTGAAGGAGAGGTCCTGCTACACACACCAGTACTAACATGCTATGCTATGCTACACACACCAGTACTAACATGCTATGCTATGCTATGCTACAAACACCAGTACTAACATGCTATGCTATGCTACACACACCAGTACTAACATGCTATGCTATGCTACAAACACCAGTACTAACATGCTATGCTATGCTATGCTACACACACCAGTACTAACATGCTATGCTATGCTACACACACC
>NW_027175876.1:18541745-18619245 GCF_023055335.1 Clinocottus analis
GGGGGGCGCGGTCGTCCTGAGAGGGGCGCGGTCGTCCTGGGAGGGGCGCGGTCGTCCTGAGATTGGCGCGGTCGTCCTGGGTCGTCTTGAGAGGGGCGCGGTCGTCCTGGGACGGGCGCGGTCGTCCTGGGACGGGCGCGGTCGTCCTGAGAGGGGCGCGGTCGTCCTGGGAGGGGCGCGGTCGTCCTGAGACGGGCGCGGTCGTCCTGGGTCGTCCTGAGAGGGGCGCGGTCGTCCTGGGACGGGCGCGGTCGTCCTGGGTCGTCTTGAGAGGGGCGCGGTCGTCCTGGGACAGGCGCGGTCGTCCTGGGACGGGCGCGGTCGTCCTGAGAGGGGCGCGTTCGTCCTGGGAGGGGCGCAGTCGTCCTGGGTCGTCTTGAGAGGGGCACGGTCGTCCTGGGAGGGGCGCGGTCGTCCTGGGTCGTCCTGGGAGGGGCGCGGTCGTCCTGGGTCGTCCTGAGACGGGCGCAGTCGTCCTGGGTCGTCCTGAGAGGGGCGCGGTCGTCCTGGGACGGGCGCGGTCGTCCTGAGAGGGGCGCGGTCGTCCTGGGTCGTCTTGAGAGGGGCACGGTCGTCCTGAGAGGGGCGCGGTCGTCCTGAGAGCGGCGCGGTCGTCCTGAGAGGGGCGCGGTCGTCCTGGGACGGGCGCGGTCGTCCTGGGACGGGCGCGGTCGTCCTGGGGGGGGGGGGCGCGGTCGTCCTGGGACGGGCGCGGTCGTCCTGAGAGGGGCGCGGTCGTCCTGGGAGGGGCGCGGTCGTCCTGGGACGGGCGCGGTCGTCCTGAGAGGGGCGCGGTCGTCCTGGGAGGGGCGCGGTCGTCCTAGGTCGTCTTGAGAGGGGCGCGGTCGTCCTGGGACAGGCGCGGTCGTCCTGGGGGGGGCGCGGTCGTCCTGAGACGGGCGCGGTCGTCCTGGGTCGTCCTGAGAGGGGCGCGGTCGTCCTGGGAGGGGCGCGGTCGTCCTGGGACGGGCGCGGTCGTCCTGGGTCGTCTTGAGAGGGGCGCGGTCGTCCTGGGACAGGCGCGGTCGTCCTGGGACGGGCGCGGTTGTCCTGAGAGGGGCGCGGTCGTCCTGGGAGGGGCGCGGTCGTCCTGGGTCGTCTTGAGAGGGGCACGGTCGTCCTGGGAGGGGCGCGGTCGTCCTGGGTCGTCCTGGGAGGGGCGCGGTCGTCCTGGGTCGTCCTGAGACGGGCGCAGTCATCCTGGGTCGTCCTGAGACGGGCGCAGTCGTCCTGGGTCGTCCTGAGAGGGGCGCGGTCGTCCTGGGACGGGCGCGGTCGTCCAGGGAGGGGCGCGGTCGTCCTGGGTCGTCCTGGGAGGGGCGCGGTCGTCCTGGGTCGTCCTGAGAGGGGCGCGGTCGCCCTGGGTCGTCCTGAGACGGGCGCAGTCGTCCTGGGTCGTCCTGAGAGGGGCGCGGTCGTCCTGGGACGGGCGCGGTCGTCCTGGGATGGGCGCGGTCGTCCTGAGAGGGGCGCGGTCGTCTTGGGTCGTCCTGAGAGGGGCGCGGTCGTCCTGGGTCGTCCTGAGAGGGGCGCGGTCATCCTGGGTCGTCCTGAGACGGGCGCAGTCGTCCTGAGAGGGGCGCGGTCGTCCTGGGACGGGCGCGGTCGTCCTGGGTCGTCCTGAGAGGGGCGCGGTCGTCCTGGGACGGGCGCGGTCGTCCTGAGAGGGGCGCGGTCGTCCTAAGAGGGGCGCGGTCGTCCTGGGACGGGCGCGGTCGTCCTGGGTCGTCCTGAGAGGGGCGCGGTCGTCCTGGGACGGGCGCGGTCGTCCTGAGAGGGGCGCGGTCGTCCTGAGAGGGGCGCGGTCGTCCTGGGACGGGCGCGGTCGTCCTGGGTCGTCCTGAGAGGGGCGCGGTCGTCCTGGGACGGGCGCGGTCGTCCTGAGAGGGGCGCGGTCGTCCTGGGACGGGCGCGGTCGTCCTGGGATGGGCACGGTCGTCCTGGGAGGGGCGCGGTCGTCCTGGGTCGTCCTGGGAGGGGCGCGGTCGTCCTGGGTCGTCCTGAGAGGGGCGCGGTCGTCCTGGGTCGTCCTGGGACGGGCGCGGTCGTCCTGAGAGGGGCGCGGTCGTCCTGGGACGGGCGCGGTCGTCCTGGGTCGTCCTGGGAGGGGCGCGGTCGTCCTGGGTCGTCCTGGGAGGGGCGCGGTCGTCCTGGGTCGTCCTGAGAGGGGCGCGGTCGTCCTGGGTCGTCCTGAGACGGGCGCAGTCGTCCTGGGTCGTCCTGAGACGGGCGCAGTCGTCCTGGGTCGTCCTGAGAGGGGCGCGGTCGTCCTGGGACGGGCGCGGTCGTCCTGAGAGGGGCGCGGTCGTCCTGGGACGGGCGCGGTCGTCCTGGGATGGGCACGGTCGTCCTGGGAGGGGCGCGGTCGTCCTGGGTCGTCCTGGGAGGGGCGCGGTCGTCCTGGGTCGTCCTGAGAGGGGCGCGGTCGTCCTGGGTCGTCCTGAGACGGGCGCGGTCGTCCTGGGTCGTCCTGGGACGGGCGCGGTCGTCCTGAGAGGGGCGCGGTCGTCCTGGGACGGGCGCGGTCGTCCTGGGTCGTCCTGGGAGGGGCGCGGTCGTCCTGGGTCGTCCTGAGACGGGCGCAGTCGTCCTGGGTCGTCCTGAGACGGGCGCAGTCGTCCTGGGTCGTCCTGGGACGGGCGCGGTCGTCCTGGGTCGTCCTGAGACGGGCGCGGTCGTCCTGGGTCGTCCTGAGACGGGCGCAGTCGTCCTGGGTCGTCCTGAGACGGGCGCAGTCGTCCTGGGTCGTCCTGGGACGGGCGCGGTCGTCCTGGGTCGTCCTGAGACGGGCGCAGTCGTCCTGGGTCGTCCTGAGACGGGCGCAGTCGTCCCGGGTCGTCCTGGGACGGGCGCGGTCGTCCTGGGTCGTCCTGGGACGGGCGCGGTCGTCCTGGGTCGTCCTGGGACGGGCGCGGTCGTCCTGAGACGGGCGCGGTCGTCCTGGGACGGGCGCGGTCGTCCTGGGTCGTCCTGAGAGGGGCGCGGTCGTCCTGGGTCGTCCTGAGAGGGGCGCGGTCGTCCTGGATCGTCCTGAGAGGGGCGCGGTCGTCCTGGGTCGTCCTGAGAGGGGCGCGGTCGTCCTGGGTCGTCCTGAGAGGGGCGCGGTCGTCCTGGGTCGTCCTGAGAGGGGCGCGGTCGTCCTGGGTCGTCCTGAGAGGGGCGCGGTCGTCCTGGGTCGTCCTGAGAGGGGCGCGGTGTCTGAACCCTGCAGCCCTCTTGCGTCCTCGCGCCGTGACGACAGAGAGGAGCTTGGGAACCGCCGAGCAGCTTTGTTCTCTGCCATTGTTCTGCGCAGGATGTCCTTCAGCGGCGCTGCAGGTCAGAGCGGCGGCTCGCCGGCCGTGAGGAAACTCCTCTGATGTCGCTGGAGACCGACAACAAGCGGCAGTTTGGGCTCCGCCGGGACGCACACGTGTAAACGTGTGAGAACCTTTCGAGATGTGCCTGCTGCTTCCTGCTCTTTGACAATATTTACTTTCAGACACGAGATCACGTTTCTGCAGTCAAACTGAGGATATCAGACTATGTACAGATGTGTGCTCTCACGTTACATGACAGTATATTGACGTCCAGCAGGCGCCTTCATGGCTCTAACCTGCCATAAAATAAGTGTTCAATGATAGACAAAACAAAGGTTCTATTGTCCTACTTTTCTCCATTTTCATCAGAAATGAAATATTCAAGATCTAGAAACACTGAGACCACGAACAGAAGAGTGTGTGGAAAGCTCCTCAGCATGAACATGTGTGTGATAACCCGTGTTACTGTCAGGACGGGTCATGGAAACCCAAAGCTGTGCTCTTTAAAAACAATAAGTTACTCTGAAGAGGCTTGTTAGAAACATGGACTGTTGGACTTTCTTATAGACTTCCTGAGTCTATTGTCTTCTCAGACAATAGACTCCAACACACACCTGAACGTCCAAACTGAACCCCTGGAGGTCGGAGACATCTGTCCTCCTCTGCTCCGGTGATGAAGCAGCGAGCTGCGCTCATCGCATGACATGAGGACGATTACACGGAGATGCAACCGTGACGGCGTTTACTGTTCTTCAAGCAAGGCGTGCAGGGGCAGCACACACACACACACACACACACACGAGACGGTCGTCTTCCCCGTCTTTACTTCATCTGCATCATCACTCAGCCAGAGAGTTACCTCAGAACGTCGGTTCTAAACCCCTCAAGCCCTCGCTCAGCCTGTAAATAATGAT
Source organism: Clinocottus analis (assembly GCF_023055335.1). Taxonomy (NCBI): domain Eukaryota; kingdom Metazoa; phylum Chordata; class Actinopteri; order Perciformes; family Cottidae; genus Clinocottus; species Clinocottus analis. The sequence goes on from NW_027175876.1 coordinate 18,545,959, forward strand.
ATTCCTCATTTCACATCCCCGCTAAGTGGCACATGAAACCATTTAGATAATTACTATCATCCTCTGCAGGCTTAGCGTGGTCCAGCTTTGTGACAAAGAGCTCAGAAGCAGAACACAGACAAACAGTCTGGGAGGGACCACACACTGCAGATTACAGGCTGCAGAGTCAACAGAGTCAACAGGAGTGATCCAGCGTCTGCTGGGTCACTGAGAATCCCCCACGATGCACTGCAGCTCGCTTCACTCCCGGCACCAGCACCCAAACTCAACATGCGCTCGTCGTTGCTTTAGTTTGAAGGTATCGGCCCGGTCAGCTGGCAGAGGAGATGAACAGCATCAAGAGAGGCTTCCTTCTCAGAAGACAGGAAGGAGACGAACACGTGACCTCTGACAGCAGCGACGGCAGGAACAGCTGGACTGCAGCGTTCAGTAAACTGTAAACGCATCGTGCACGAGCATGATTAGTACTTCACGGGCAGGAGTGATGATCAGTCTTCTCGTGAGTCAAATCCCTTCCAGACCGATGGGCTCCACACCTTTTAAACTGGCCGGCTGTTGGAACAGCGCATGGCAGGTTAATTCAGGTAAAGCATGTCCAGCAGCAATCCATCGGCACCTCCCACAGACGGCCCGGTGTCAGGATGGTGTTACAGGACGTTTAGCTTGTGTGGGGAACCGGCCAGCGCTGTCGTTCCCACCAGAACAATCACTTTGAGAGTGTGATTCAAGCACTTTAATAATAGAGCTGACACCCAAAACACAGCTGTTTACGACCTGAAGAAACACTCACTAACAACCTGACTGAGCTCCACCCTGGAGCCCAGCAGCTCCACACACACACACACACACACACACACACACACACACACACACACACACACACACACACACACACACACACACAGCTCCTCACACACCCTCAGGTCAGCCTGCAGGCCTCTCAGAGGGAGGACGAACCCTCCAACGGTCCAACAACAGGAGGGTCACAAGGTGTGTGTCTGTGCCTCCTGCTGACACACAAGGTGTGTGTCTGTGCCTCCTGCTGACACACAAGGTGTGTGTCTGTGCCTCCTGCTGACACACAAGGTGCGTTTTCTGTTTAAACATACATGTTCAGTGTGAACATACATGTTCAGTGTGAACATACGTGTTCTGTGTGAACATACGTGTTCTGTTTGAACATACATGTTCTGTTTCAACACACGTGTTCTGTGTGAACATACGTGTTCTGTTTCAACACACGTGTTCTGTGTGAACATACATGTTCTGTTTCAACACACGTGTTCTGTGTGAACATACGTGTTCTGTGTGAACATACATGTTCTGTTTCAACACATGTGTTCTGTGTGAACATACATGTTCTGTTTCAACACACGTGTTCTGTGTGAACATACATGTTCTGTGTCAACATACGTGTTCTGTGTGAACATACGTGTTCTGTTTGAACACACGTGTTCTGTGTGAACATACGTGTTCTTGGTGGAGTTTAACTTCCTGTCTTCGAGGTCTTTGCTCCTGTTTCCTGCTTCTCTCTCTCTTTGTGTCATTTCAGTGTTTCCTGGTTCAAGTTGTGTTGCTGGATTCACACAACTTCACTTCCTGTCTTTGTTTCTCCTGACGATGAGACCGTCCACCTCCCAGTGGGCTGAACCCGGGATCCTCTGAGTCCTGAGTCCTCTGAGTCCTGAGTCCTCTGAGTCCTCTGAGTCCTCTGAGTCCTAAGTCCTCTGAGTCCTGAGTCCTCTGAGTCCTGAGTCCTCTGAGTCCTCTGAGTCCTGAGTCCTCTGAGTCCTGAGTCCTGAGTCCTCTGAGTCCTCTGAGTCCTGAGTCCTCTGAGTCCTCTAAGTCCTCTGAGTCCTCTGAGTCCTGAGTCCTCTGAGTCCTCTAAGTCCTCTGAGTCCTCTGAGTCCTGAGTCCTCTGAGTCCTCTGAGTCCTAAGTCCTCTGAGTCCTGAGTCCTCTGAGTCCTCTGAGTCCTGAGTCCTCTGAGTCCTGAGTCCTCTGAGTCCTCTGAGTCTTACTGTCCAGTAAAGTATAGGAGTATGACATCATTGTTTAAGCAGTCTAACATGTATGACATCATTGTTTAAGCAGTCTGACATGTATGACATCATTGTTTAAGCAGTATAACATGTGTGACATCATTGTTTAAGCAGTATAACATGTGTGACATCATTGTTTAAGCAGTATAACATGTGTGACATCATTGTTTAAGCAGTATAACATGTGTGACATCATTGTTTAAGCAGTATAACATGTGTGACATCATTGTTTAAGCAGTATAACATGTGTGACATCATTGTTTAAGCAGTCTAACATGTATGACATCGGTGAACGTCCACTCAGGACCAGTGGACCAGCAAGAAGAAGAAGAAGTCTGCGTTGCTTCAGAACCGGAGCGCCTGGTCGGACCTTCATGAGCTTCCTGACCAGGTTGTGTAGACTTGGAAGCTACGTTGAATTAGCTTAAGCTTAGCTTGTCTAATGAGAGCAGTGACACATGCAGCAGGTATGCGGTGATGCCCTCGCTGAAGCACTTCCTCTTGACCGAGGCGGAGAGGAAGGAGCTCTCACTGTAATCTAATTCTGATTCTAATGATTCATTTCTTTACTCAGCTGCTTCGCTGACACTTGTAATTTTTAAACAAGCACACGGAAGAAAAACAATTAGCCGTTGCAGAGACATGCAGAGCAAACACATGAAGTCAGCTTTGATAAAACCCTTTTTGGCAGCCTGAGAAGTGACCTGATGTTCAGACAATAATTAAATATAGTCTTGAAAATGACAAACACACTCTGTCATCTGTTATGCTAGCGTTTCAGCTTTGGGCAACGCTTTCTGATAACGGAGCGAGTGAATCGTGTCGTCAGGCCGTTTCTGACCTGTCGAGGCCTCTCACCGCATGCTGTCGCTCAGCAGAGCGTCCGCCAGCGACATCAAGTCATCACACCGGTGAACATCAGGGAGTTCCCTCCTGCTCAGCACGACGGTTTCTTCAGCTCAGTTTCATGTCACTGCTGCTCCGAGATCTACGATGTGAACTCGGTGAGGAGCTAATCATCGCTAACATGAGCCAACAAAACCAGACTCCAGCGGTGTGACCTTTAGCGGCACGAGGTCGGTCAGAGTGAAGAAATGAATGCAGTCAATGTTAACAAGTGTCTGCTTCTTCGGCCTGGAAGGCCGCAGACGCAGATCGTCTGGAGGGTTTGGAGTGCTGCTAGCACATGAGAGTTTACTTTAATCTAATAATACATGCTGCTGGTTGAAGGGCTCACTCTGTCTGCTTCATGTGATTCTCGTACTCAAGTACTCGAAGGCACAGAAGTCTCTTTTTTTACTCCGAGCGACTCAGATTTTTGCAACACTTTCAGCCAACAGAAGAGCCTTGTTGATCAGAGGGTGACATGTTTTTCTTTTTTTCTCCAGATATTAAAGCTGTATAAACACGAGCGGCTCAGTGCTATCGGCCGACAGCGAGCGCGACCTCAGACCACCGGCATCCTCTTCTTGTTGTCTTGGCAGCACAAAAGAACCCAAAGATCACTTTCCATGATCAGCCCAACGATTGAAGCGCCACTAAACCCTTAATATAAACCGCAACTCATCAAAAGACATTTTTGCGCTTCTGAATCTGACACAAGTGAAGCTGCTGCTCCACGTGAGCTGCTCCTCTTCACGCTGTGAGCTCATCTTCCTCCATGGAACCATCTCCTGCGGGACCGGACGGCCGATCGTAGGCGTGACCTCACAGACATGGACCCTCTGTCCACTTCCTGCCTCCCGCTCTCATGGAGGAGCTGTGGGTCTCCTGGGGATCAGTCCACGCTCAGGGAGCAGCGAGCAGCAACGGCCTCCAGCTGCAACACGCTACTGAGGACACGCTATGAGGACACGCTATGAGGACACTCTAGTGAGGACATGCTACTGAGGACACGCTAGTGAGGACACGCTAGTGAGGACACGCTATGAGGACACTCTAGTGAGGACATGCTACTGAGGACACGCTAGTGAGTACATGCTAGTGAGGACACGCTACTGAGTACACGCTAGTGAGGACACTCTACTGAGGACACGCTACTGAGGACACTCTACTGAGTACACGCTAGTGAGTACACGCTAGTGAATACACGCTACTGAGTACACACTACTGAGGACACGCTACTGAGGACACTCTAGTGAGTACATGCTAGTGAGTACACGCTAGTGCGCGTCAGCAACCTGCATCCAAAGAGACAGTTTGATCTTTTTCCACTAAAACAAACGTATCCGGAGCCACAAAAGCTATTTGATATCACAGCTAGTGAAGTTTTAAATGTAGACGTTTTACACAACAACTACAGTTTGTTGACGTGACAAACATGTGAGGGATTTGAACTGCAGGACACGGACCAGAGCCACGCTAAACACCCGCATGACGACCTCCACTTGTCTCAGAACAAGATAACACTTCTGGACATATTCAGTCTTCCTGTCTGAGGCGGCTCGCTGGAGAAGAAGACTCGTCAGCTCCGGGCCGAGCCGACGTCTCCGACCGTCTGATGAAGGAATGGCATCAGAAGCTGTCGCAGAGAATCAACACGGTCCCAACACCAAACATACATTGTCTGCTGGGGGAGCAGCATTGGAGCCGGTGACACCAACAGACTTAACAAGCTGGTTAAGAAAGCCGGCTCCATCATCGGCTGCAAGCAGGAGCATTTGGAACAGGTGGTGGAGGGGAGGACACTAAAGAAACTATTGTCCATATTAGACAACTCGGACCACCCTCTCCACCAGCTCCTGCAGGGTCAGCGGAGCACTTTTTCAAAAAGACTCATCACGCTCCGCTGCCACAAGGACCGCTACAGGAAGGCATTCCTACCCTCGGCCATAAGGCTATACAATAAATCCCTCGAGTCCAGATCTGTGGACTAAGTCACACTGTACACTGTACATGTATATAGATATTGATGTATATATGTTATGTTATGTATGCTGCATACATATATTTTGCATTTTGTGATGTATATATGTTATGTATGCTGCATACATATATTTTGCATTTTGCACTTTTTGCACATTTCAGTTTACATTTAATTTAAATCAAACCTCTGAATACACTGAATACACTAATTTATCCTCCGAATACACTGCTGTGTTTTGCTTGTTGTGTATGTTTTGCACATGTGTATGTGTATATGTATGTGTACATGTGAGTATGTGTATGTATGTATGTATGTATGTATGTATGTATGTATGCATGCATGCATGCATATGTATGTATGTGTATGTATGTATGTATATGTGTATGTATGTGTATGTATGTATATGTGTATGCGTGTGTATGTGTATAGATATGTATATGTGTGTATGTATATATGTGTACATGTATGTGTGTGGGCCACGGGTGGGTGTGTATGTGTAGGTATGTGTATGTGTATGTATGTATATATGTATATGTGTATATGTATATGTTTGTATATATGTATATGTATGTGTATGTGTATATGTATGTATGTGTGTATATATGCATATGTAGATATGTATGTATGTGTGTATGTATATGTGTGCGGATGTATGTATATATATATATATGTATCCATTCCGCTTGCTTGCATGTATGTGTATATATATGTTTATACTTATTTCTTACTTATGCATACATCTGTTACCCGCTGTTCCTGTTATTATTTATTTTATTTTATCATCTGTGTGTTTAACTTAGTTTACGGCATTGGGATGCTGCTAGTACGACAAAAAATTTCTCCTTGGAGATTAATAAAGTACTTTTCATTCATTCATTTCAAATGTTGTGTTGTTTCTGTGCTCTAACGTGTTCACTCTCAGCTACCAATGGGGACAATGAGGTCATAACGTTGGTATTTTGTCTGGGAATTCAGCGGTTTTAACAACATTCTGCAGTTAAAAACTGTTTTATTCTGTTTTAAATACGCCCGTATGTCTCACACTCAACATATTTAAATGTGATGACTTTCAGCCCAACAAAGGATTTGTTACCAGAATTCAGGTTTCTTTGCCAGATGTTGTTCCTGGTGCTGCGCGTGAAGCTTTGAAGGAGCGGGACGTGTTTGTGTTGGTAAACTGCTCGTTTCGGAGCCCCGGAGTGAAATGAAAGTGACCAATGTTTTTTTACGACAGCTTTTTCTCATCATAAAGTTTTCGAGTCACGACTAATTGCTTGTTTAGTGCTGCAGGGAACAGAAATAGACGCCAGCCGCTGTGTGTGTGAGGGTTCAGGGAGAGATGTCTACCACCCAAACACGCTGCTTTTCTTCCTACCAGGTCCTCTCATTCGCACAATATCAGTGTTACCGGTTGCACTGGATGTTTCTGCAGCCAGAAGACTCAGCTCACAACCAGTAACCTCAGTTCTTGACCTGACCGGGAGGTTTTCTTCACCTTCACCCTGCAGACTGTCTCCTCATGTATTTACATCAGCGTCCTCAGTCTGGACTCGCGGTGACTGGACATGTTGGAGAGGATGGGAGAAAGTGTGTGTTGTGTTGAGTCTCTAAAAAGTAAACCCAATGCATTAGTCTGTTAAACCTGCATTCACTCGAATGGCCACCGGGGGGCGACTCCTCTGGTTGTATAAGAAAATGCCCCGACCTCTCAACCCATGTATTCCCTCAGTAAATATGAGTTATTGATCATTGAAGAAACAGGCTAATACCTGGAGGCGACAGGCTAATACCTTGAAGAAATAGGCTAATACCTGGAGGCGACAGGCTAATACCTGGAGCCAACAGGCTAATACCTGGAGGTGACAGGCTAAAACCTGGGGCCAACAGGCTAATACTTGAAGAAACAGGCTAATACCAGGAGGCGACAGGCTAATACCTGGAGCCGACAGTCTACTATCTGGAGGCAACAGGCTAAAATCTGGAGGCGACAGGCTAATACCTTGAAGCAACAGGCTAATACCTGGAGCCAACAGGCTAATACCTGGACGCGACAGGCTAATACCTGGAGGCGACAGGCTAATACCTGGAGGCGACAGGCTAATACCTGGAGGTGACAGGCTAATACCTTGAAGCAACAGGCTAATACCTTGAGCCAACAGGCTAATACCTGGAGGCGACAGGCTAATACCTGGAGGCGACAGGCTAATACCTGGAGGTGACAGGCTAATACCTGGAGGCGACAGGCTAATACCTTGAAGCAACAGGCTAATACCTGGAGCCAACAGGCTAATACCTTGAGCCGACAGGCTAATACCTTGAAGCAACAGGCTAATACCTGGAGCCAACAGGCTAATACCTGGAGCCGACAGGCTAATACCTGGAGCCAACAGGCTAATACCTGGAGCCGACAGGCTAATACCTTGAGCCAACAGGCTAATACCTGGAGCCGACAGGCTAATACCTGGAGCCAACAGGCTAATACCTGGAGGCGACAGGCTAATACCTGGAGGCGAGGCTAGTGGCTGAGCCAGCTGTGTTCAACCCAGCACGGCCACCATGCTGTAAACTTCCTCACATGAACCAAAAGGCTTTCACAGTCAGCAGCAAAGAGCTTCATCTTTAGAGATCATCCTCGTCTTTGATGGGTTTCTGTTGTACATCTGATCTGACGCATTCGTTGACTTGCTAATGCCCCTTCTCAGAATTCCTTCTACATGTTTTTTTGCAGTGAAAGTGGGATCTTTCCTCTGACTCTTCTGGTTCTGCTTCAACAGCCTCCACGCTACAGCTCACTGCTGTGGACCGTTCACGCCGATGACCCATCGACTCCGTGAGTTTATTCCTGTAATAGATGGATGGCTCATATCGACATGGCAGTGTGACAAGGCTACGATATCTTTTAACACGCTGGTGAATAAATGCCTGCAGTGATTACCAGGACATTGACTCATAGCCCAGAGGTCACTTACGTTCTGCTTGATGCTGGCCGATCACATGTGACTCTCTAAGTAACATGAATTAATACGAAATGTCCCAACTGCTCGCCCTTCCTTCAGCAACCTCCGACAGAAGCGGTTCCTTCACTCTTGTCCAAACCCATCTATAGGTCTTTCCTCCAGGATGTGAAACGAGACAACAACTTTGATTCATTCGTCTTGTCATTTACCAAAATAACACAACTTCCATTGTTATTTCAACCCAGACCTCAATCTCTTTCCTAAACCTAACGACGGTGTTTCCTGTGAAGACAGAAGCTTATTTGAAAAGGTTGCATCTAAAAGCAGAAAACTGACACGTGTTCCTGAACGTTTGTGTGAAAACAAGTGAAGGCACGCTTGTTGAAGCGCTGCTGCCTCTTCTGGAAGACTCTTGTGAAAGAAGGACAAGTTGTTTTCATGCCATCCTGATGGAGGAGTCTTCACTTGGGATAAAGATCTTCTGTTGAAGCTAAAGAAGCGCTATCCTCAGATACGGGCAAAACAAATCCTAAATGCAGTTAGGAAACACGTTTCTGGAACACCAAAACATCTGAACCCTAAACTGAGATGAGACCGGATTAGCAGGTTTCTGAAATGAGCCTCTGTTCCTTTGTTTGCTCACTAATGATCTTATGAAACAACAGCAGTCCTGGTGCAGGTTGAGGATATCAGCTGAGAGCTGGTGTGGGTCCTTCAAAGTGCTACGAGATGCAAAGACCAAAAGCTGGGAACTCTTTAGGTTCCCAGAAAAGGGAAAGCAGAGCGAGCAGAGTGTGAAACTACAGCACAAACAGCATCACCTTACAGCTCAGCAGGAAGCTCATTGTTGAGGAAATACGACAATACGAAGGCAAGAAGATCCTCTTTGGCTCCAACAGTCTATTCTCACAGGCCTGATCGTTCACACGCAGTCTGCAGGCTCTTGAAATGAAGGCCGACGCTCTTGGATGTGATTGCGTAACCGAGGGAACGTACAGATGCTCTCAAAGACCTCGGCGCTCTGCAGGAGGCGAGCAGAGAGCTGCAGGGCTCTGAGGCTGCTCACCAGCAGATTCAACGGGTCAGTCTGGACGTCAGAGGAATAACGAGGCAGATTATTTGATCAGATATGAGTTAGAGTTTCTACTACATGAGAAATCAAGAGAAAATAATCCTTTATTAGTAACTCAGTGGGGAAATTACAGGATTACAGCAGCGCTGCTCACAAATAAATATACAAATCAATTCATGTAAATAAACAGTAGTAGAAAACAAAGATTAAAATTAAACAGTAAGAAGAAGAAGAATATACAGATGGAGTTCAAATGTTTAAAAAAGTACTTAAACATACTGGATATTGCACGTATCAGGTATTGCACCAGGTGATGAATTCCATATTAAATATATTGGCACATAACCAGTTAAACTGCCTTTAAGACTTTTGACTTTCAGGTCTTTCTGGAAACGTTAGACTAAGTTATCTTCTCCCCGTCCTCCTTCCTCCTGGAGCATGAAACAAAACTCACATGTATTAGTCTGCAAACAGATAATAAAGTCCACAACACATGAGGACGCCAGCTCAAGACCGTCAGATGGTTCTGGAAGCAACCGAAGCCTCGTCGTCATTGAGACGACACAAAGCAGCTGGACTGCAGCGTCTGATGCGACACATCCAGTCCTGTCTTTGAGACTCAGAGGAAGCTCGTCAGCTCCTCATCAGACCAGCAGGAAACTCTGCGACCGACGCACTCGTTTTGACCCAACTAAAGAAGTGGTGTTGCATCAGTGAACCCTGAAAACTCAGCAACGCTCTGGAGGAAGTTTTCCTTTTCCAAGAGGCAGCATGTTCGTAGGGAGGCTTCTGCAGCCAGAGGACGCTGTGAGGGCCTCTGGTATCATTGCATAATGTTAATGCGCCCGCTGCTCCGAGGGATTAGAAAGGACCGCTATGTTTGTTCCAAATGTCCTGCAGCCTGAGCACACATCCCCGTCCTCCCAGCAATTAAGCCTCACACACAACAAAGTGAGCCCTACGCCGGCCAGGAGCCTCCTCTCATTAGCGGTGTAGAATCGGCCTGAAGCGCTCGTTCCTCAGCAGAGTCCACTCGGGTTGAGAAAAGCGTATTTTTCTGTAAACTGTGGGTTCAGATTGTCTTTTTGTCTCCATCTTGCCGAGTGCTTTGCAGGATGCGCCGTCCCTTTAAGGCGGCGCTTCTTCCCTCGGCGCTGCTCATGAAACCTGGTTTATGATATGTTTTCAGGAATGTGAAAACAATGGAAAAGATCAATGTGACTCTCTTTGCTGAGTCAACATCCATGGCGGCGCTCTCTCTCCGTCTGTGGACTCAGCTGAGCCGCTGGAGAGCAGAATTCCTCCACTTTGCCCTCTGGCTCCGTGGAGAACATTCCAGAGGTTCTGCAGGTCAGCGCTCCGGCGCGGCAGGTGTTTGCTCATGAAGCGGCAGCAGTGGGAGTCAGCGCGCTCAGAGACAACGGCATGGCTCTCTGGCCGACACACGGTCCATGATGCTGGATTCAGCCAGCCGGTCCTCACATATGAACGCTCCATGCTGGGATGTGTAAAGCGTTAAGTTCAAAGGTCCGTGCTATTACGGTCCTGAGGGTTAAGTAAAGGCTTAATGGTTCTTAGTACTCTCAATGATTCATTATTTGACATCTTTTATAATGTAGAACAATGCCCATTTAAAAAAAGCAAGTCATGAAGTGCAAGATGCTGACTCATTTCCTGCTTTTTGGACTTTCTCCTGTATGTTTCATACAGTGAGAACTGGAGCTTCATGCTGTTGGCATCTAGTTGTGTTAATGGTTCTCCTTCTTTCTCTGTATCTCCAAGCTCTTCTTCTATACATATATATATATATATATATATATATATATATATATATATATACATATATATATATATATATATATATATATATATGTGTGTGTTTCATGTGAAACACTTTCAACATTACAACTGCACTGAAGGTTGCTATTAGTTTTGCTAGGTTGTCTCACTATGTTGTCTCACTACGTTGTTCCGCTACATTGTCTCGCTACGTTGTCTCACTATGTTGTCTTGGGACGTTGTTCCGCTACGTTGTCTCGCTGCTTTGTCTCGCTGCTTTGTCTCGCTGCGTTGTTCCACTACGTTGTCTCACTGCGTTGTTCCGCTACGTTGTCTCGCTGCGTTGTTTCGCTACGTTGTCTCGCTACGTTGTCTCGCTGCTTTGTCTCGCTGCTTTGTCTCGCTGCGTTGTTCCGCTACGTTGTCTCACTGCGTTGTCTCGCTACGTTGTCTCACTGCGTTGTCTCGCTACGTTGTCTCGCTACGTTGTCTCACTGCTTTGTTCCGCTACGTTGTCTCGCTGCGTTGTTCCGCTACGTTGTCTCGCTGCGTTGTCTCGCTGCGTTGTCTCGCTGCGTTGTCTCGCTGCGTTGTCTCGCTGCGTTGTTTCGCTACGTTGTTTCGCTACGTTGTTTTGCTACGTTGTTTTGCTACGTTGTTCTGCTACGTTGTTTCTCTACATTGACGTTGTCTCGCTACGTTGTTCCGCTACGTTGTCTCGCTGCGTTGTTTCTCTACATTGACGTTGTCTCGCTACGTTGTTCCGCTACGTTGTCTCGCTACGTTGTTCCGCTGCGTTGTTCCGCTACGTTGTCTCGCTACGTTGTCCCGCTACGTTGTTCCGCTACGTTGTTCCGCTACGTTGTCTCGCTACATTGTCTCGCTACGTTGTTCCGCTACGTTGTTCCGCTACGTTGTTCCGCTACGTTGTTCCGCTACGTTGTTCCGCTACGTTGTTCCGCTACGTTGTCTCGCTACATTGTCTCGCTACGTTGTTCCGCTACGTAGTTTCCAGCGCTACGGAGCGACCGAGCCTTTGCAAGCCTTGAGTTTTTATCAGAGATGCACAAAGAGATCAGACTCTTGGCTTCAGAGGCCGGTCCAGAACAAACGGCAGTCTATTCACTTTCAAAGACACCTAACTTTGAACACACTGTGGGGCGAATGCCCCTCACCCAATGCCCCTCACCCAATGCCCCTCACCCTACGCCCCTCACCCTCAGAGGAGGAATCAAAAGACTTCAATTGGTCCACAGCTGAACGTCTCAGCGGCCTTTTGCACCAGCAGGAAGATCATTTCAGGACCGTGGGCTCCACTCCACGTCTTGTTACTGTGTGCAGGCCGGCTCACCGTCTGTGCGCCGGGCGGCCGTGTGACCTGAGCAGCTTGAGCTGCAGTGGAAGTGGTCAGTTTCACTGCAGCATCCAGCCGGTCGGTTTACTGCTGCAGCGACGCGCTGACTCAGTCTTGTTAGGGAGAGTCAAGCCAGGCCACAAACAGAAAGAGCTGCAACTTTCTCATGTAAAACCACTGGATACTGTACGCTGTGTGTGTGTGTGTGTGTGTGTGTGTGTGTGTGTGTGTGTGTGTGTGTGTGTGTGTGTGTGTGTGGGAAGGAGAGGGAGTACACATGGCATAGCTTTTTCTGCCGAGTCAGTTCTGTTCTCGAGCATGCAATTGATTGTGCTGCGGCTTCGCCAGCCAAAAGCAGTTAAAAATACCCAACCCGACTAAATGAGGTGCAATTTGTTTGTTTCTCTTCAAGCCTGTAAAGTGGAACCATGTGAAGAAAAGACTTATATCTCCTGAAGGCTGTTTTCTCTCTCGTCTTCTTTGAAAATAATTGGAAATCTCGATATTCTAGTTCCCACATTTCAAACATAATTACAAGCTGTGGCATTGTTTCCCTGTCTGATGTGGTCCCATGTCTTTTTCTCTCTGGTATAAAAAAGCTAAACAAGCATGAATAGTTTCATTTTTTTCTGTCTTTGTCCTAATTGGTTTCAAAACTGCCCTTTTATTAAAGTACTGCAGGCCAGCAGACGGTGAAAGAATTGAAACTTTAGTTTGACTTTGCAAAGCTTGACTGATAGCAGAGCCTTCTTCTGTCTGAGCGTTCCACCTCCTGCAGAGCAGAGCTGGTCCGCTGCAGCTCAGGACAACGCCCTGCAGCCAGGGAGACGAAGCCTGCAGGACTGAAAACTATCATCAAACTCTGTAATCACAGGCGCAGGCGTGGAGCGAGGCCTCTCCTCCGTCTGTCAGCCTCCCAGCAGAAGCAACAGGAGCTGATGTTCACAGCTGCTGCAGCGTCTGATGGAGGCTTCCAGTCCTGTTTCATGAAGTCATCACAAATATCTGCTGCTGATGAAACCGAGTGGAAAGACAACAGGTCGAGGCAGCAGTGAAGCCTTCAGGGTTTCCTTAGTGTGACGCTCATCACACACACAGTGTGTATGAGGAGCATCACACACACAGTGTGTATGAGGAGCATCACACACACACAGTGTGTATGAGGAGCATCACACACACACAGTGTGTATGAGGAGCATCACACACACAGTGTGTATGAGGAGCATCACACACACAGTGTGTATGAGGAGCATCACACAGTGTGTATGAGGAGCATCACACAGTGTGTATGAGGAGCATCACACACACAGTGTGTATGAGGAGCATCACACACACAGTGTGTATGAGGAGCATCACACAGTGTGTATGAGGAGCATCACACACACAGTGTGTATGAGGAGCATCACACAGTGTGTATGAGGAGCATCACACAGTGTGTATGAGGAGCATCACACACAGTGTGTATGAGGAGCATCACACAGTGTGTATGGGGAGCATCACACAGTGTGTATGAGGAGCATCACACACAGTGTGTATGAGGAGCATCACACAGTGTGTATGAGGAGCATCACACAGTGTGTATGGGGAGCATCACACAGTGTGTATGAGGAGCATCACACACAGTGTGTATGAGGAGCATCACACAGTGTGTATGGGGAGCATCACACAGTGTGTATGAGGAGCATCACACACAGTGTGTATGAGGAGCATCACACAGTGTGTATGAGGAGCATCACACAGTGTGTATGGGGAGCATCACACACACAGTGTGTATGAGGAGCATCACACACACAGTGTGTATGAGGAGCATCACACAGTGTGTATGAGGAGCATCACACACACAGTGTGTATGAGGAGCATCACACACACAGTGTGTATGAGGAGCATCACACAGTGTGTATGAGGAGCATCACACAGTGTGTATGAGGAGCATCACACAGTGTGTATGAGGAGCATCACACAGTGTGTATGAGGAGCATCACACAGTGTGTATGAGGAGCATCACACAGTGTGTATGAGGAGCATCACACAGTGTGTATGAGGAGCATCACACACACAGTGTGTATGAGGAGCATCACACAGTGTGTATGAGGAGCATCACACACACAGTGTGTATGAGGAGCATCACACACACAGTGTGTATGAGGAGCATCACACAGTGTGTATGAGGAGCATCACACACACAGTGTGTATGAGGAGCATCACACAGTGTGTATGAGGAGCATCACACACACAGTGTGTATGAGGAGCATCACACAGTGTGTATGAGGAGCATCACACACACAGTGTGTATGAGGAGCATCACACAGTGTGTATGAGGAGCATCACACACACAGTGTGTATGAGGAGCATCACACAGTGTGTATGAGGAGCATCACACACACAGTGTGTATGAGGAGCATCACACAGTGTGTATGAGGAGCATCACACACACAGTGTGTATGAGGAGCATCACACACACAGTGTGTATGAGGAGCATCACACACACAGTGTGTATGAGGAGCATCACACAGTGTGTATGAGGAGCATCACACAGTGTGTATGAGGAGCATCACACAGTGTGTATGAGGAGCATCACACAGTGTGTATGAGGAGCATCACACAGTGTGTATGAGGAGCATCACACAGTGTGTATGAGGAGCATCACACAGTGTGTATGAGGAGCATCACACAGTGTGTATGAGGAGCATCACACAGTGTGTATGAGGAGCATCACACAGTGTGTATGAGGAGCATCACACAGTGTGTGAGCATGTTCACTGTGTGGCCGTGTGGCCTTCAGCTCCATGAAGCTCATGCCTCACATGTCAAAGTAGGAAGTGAGCCAACATCCTGTGTGATGGAATAATCATCTTTTCCTGAGCTTCAAAGCGCTTCGTTCGCTCTTCAGTGAAACAGAGTTTTCCATCTACGCGCTGAAAGAGGCGAGTGGAGGGAAAATGAAGAGGGGAATCCCACAGGAAGGAGGTGTGTTCCTGTTTTAGGAGCAGGAGGAGCGAGTTATCATCGCTGCAGCAGGTTCTGTGACGTCTACAGCTGCAATGCATTTAAATGCATGTTCATATACATAATACACATATTGATTGAGGTCAATAGTTTATACAGCACACGCTTTATTATTGTATCCAGTTAGCAAAACAAAGAGCTTCCACAGCGTGGAATGGGAAGAAACACACACACACACACACACACACACACACACACACACACACACAGGTTCAGCTAGATTCTTTGTGGTACGTTCAGTGTCTTCTGTTCGGGGTCATCATGCCGTTAAAATAGAGACCTCGTGTACATGAAAGCTGGAGCCTGAAGAGTCGAGTGTTTTACTCATGGAGTGTTTTTATCATGGAGTGTTTTTATCATGGAGTGTTTTTATCATGGAGTGTTTTTATCATGGAGTGTTTTTATCATGGAGTGTTTTTATCATGGAGTGTTTTACTTATGGAGTGTTTTTATCATGGAGTGTTTTACTCATGGAGTGTTTTTATCATGCAGTGTTTTTATCATGGAGTGTTTTTATCATGCAGTGTTTTTATCATGCAGTGTTTTTATCATGGAGTGTTTTTATCATGGAGTGTTTTACTCATGGAGTGTTTTTATCATGCAGTGTTTTTATTATGGAGTGTTTTTATCATGCAGTGTTTTTATCATGCAGTGTTTTTATCATGCAGTGTTTTTATCATGGAGTGTTTTTATCATGGAGTGTTTTTATCATGGAGTGTTTTTATCATGCAGTGTTTTACTCATGGAGTGTTTTTATCATGCAGTGTTTTTATTATGGAGTGTTTTACTCATGCAGTGTTTTACTCATGGAGTGTTTTACTCATGGAGTGTTTTTATCATGCAGTGTTTTACTCATGGAGTTTTTTACTCATGGAGTGTTTTTATCATGGAGTGTTTTTATCATGCAGTGTTTTTATCATGGAGTGTTTTTATCATGCAGTGTTTTACTCATGGAGTGTTTTTATCATGGAGTGTTTTTATCATGGAGTGTTTTTATCATGGAGTGTTTTTATCATGCAGTGTTTTTATTATGGAGTGTTTTTATCATGCAGTGTTTTTATTATGGAGTGTTTTTATCATGCAGTGTTTTACTCATGGAGTGTTTTTATCATGGAGTGTTTTTATCATGCAGTGTTTTACTTATGGAGTGTTTTTATCATGGAGTGTTTTTATCATGCAGTGTTTTACTCATGGAGTGTTTTACTCATGGAGTGTTTTACTCTTGGAGTGTTTTACTCATGGAGTGTTTTTATCATGCAGTGTTTTTATCATGGAGTGTTTTTATCATGGAGTGTTTTTATCATGCAGTGTTTTTATCATGGAGTGTTTTTATCATGCAGTGTTTTTATCATGGAGTGTTTTTATCATGCAGTGTTTTTATCATGGAGTGTTTTTATCATGCAGTGTTTTTATCATGCAGTGTTTTACTCATGGAGTGTTTTTATCATGCAGTGTTTTTATCATGGAGTGTTTTTATCATGGAGTGTTTTTATCATGCAGTGTTTTTATCATGCAGTGTTTTTATCATGGAGTGTTTTTATCATGCAGTGTTTTTATCATGCAGTGTTTTTATCATGGAGTGTTTTATCATGCAGTGTTTTTATTATGCAGTGTTTTACTCATGGAGTGTTTTTATCATGCAGTGTTTTTATCATGGAGTGTTTTTATCATGCAGTGTTTTTATCATGGAGTGTTTTTATCATGCAGTGTTTTTATCATGCAGTGTTTTACTCATGGAGTGTTTTTATCATGCAGTGTTTTTATCATGGAGTGTTTTTATCATGGAGTGTTTTTATCATGGAGTGTTTTTATCATGCAGTGTTTTACTCATGGAGTGTTTTTATCATGCAGTGTTTTTATTATGGAGTGTTTTACTCATGCAGTGTTTTACTCATGGAGTGTTTTACTCATGGAGTGTTTTTATCATGCAGTGTTTTACTCATGGAGTTTTTTACTCATGGAGTGTTTTTATCATGGAGTGTTTTTATCATGCAGTGTTTTTATCATGGAGTGTTTTTATCATGCAGTGTTTTACTCATGGAGTGTTTTTATCATGGAGTGTTTTTATCATGGAGTGTTTTTATCATGGAGTGTTTTTATCATGCAGTGTTTTTATTATGGAGTGTTTTTATCATGCAGTGTTTTTATTATGGAGTGTTTTTATCATGCAGTGTTTTACTCATGGAGTGTTTTTATCATGGAGTGTTTTTATCATGCAGTGTTTTACTTATGGAGTGTTTTTATCATGGAGTGTTTTTATCATGCAGTGTTTTACTCATGGAGTGTTTTACTCATGGAGTGTTTTACTCTTGGAGTGTTTTACTCATGGAGTGTTTTTATCATGCAGTGTTTTTATCATGGAGTGTTTTTATCATGGAGTGTTTTTATCATGCAGTGTTTTTATCATGGAGTGTTTTTATCATGCAGTGTTTTTATCATGGAGTGTTTTTATCATGCAGTGTTTTTATCATGGAGTGTTTTTATCATGCAGTGTTTTTATCATGCAGTGTTTTACTCATGGAGTGTTTTTATCATGCAGTGTTTTTATCATGGAGTGTTTTTATCATGGAGTGTTTTTATCATGCAGTGTTTTTATCATGCAGTGTTTTTATCATGGAGTGTTTTTATCATGCAGTGTTTTTATCATGCAGTGTTTTTATCATGGAGTGTTTTATCATGCAGTGTTTTTATTATGCAGTGTTTTACTCATGGAGTGTTTTTATCATGCAGTGTTTTTATCATGGAGTGTTTTTATCATGCAGTGTTTTTATCATGGAGTGTTTTTATCATGCAGTGTTTTTATCATGGAGTGTTTTTATCATGCGGTGTTTTTATCATGCAGTGTTTTTATCATGCAGTGTTTTATCATGCAGTGTTTTTATCATGCAGTGTTTGTCATCATGACTTGTATTTGAACGTTTGGAGTGTTTAATGGATTTGAACATTATGATAGAAGAACATGACGCCGTCCCAACGCTCAAGTCTCATAACTTGTTGCAGTCGTTTGGGGATGATTCAGTAGAGATGCTACAAAGTCCCACATGAAGACATGAAGACGTGAAGATGTAAAGACATAAAGACGTAAAGACGTGAAGACATAAAGACATGAAGACATGAAGACGTGAAGACATGAAGACATGAAGACGTGAAGACGTAAAGACGTAAAGACGTGAAGACATGAAGACGTAAAGACATGAAGACATGAAGACGTAAAGACGTAAAGACGTAAAGACATGAAGACGTGAAGACGTGAAGACGTGAAGACATAAAGACATAAAGACATGAAGACGTGAAGACGTGAAGACATGAAGACATGAAGATGTAAAGACATAAAGACGTGAAGACGTGAAGACGTGAAGACATGAAGACGTGAAGACATGAAGACATGAAGATGTAAAGACATAAAGACGTGAAGACGTGAAGACGTGAAGACATAAAGACATGAAGACGTGAAGACGTGAAGACGTAAAGACGTGAAGACATGAAGACATGAAGAACATACAGCGTTCTCCTTGAGAACATGCAGCGTTCTAGTTTAGAACATGCAGCGTTCTAGTTGAGAACATGCAGCGTTCTAGTTGAGAACATGCAGCCTTCTCCTTGAGAACATGCAGCGTTCTAGTTGAGAACATGCAGCGTTCTAGTTGAGAACATGCAGCGTTCTCCTTGAGAACATGCAGCGTTCTCCTTGAGAACATGCAGCGTTCTAGTTGAGAACATGCAGCGTTCTAGTTGAGAACATGCAGCGTTCTAGTTGAGAACATGCAGCGTTCTAGTTTAGAACATGCAGCGTTCTCCTTGAGAACATGCAGCGTTCTCCTTGAGAACATGCAGCGTTCTCCTTGAGAACATGCAGCGTTCTAGTTGAGAACATGCAGCATTCTCCTTAAGAACATGCAGCGTTCTCCTTAAGAACATGCAGCGTTCTCCTTGAGAACATGCAGCGTTCTAGTTGAGAACATGCAGCGTTCTAGTTGAGAACATGCAGCGTTCTAGTTGAGAACATGCAGCATTCTCCTTGAGAACATGCAGCGTTCTCCTTGAGAACATGCAGCGTTCTAGTTGAGAACATGCAGCGTTCTCCTTAAGAACATGCAGTGTTCTAGTTGAGAACATGCAGCGTTCTAGTTGAGAACATGCAGCCTTCTCCTTGAGAACATGCAGCGTTCTCCTTGAGAACATGCAGCGTTCTAGTTGAGAACATGCAGCGTTCTCCTTGAGAACATGCAGCGTTCTAGTTGAGAACATGCAGCGTTCTCCTTGAGAACATGCAGCGTTCTCCTTGAGAACATGTAGCGTTCTCCTTGAGAACATGCAGCGTTCTTCAGCCTTCTTCCCAACAAGGCTGGAGAAGGAGACGATGCTTCCTGGCGGGTTCCAAAAGGTTCTGTGAGCATATTTTCTCTACTGGGTTCCAGGTTACTGCAAACTCTGAGCAAGAATGAGGTTCCTGCTTTGATTGGAGGAGAAGAACCACGGAGGGAACCGCTGCCTGACGGCCTCGTCATCGCTGCTGTCAGATGCTCAGACCGAGCTGCTCGGTGGAAGCTGCGTGGGGAGGTTCCCGTGAGGCAGGAAGCGGCGAGCGTGTGCTGGCGTCCACAGCCAGCAGCACTTTCCTCTGGAGGGTTACTGTGGTTCTGCTTCATGCCGACTGCACTGCCTGGAAACCAGAATCATTTCACCACCGTTTAAGACCCAGAACACGATAAGTACAAAACCAAACAAATGGCCTGCGCTCCAAACGATCGCAGTTCAAGACCTCCAGACTCTCTAATGACTTCAGCTCTCGACCTTTTCCTCCTGCGCTCACTTCTCCTGCGTTGTTATTATCGCTGCATGAACATCCTCAACAGGACCACAGACCCATCAGAACCAGGACGAGCCGCTCAAGCTGCTTGAAGGCCTGGACTGAGTCGCCGCTTCAGGGCCGTCTGATATTGTTTACGTCTGATATTGTTTACGTCTGATATTGTTGACATCAATACGCTCATGACGTGGCGCTGCGGCATTAACGGACGATGTACTTTATTAATAAAACAACACGATGCATCGTAGTGTTCACAAGACGGAAACCACTTTTATTTGCGTTCCACACGTCACGAGATCGTTTCCTCTCCTCCTCTTCTTTTGTTTTCCCTTCACAATAAAAGCCTCAGAAGCTTCTATAAAGCTTCAAACACACAATGTAATGACAGTTATGACACAACATGTCAAAACAATCCAACAAAACAGTTGACTCGCCTGATGCTGTTGACGTCATGACGACAAAGTCCATCCTTCTCTTTGTGTGAAGAAAAGCTTCATGGACGCCCGTGAGGGTCCTCTAAGAAAAGGCATGAAGGAAGTCTGCATGAAGGAAATCTGCATAAAGTAAATCTGCATGAAGGAAATCTGCATAAAATAAATCTGCATAAAGTAAATCTTCCATTCTCCAGGCTCGGTTCTCCTCCTCCGGCCGTTGAATGTGAAAACACATAAAACATAAACATAAGGTATCTTATGGTTCATCATGAACTCTTCTTCATCCTGGTAGCTTTCTGTCGTTTGGACACTCTGACCAATCACAGCGCATGTTAAAGGTCACACGCGCCCTGTGACCAATCACAACGCCCATAAAGCTAGCAGGTATTAATGCTAGCTAGCTGGCCGTTAGCATGTTGTTTAAAGCACTACTCTAGCATAGAAACAACAGGTGAGATCTGATTGGATGAGCTTGTAGCAGCTGTCAGGCCGAGCTGCTGAGCGGAGGAAGAGGAGAAAGGAGCTGACATGAGAGAATCAGGTAACAGGAAAAATAATGACACATGTAGTGTATTTGTGAAAAAGCATGACATCATAGAAAAGCTATGACTTATTGATCGTGTCGATGCCAGCAGAGAACGAGCTGCAGCTTCCTGCTGGAACAGACGTGACTCTTATTCCTGATGTACGATGACATGCAGAGGTCAGCGTGTGTGTTGCGGTCGTCTCCTGGAGGCTTCAGCAGCTGTTTCTTCATTTGTTTGCAGGGTTCTTTGTGACTGAGGAGCTCAAGGAACCGTCTTAAAGTGATGAGCTCAGGGAGCGCCGTGTCAAAGCTGTTGCATTATTGTGTTATTTACTTCAAGCCTTCTTTCAGCTGGTCCCCCCCTGCAGCTGCTCACAGAAAGGTTGTGGTGTGTAGTATGTTGTGTAGTATGTTGTGTAGTATGTTGTGGCATTAGTTCACACAGACAGAAGTCAATGTGGATGATTAAACACAAAACGTCTGTGATCACATCTTTGTAGACTCATGAAGTGGTTCCTCATCAGCAGCGACCTCGTGCTCCTTCACTTCGTGCAGACTGCAGCAGATTGGAAACACGCCGTCTCTTTCCCAGCATGCCGCTGAGTGCAACCCGTAATCTGGATCCCTGATGGCCTCAATGAACCAGTTGAGGCGGAACACTGAACCTTCTGTAATCACACAAATCTGAATAAACATGCAGCGATGTGGCTGCAGCTGAAGCGCTGCTCAAAGGCACAGGCAGCTTCACTGTGCAGCGTGTTTTAACATGCGGTTGCTTTGCAAAATGCAGCTTTTTGAAGTGAACTGATTCTACAACGTGGAGGAAAGCGCATGAGACCATTTATTTTTCATAAATTATTATAATGTGCAATAGTTTTGATTGAGCAAAATCTGAGGCTCTGGTACTGTGTGTGTGTTGTTGTGTGTGTTGTTACTGTGTGTTGTTGTGTGTGTTGTTGTGTGTGTTGTTACTGTGTGTTGTTGTGTGTGTTGTTGTGTGTGTTGTTACTGTGTGTTGTTGTGTGGAGTGTTTTGATCAAATGAGACAATTTTGTTCCTCATATTTCTCTCCTTTACTTCCCAGTACACCCGTTCACCCGTTCACCCGTTCACCCGCTCACCCGTTCACCCGTTCACCCGCTCACCCGTTCACCCGTCCCTCTCCCCTCATCCGTCCTCCAGGTATTTCACAGCTTGTCAGTTCATCTGTGTAGTTTCTTGTGTTTTGCTTTTGTGTTTTGTGCGTGTGTTAACGTTACCCGGACCTGAGCTTCCTGCTTCCTGCTTCCTGCTTCCTGCTTCCTGTTCCCTGTACAGTCCTGTCTGCATGCGCTCCAACCTCTTCTGCTCTGAATCCAGACTCTCGTGTTGTGATATAAACTTTATGGAACAGAAGAGGTGGAGGATGTCTGTATAGAGGTGGAGGATGTCTGTGTGGAGGTGGAGGATGTCTGTGTGGAGGTGGAGGATGTCTGTGTGGAGGTGGAGGATGTCTGTGTGGAGGTGGAGGATGTCTGTATAGAGGTGGAGGATGTCTGTGTGGAGGTGGAGGATGTCTGTGTGGAGGTGGAGGATGTCTGTGTGGAGGTGGAGGATGTCTGTATAGAGGTGGAGGATGTCTGTGTGGAGGTGGAGGATGTCTGTATAGAGGTGGAGGATGTCTGTGTGGAGGTGGAGGATGTCTGTGTGGAGGTGGAGGATGTCTGTGTGGAGGTGGAGGATGTGTGTATAGAGGTGGAGGATGTCTGTGTTTACAGGTGGAGGATGTCTGTGTGGAGGTGGAGGATGTCTGTGTGGAGGTGGAGGATGTCTGTGTGGAGGTGGAGGATGTCTGTGTGGAGGTGGAGGATGTCTGTGTGGAGGTGGAGGATGTCTGTGTAGAGGTGGAGGATGTCTGTGTGGAGGTGGAGGATGTCTGTGTGGAGGTGGAGGATGTGTGTATAGAGGTGGAGGATGTGTGTATAGAGGTGGAGGATGTCTGTGTGGAGGTGGAGGATGTCTGTGTAGAGGTGGAGGATGTCTGTGTGGAGGTGGAGGATGTCTGTGTGGAGGTGGAGGATGTCTGTATAGAGGTGAAGGATGTCTGTATAGAGGTGGAGGATGTCTGTGTGGAGGTGGAGGATGTCTGTGTGGAGGTGGAGGATGTCTGTGTGGAGGTGGAGGATGTCTGTATAGAGGTGGAGGATGTCTGTATAGAGGTGGAGGATGTCTGTGTGGAGGTGGATGATGTCTGTATAGAGGTGGAGGATGTCTGTGTGGAGGTGGAGGATGTGTGTATAGAGGTGGAGGATGTGTGTATAGAGGTGGAGGATGTCTGTGTGGAGGTGGAGGATGTCTGTGTAGAGGTGGAGGATGTCTGTATAGAGATGGAGGATGTCTGTATAGAGGTGGAGGATGTCTGTGTGGAGGTGGAGGATGTCTGTATAGAGGTGGAGGATGTCTGTATAGAGGTGGAGGATGTCTGTATAGAGGTGGAGGATGTCTGTGTGGAGGTGGAGGATGTCTGTGTAGAGGTGGAGGATGTCTGTATAGAGATGGAGGATGTCTGTATAGAGGTGGAGGATGTCTGTGTGGAGGTGGAGGATGTCTGTGTGGAGGTGGAGGATGTCTGTATAGAGGTGAAGGATGTCTGTATAGAGGTGGAGGATGTCTGTGTGGAGGTGGAGGATGTCTGTGTGGAGGTGGAGGATGTCTGTGTGGAGGTGGAGGATGTCTGTGTGGAGGTGGAGAATGTCTGTGTTTACAGGTGGAGGATGTCTGTGTGGAGGTGGAGGATGTCTGTGCAGAGATGGAGGATGTCTGTGTGGAGGTGGAGGATGTCTGTGTGGAGGTGGAGGATGTCTGTGTGGAGGTGGAGGATGTCTGTGTGGAGGTGGAGCAGGAGGTGGGGTCTTGCTCCAGTGAGAGGAGTAAATCTTTGAGGAAGGTTAAACACACATTAGCGTTGGCAGCTTTGCGTCAACAGTGTCAGTGTTTCAGGTCTCATGTGCTCCACTGGAGGAAGCAGCTCTTCAGCTCTTGAGGGTCAGAGTGCTGCTCAGAAGAGCTTCTGTCCTCTCAGCAGAAGCAGCTTCACATGTTTCCTCTGCAGACAGAAGTCTTCCATGCTGATGGCAGGAGGCCTCACCTCACCCTGAAGCTTCAACACAAGCAGCTACAATGTGCATGAGATGATGTAAAGAAACCAATCCAATAATCTATAAATACACTCTGCTTCATTCACTTGCTCATGTCCTGACCTAGTGATCATGTGATCATGTGATCATGTGATCATGTGTACTATCAACACTCGAGCATGAGCTGCTCTCATGAGCTGGTTTGTAATGGTTATCTTCCTCCCTGTGTGTGTGTGTGTGTGTGTGTGTGTGTGTGTGTGTGTGTGTCCTCTCCATGAGCTGCTGTGCGTTGGCTGAGCATCCTTCTGTCTCTCAGTAGACTTCTCATGACCAGACTTCAGGTCCCTCAGCTGTTTCCAAGCGATGAGGTTTTGTGAACTATTGTCATGAAGCTTAACGGCTCTCTGACGTTTTAGCAACCCATCGTGTTACACCAGTAGAGCTCAAAACCTCATGTGCTGGCAGGATCTCTGGTGAACGGGTTTACCTGCTGGAGCTCAGAAACACCAAGGTGTTATTACCACGCTGGGGGGTCACGGTTGCTCTGTGGATCCGTGTTCACACAGACCTCAGGAGTAATGACTTCATGAATTGTTTCTATGGTAAGATTCTGACTACTGGAGGCAGGATTGATGATCTCCTGGACTCGGCTACTGCCGGTCCATCCTCAGGTGAGGTGGACTTGGAGGCGGTTGTGGGCCCTGATGTGTTTGGATAGATTTTTTTCCCGTTGGCCTCCACCAATTGTCTTCAATGGTTTCTACTTCTAGATCCTGTACCTGTCTCCTGGACCCTGTTACGACGAGGCTGCTTAAAGAAGTTTTGTCTTTAATTAGCACCTCTCTATTAGATATTATTAATGGGTCTTTACTAACGGGGTATATACCACAGTCTTTTAAAGTGGCTGTAGTTAAACCTCTCCTTAAGAAGCCCACCCTCCATTTAGAGCTGTTGGCTGACGACAGACCTATTTCTAACCTTCCCTTTCTCTCTAAGATACTGGAGAAGGTAGTAGCAAACCAGTTGTGTGACTTTCTACTGAACAACAGTGTATTTGAGGAGTTTCAGTCAGGATTTAGAAAGCACCGTAGCACAGAGACGGCACTAGTGACCATTACTCATGACCTTTTAGTTGCATGAGATAGGGGACTTGTCTCTGGACTTGTCCTGTTAGACCTTAGTGCTGCATTTGACACCATTGATCATGACATTTTATTACAGAGACTAGACCAGTTGATTAGTGTTAGAGGTACAGCATTAAGTTGGTTTAAGTCCTTTTTATCAGATCGATCTCAGTTTGTTTACGTAAATGAAGCCTTAACGACCACCGCTGTTCTTCATGGGGTTCCTCAAGGTTCTGTACTTGGACCAATTTTATTTACCTTATATGATGCTTTCTTTAGGGAATATCATTAGAAAACATTTAATAAACATTCACCGCTATGCTGATGATACTCAACTATACCTGTAGATCAAGCCAGATGACTCCACCAGGTTGCTAAACTTCAGGCGTGTCTTAAAGACATAAAGATCTGGATGACCTGTAACTTTGTGCTGCTGAACTCTGATAAGACCGAAGTTATTTTACTCGGCCAAGAACACCTCAGAAACCAATTATCTAATGATGTAGTTTCTCTGGATGGTGTTGCTTTGGCATCCACCACCTTAAGGAATCTTGGATTCAATGGACACAAGGAGACATGGAGACATGGAGACAAGGAGACAAGGAGACATGGAGACAAGGAGACAAGGAGACAAGGAGACATGGAGACAAGGAGACAAAGAGACAAGGAGACAAGGAGACATGGAGACATGGAGACAAGGAGACATGGAGACAAGGAGACATGGAGACATGGAGACATGGAGACAAGGAGACAAGGAGACATGGAGACAAGGAGACAAGGAGACAAGGAGACATGGAGACATGGAGACATGGAGACAAGGAGACATGGAGACAAGGAGACATGGAGACATGGAGACAAGGAGACAAAGAGACAAGGAGACAAGGAGACATGGAGACATGGAGACAAGGAGACATGGAGACAAGGAGACATGGAGACATGGAGACAAGGAGACATGGAGACAAGGAGACAAGGAGACAAGGAGACATGGAGACATGGAGACATGGAGACAAGGAGACATGGAGACAAGGAGACATGGAGACATGGAGACAAGGAGACAAAGAGACAAGGAGACAAGGAGACATGGAGACATGGAGACAAGGAGACATGGAGACAAGGAGACATGGAGACATGGAGACAAGGAGACAAGGAGACATGGAGACAAGGAGACATGGAGACATGGAGACAAGGAGACATGGAGACATGGAGACATGGAGACAAGGAGACAAGGAGACAAGGCGGCTCTGTACGAAACATTGAACGTGACCATGTAGCATCGTACAAACGTTGGGTGGTAAAAAGCAGGAGGAAGGTGCTCGTGAGCTGCAGGTGGTGGGCCGGTCACAGCAACACGCTTTACTGACATTGTGTGAAAAAGAAAGAAAACGCTGACTTTTCATCTGTTTGAAGGCGTTCTACGTGTCGTCACCTTTGTGATGACCTGATCTCCTTCAGAGAAAACTAACACCATGTGAAACACTTAAATGTCTTTTAAGCATTTATACAACTGAAACTTTGAATAATCCAATTGAATGAACAGAGTTTGATAGATCTACAATTATTATTAAACTGTTTGCTGTCTTCCCTCCTTCCTTCCATTTCTCCTCCCTCCTCTCTCTCCTTCCCTCGTCCCTCCTTCCCTCCTCTCTCCTCCCTTCTCCTTCCCTCGTCCCTCCTTCCCTCCTCTCTCCTTCCTTCCTCTCTCTTCCCTCCTTCCCTCCTCCCTCTTCCCTCCTTCCGTTCTCTCTCCTCTCTTCTTCCATTCTTCCCTCCCCTCCTCCTCCCTCTTCCCTCCCTCTCTCCTCCCTCCTCTCTTCTTCCGTCCTCTCTCCTCCGTCTTTCCCTCCTCCCTCCTCTTTCCCTCCTCCCTCCTCCTCCCTTCCCTTCCCTTCCTCCTCCCTGCAGCAGCCTTGTCAGCGGCCCTGAGCGGTGACAGTGAGGGACAGAAAGACAAAACAAGCGATCCATCTTTAAACAATAAGAGATAAAAGTTGCTGTTGTTCCACTTGGAGGTCAAGATGAGCTGAACTTTGTTCCAGAGTTCTTGAGTTTCTCCGTCTCAGAACTCTGTGATCATTTACACCTTAACATTGATGAAGCGGCCTCCTTCTGAAGGTGTTGTGTATTTACTGTATTCACGTCTTACTTTGGGATTATTTGATCTTTGTTCTACCCTAACCACGTAGTTGTGTTTCCTAACCAGTAGTGTCACAGCGTTGACCGTCATTCTGCCTTTTCTGGAACTGTTTTAAAGGCTGATGTGAAACTTCTTTCAGGTTCAGATCCTCAACGTTCATCATCTTCCTCTGCTTTCAGAAACACAATCACTTTCTGCACCTTGAGCTGAGAAGCCTCAGCGGCTAGAAGGAGAGCAGCTCAGCAGGCAGCATGAGAGCTTAGAGCTAGTAGCTAAAGAGGCAGCATGAGAGCTTAGAGCTAGTAGCTAAAGAGGCAGCATGAGAGTTTAGAGCTAGTAGCTAAAGAGGCAGCATAATAGCTTAGAGCTAGTAGCTAAAGAGGCAGCATAAGAGCTTAGAGCTAGTAGCTAAAGAGGCAGCATGAGAGCTTAGAGCTAGTAGCTAAAGAGGCAGCATGAGAGCTTAGAGCTAGTAGCTAAAGAGGCAGCATGAGAGCTTAGAGCTAGTAGCTAAAGAGGCAGCATGAGAGCTTAGAGCTAGTAGCTAAAGAGGAAGCATGAGAGTTTAGAGCTACTAGCTAAAGAGGCAGCATGAGAGCTTAGAGCTAGTAGCATAAGAGCTAGTAGCTAAAGAGGCAGCATGAGAGTTTAGAGCTAGTAGCTAAAGAGGCAGCATGAGAGTTTAGAGCTAGTAGCTAAAGAGGCAGCATGAGAGTTTAGAGCTAGTAGCTAAAGAGGCAGCATGAGAGCTTAGAGCTAGTAGCTAAAGAGGCAGCATGAGAGCTTAGAGATAGTAGCTAAAGAGGCAGCATGAGAGTTTAGAGCTAGTAGCTAAAGAGGCAGCATAAGAGCTTAGAGCTAGTAGATAAAGAGGCAGCATGAGAGTTTAGAGCTAGTAGCTAAAGAGGCAGCATAAGAGCTTAGAGCTAGTAGATAAAGAGGCAGCATGAGAGCTTAGAGCTAGTAGCTAAAGAGGCAGCATAAGAGCTTAGAGCTAGTAGCTAAAGAGGCAGCATAAGAGCTTAGAGCTAGTAGATAAAGAGGCAGCATGAGAGTTTAGAGCTAGTAGATAAAGAGGCAGCATGAGAGTTTAGAGCTAGTAGCTAAAGAGGCAGCATGAGAGTTTAGAGCTAGTAGCTAAAGAGGCAGCATAAGAGCTTAGAGCTAGTAGCTAAAGAGGCAGCATGAGAGTTTAGAGCTAGTGGCTAAAGAGGCAGCATGAGAGTTTGGAGCTAGTAGCTAAAGAGGCAGCATGAGAGCTTAGAGCTAGTGGCTAAAGAGGCAGCATGAGAGTTTGGAGCTAGTAGCTAAAGAGGCAGCATGAGAGCTTAGAGCTAGTGGCTAAAGAGGCAGCATGAGAGTTTGGAGCTAGTAGCTAAAGAGGCAGCATGAGAGTTTAGAGCTAGTAGCTAAAGAGGCAGCATAAGAGCTTAGAGCTAGTAGCTAAAGAGGCAGCATAAGAGCTTAGAGCTAGTAGCTAAAGAGGCAGCATAAGAGCTTAGAGCTAGTAGCTAAAGAGGCAGCATAAGAGCTTAGAGCTAGTAGCTAAAGAGGCAGCATAAGAGCTTAGAGCTAGTAGCTAAAGAGGCAGCATAAGAGCTTAGAGCTAGTAGCTAAAGAGGCAGCATAAGAGCTTAGAGCTAGTAGCTAAAGAGGCAGCATGAGAGCTTAGAGCTAGTAGCTAAAGAGGCAGCATGAGAGCTTAGAGCTAGTAGCTAAAGAGGCAGCATAAGAGCTTAGAGCTAGTAGCTAAAGAGGCAGCATAAGAGCTTAGAGCTAGTAGCTAAAGAGGCAGCATAAGAGCTTAGAGCTAGTAGCTAAAGAGGCAGCATAAGAGCTTAGAGCTAGTAGCTAAAGAGGCAGCATGAGAGCTTAGAGCTAGTAGATAAAGAGGCAGCATGAGAGCTTAGAGCTAGTAGCTAAAGAGGCAGCATGAGAGCTTAGAGCTAGTAGCTAAAGAGGCAGCATGAGAGCTTAGAGCTAGTAGCTAAAGAGGCAGCATAAGAGCTTAGAGCTAGTAGCTAAAGAGGCAGTATGCGGCTCCTGCTGCTGTGATGGATGTTAAAGCCTCTCGCTGTATTCCAGCAGGAGCAGAGAAGCTTTACTGAAGCTGATTTAAAGCATCGATATCTCACCAGAGACTTAATGAAGCTCCGTTTAAAACATGCGAAAGGTTGGAGGTTTGTAAGATGTCTACATGTCGCCTGTCTGTCTCTGTTCTTCACACCCAGAGAGCATTGAGGCTTTCAGAGAGTGATGTCAGAACCCCCCTAGTCAGGTTTATTAACAACAACTTTAACCAAGAATCTGACGACACAATGCCACCATGCTACGTCCATCAAAAAGAAAGAAACCTAGAACTGTGTGTGTGTGTGTGTGTGTGTGTGTGTGTGTGTGTGTGTGTGTGTGTGTGTGTGTGTGTGTGGTTAGCAGGTTTGTTCTAATAAGTGAAGGAACACAGGACGTGTGGTGTGAATTACAAGACTCTTGGTATGTGAGAAAAACTCATGTCCAACAGGTTTCATCATTATTTGTTTATTATTGTTATTAAAGACGTGTTAGAGATTAAAATGAACACCGTGTTCTCTAAGCTGCGTTTGGTTCCCTGGTGTTAACTAGCCTTTTCATTTAATCTCCATCAGCACTAAGTGGTCGTGTCTCTGTGAAGATGCCCACAGAGTGTGAAGCTGAACACCAGAGGAGCAGGACGAGGTGTTGTCGTCTGTCAGCTGACCTCAGAGCGTCACAGAGGAGCTCTCTGTGCTTCTGTGAAGATAACTATTACAAACAGAGAGGTTTCTCAGACTGACAAGACTCGGCAGTCATGAGGATACAGCTGCAAACACCTTCCATGATGTCACCAGCTAACATATTATTATTATTCATATGGCCAAGTGTTCAGATAGCAATCCTCCTGAAATGATATTAAGTCCGTTTCTCTCGTGTCAAAGTCGTGCACTCCCATGAGCTCGTGCTAAGCTAACACCAACGCGTCACTGCATCCTGATAGAGAAGGATCATAAACAGATTCAAGGTGCTTTTTGTTTTATGCATTCATAAATTAAAATTGTAATAGTTAATAAAGCTGCATAGAAAAAGCATAAATTCATAAATATTCAACTATATATTTTTTGTTTATGAGAGTTATTCTGGTGTATTTGCATGTTTTATTTATTTTAATCATTTTGTGCAGCTAATACTTCAAAGTAC
The DNA here is from genome assembly GCF_023055335.1 of Clinocottus analis. Taxonomy (NCBI): domain Eukaryota; kingdom Metazoa; phylum Chordata; class Actinopteri; order Perciformes; family Cottidae; genus Clinocottus; species Clinocottus analis. The sequence continues at coordinate 18,576,388 of NW_027175876.1, forward strand.
TACTAGAAACAGAGTATTTCTACACCGTGTAAAGAATCTTTCAGCATCTTTTTCCAGAAACAGTCAAACACATGAACTGTTGGAAAAGCGGAAATGGTGGAGCCGCGAGCAGCTCATGAATTATATCACCAGCGTAACAGCGTGAGCTCATTGGCTCCTCGTGCACACCATGTGCACACCAACGGGCCGCTTCCTAATGAGGAACACCAGTAATGAACCCTAATCGCTGCATCCATAGAAACAACAAAGCAAATGGAATACGTACTTCTGGGCTGGGAGGGTGTTTGTTTTAGAACCTCCATAAAGCATCCAGCGCTTGGCGAGCACTTTAAGTACGTGTCAAAATGTTTGTAGCTTCAAACAGAGGCCAGCAGGCCAAGAGGAGGGCGGAGGACCAGGAGGAAGACAGGAGGTGTGAGGAGGAGAGAGGTGGACATCTCTGACCTCGAGGAAGAGCCGACGCATCAACCCTGAGATGACTCAGGACGAAGCGATGGACTGACCACCGACACAGCTGGCGTGAGTAAAAGAAAGGGGGTAGAAAAGTAAAAGAATGGAAAAGGCATAAAGAATAGAAAAGGCATAAAGAATGCAGCGTATTAACGGGTTTCCCACCAGTGTTGAGCAACTCGTGTCAATTTCCGTTCGTTATGGACAGATTTAGTTTTAAGCGCGAGCTGTTGCCTCATATGTCTCGAGCTGGTGACCCTGAAACCGGGGACTGAACCCCATCTCACCAAACCTGTGTCGGATCCATCCGCCTGTTTCCATGTTCTCCTCCTATACAAACGGTCTTGTGTTTGGACTTAAATGTCATAATCGTTTGGTTTAGCCTCTTAATGCACTTTAAGCCATTTTCCGACACAGTGCATTGACATACACACACACACACACACACACACACACACACACGCACACACACACACACACACACACACACACACACACCCTGTGTACCAACAAACAGCTGGTGTTTCTTTCAGGCTCTGTGACCAGGAACTGTCTGCTGGACAGCCTCAAGGTGCACCACGTGGGCTGACTGAACCGCAAAGAACCGCATGAACTCAGAAGGAAAACCATTGAAAGCTTAAAATGTGCAGCATTTATAAAAAAAAGTGTTAATTTCCAAATGTTTACTTTATACAAATTAGGGCAATGTTTGCCTGTGCATTTACAGGAGGATTACAAGAACAATAGGACCAAAGTTTATGATGTATTCCTTTGCATTTGCTGAGGTCACAATTTTTTTTCAGTTCTGCCAGAAATATTCCTGAAGAGCACCGGGCCGTGTTGTGGGGAAGAAAAGAACCGAATAGTGACCAAAAACCGGTAGAAACAAAAATAAACAATTAGGATTTCATTAATTATCACAACATATGATTACTGTCATTCAATAGAAACATTCAAATAAACAATTAAATACATATTTTATTTTGATAAGACCATAGAAAAAGACGTTAAACATGCTGACTGTTGGTAGTCAGTGGAGTCGCAGAGGCTGGCTAGTTAGCGAGGACTGCTAGCCCAAGCGCTAGCCAAAGTGCTAGCCCTATTGTTAGCCCCAGTGCTAGCCCCAGACTGCTCGGCGTGTTTTCTGTAACCAGTCTAGCATTGAATCTGTCTAGCTAGCCAGCTGTAGTTAGCTAGCTTGTTATTCCCTCGCGCTTTAATGCTACACTGGTCACAGAAAACGTTCCGCACAAAGTGCTCACTACCCTTCGACAGGACGTGTGGATGAAGCTTTAACTCTTTACCCTCCAGGCCTTGTGAAGACTCTGCTTGTTTGGCGTCCGTTCTCTGGTCCTCTGGCTGTGTGGTGAGGACACAGCGTGTCCTGCTGGACCTGATGCGCTCATGAAGAGGACTCTTCCCTCAGGAGCTTCGTGTCAGAGGAAGCTCTCCTCACTCGTCCTGCAGCATCGGTCCAGGAGCTGACAGAGTGACGAGCTGCTGTCTGGAGGAATCAGGTGTTAAATGAAGACAGGTTGAAGTAAACCGCAGCACACATTTGTGCAGCGATACTGTCTTTCTAAATTTGGTCTTAAGAGTTTGAAATTAATATTTAAAAGAACATAAGCCTAACCCCAGGTGTCCTTAAAATGGCCTCTTAGATGTGTTTTTACGTTGGTGGTGTGGTTCACAGAGGCTTGTGCGTGGCATTTGTGTGAGTCTGTCTGCATGAGGCAATGAAGAGAGACGGTGGGAGAGAACAAGAGACGAACGAGAACATACAAAGTAAGCTTTGGCTGAAAATGAAAAGCTTCAGAAGCATTACCTTCCAAACACACGCTTGTTTGTTACACCAGTTTATTGATCGTGAGTCACACTTTCCACCGTTTCCTTTTCAAACACACTTGTTGGTGGTTCCAATTTCAAGGTATTGCTCAGGTTTATGCTCCTTTTAGTTGCTTTTTTACTGTTTCTGAAGTCTTGGGCTTTGATGCATGAATTATACATTTAGTGTGTTTTCTTCGGCTGCAAACCACACAGTGAGTGATGAGTCACTTTGTTGTAAGACTTTCACAAGCAGGCTCTTGGAACATAAAATAATTAACACAAAAAGTGAGACAACACGTTAACACGTGTGGCCTTAGTCACCTTACTTATGAGGACTCAGATTATTCCTTTTTTCCGACCATATTTACTCAGCAGGATTCTCATCGGCGGTCTTGAGTCGGGCCGGTGAAAGTTGTCTGACCTCGGGGATCAAACCGCCGAAGGTTACGCTGCTTTAGAGCCACGTCCTGAAACCAGAGACCCAAGGCCACGCGCAGCACGTTACCCATCCAGTGTTGTGAGATTAACACAATACAATGAGCGCTCTGTGTGAAAGAGACTCTGTTTTCTTGTAACAACCGCAGATCTCACCAAATGTATCATCTGAGCCTCCGAGGCCCAACGGACGTGTTGACTGCACGTCCATCAAAACACTTTTTCAACACAAGTTGGTCCTGAGCTGAGGAGCAACATGCGTGTGTCTTTATGGATGAGTTGTTGTCGACTCCCCTTCCAAGAGAAAGCCTGACGGAAACATGTCAACGTTAGCTTAAACCACCCGTTAGCTTCAACCCCTTGTTAGCTTAAACCACCCGTTAGCTTCAACCCCTTGTTAGCTTAAACCACTCGTTAGCTTAAACCACTCGTTAGCTTCAACCACTTGTTAGCTTAAACCACTCGTTAGCTTAAACCACTTGTTAGCTTAAGCTACTTGTTAGCTTAAACCACTCATTAGCTTCAACCACTCGTTAGCTTCAACCACTTGTTAGCTTCAACCACTTGTTAGCTTAAACCACGTGTTAGCTTCAACCACTTGTTAGCTTCAAACACTTGTTAGCTTAAGCTACTTATTAGCTTAAACCACTTGTTAGCTTAAACCACTTGTTAGCTTAAACAACTTGTTAGCTCCAACCACTTGTTAGCTCCAACCACTTGTTAGCTTCAACCACTTGTTAGCTTCAACCACTTGTTAGCTTAAACCACTTGTTAGCTTAAACAACTTGTTAGCTTAAACCACTTGTTAGCTTAAACCACTTGTTAGCTTAAACAACTTGTTAGCTTAAACCACTTGTTAGCTTAAACAACTTGTTAGCTTAAACCACTTGTTCTCTCAATGCACTGCTTGGTGGAACAAGAACTTTTTTCATAAGGTTGAGCTTTACACATGAATACAGCTATTTTCACGCAGAGTGCACACTGCTATGCTACCAAGTGCAACACGTACATACTTGTGCATGCGACATGAATCTGTTGCAGCACCCTGTCTCCATTTTTGTGCACAGCAAAAGCTATTTATAGTGTTCAGGCTCTGATTTCTAAGTGATATAATTGGTTCTGAGTGTTTTCACATGTGCATTCTGGGTGATTGATAATAGAATGTGGTAGTTAAATTGTGCGTTTAGCAAACCAACACGCACAGGCTCTTAGCTTTAAATGATGTGTCTAATTTGGGAAAAACGTGTAGTTATTTTCCCCAAAAAGTATGCGCTTGAATTTCAAACTGAGTGTAAATCAGGCAATAAGTTATGGTTTAGCTTAGCTGCTTAACATATAAGAATAGCATATAGCTTTCAATAACTGTACCACAAGTAAAACACCTGTAATGTCCACTGTAGTCCAGGGGTTGATGATGGCCACAAACATTACAGGTGCTCTGTTAATGTGCTCTTTTCACCTCTGGATGTTCGTTATGAAGGGCTCAGGGTGGCAGACAGGTCTGACAGAGCAACATTCAAACACGGGAAAACACTGCACGTGTCCCACAGAGCTCTCATTGTACTGTATTGCATCAGCAGCAGCACTGGACGCTTTGGTCGCATGCTGCCGTGTGGCCTTGGACGCAGAGCGGCTTGTAGTGGAGGAGCAAAGGAAGCCTGGAGCAGTAAGTCTACTGACTAAATATTCACCACTTTGTTGCCCCTTTTAACAGAAAACCCTCCCAGAGTCTCTCTCAGATGGATCTCTGCCTCTGCGCAGCGTGTCGTGTGACATCAAACGCATTTCCTGGCGGCCAGCTGGTTCTTGTTTTCAGCATGACGTCGCAGCTGAAAGAGCCGGTGGAAGGCAGCGCTCGAACAAATACACACCATCCATGCATTCATTTTATTTTCCTGCCAAGTAAGCCATAGTTCCACCCTGTGGTATGCGGTTATAAGTCCGTCTGTGACGTCTTGGGATGTCTGAGTGCAACAAACCCTCAATGTTCATTTGCAAACTAAAAATAAGCCCATGGAATAACATTACGCTTGGAAACATTTACAGTTCCACTCCTCTGACATTGCGGCTCCACGAGAGCTCTGCACTTGTGTTCTGAGCAGGAGAACACGATCCATGCAGCGGTTAGCTTTTCCATCACAACGGAGAGGTCAGTCTAGTGCACTTCCTGCAGACCCAAACCGCTCGCAGCACCAACTGGAGACGGGTCAAAGGTCATCAACCAGGAGTCAGTGGAAGAAGGAGATGCAGCAGGACGATGCATTCAGCATCAGCGTTGTTCACACCGTTCAGAGAAAGGCTCTGAGAAACACGCCCGTCTCCGTTGGCAGCATCCGGAGGGTTAGCTTCATGACGTGATCAGTGACGTGAGCGTACTCATGTTTCCCCATGTTCACAGAAACGCTGCCCTTCGGGAGTCTGGAGGTCATCTAGTGCTCGTGCACCAGAGAAGAGAGCGAGGGCCGTTCACCGCTCAGCTCCAGCAGACCTTCCTCTCTCTGAGCTCAGAGTCTCTCCACCAGCGTCCCAACATGCCGACACACAGCCGAGGGGCCATGACTTTGTCGTATTGGCATTCCTTCCCGACAGGAAAGTGACTGTGATGACCTGCTGTTGGTGGGATGAGATCCCAGCACCTGCTGTTGGTGGGATGAGATCCCAGCACCTGCAGCGCTGCCTCCCGCCAGGCTGCGCTAACGAGACAGGAACCATCTTTCTCTCAGGAGCCGCTGTTCCAACGCTTTAATGAAGTGTTGGCACTTTGTCTCGTCAGTCGTTTCTCAGTCACGTTAACGTCTAGAGTGAGGAAGACCTCCTGATGAAGAAATCAGCTGTTGTTTATGGAGATAAGTTAATAAAGGTATTTATTAGACATAGATAAGATAATAAAGGTATTTGTAAACTTGCCGGTCTCAATGTGCAGTCTGAAGTGTGATGAACAGAGTCTTCGCTCTGCTTCTGGTTTTACAATCCAACACACCTCGTACAAAGCGTATGCTCCTTTTCAAGATGGCCGACAGCTCAGAGCGCTGTGACCTCGCTGCATGGAGCCCTGCAGAGCTGCAGAGCTGCAGCCCAACATGTACTCACACTTCATGATCACAGGTTTTCTGAGGTAACTCTTGAAACATTTCTGGATACTTGCATCATGTGAAACTCTGCCCAGCGAGCGCTGGAAGGCGTCCTGAACGCCGCAGAGTCGGATCCCCGTGAAGCAGAGGCAGAGGGCTCAGTGTTTGAGAGAGATTTCATGATAAAAGAGGAAACTTCTCTCTATCGCTCCTCAAAGATTCCTCTGTAATCTTTCCACAGCGCTGAATCAATCCACATGAGAGAGAGCGTGTGGCTCAGAGGAGGACCAGTAAGAACTTATTCATTATGATTCATTATGAGCTGAAAGTGTACAGATTAGCATTCGTCAAACCATTTCTCTACTTCTTAGAAAGCAAAAAGCTCCACTTGATGAATTCCATCCTCTGTATTGTGTGACGTGCAGAGTGGTGGATGTGTTTGGTTCAGTGCCAACATGCAAACCAACAACATGTGAGACGTTGATGTGAACAGAAGAGGAAAGTCTGACTTATCGCTGTCATTTCTTTCCAATGTTCAACACTAAAGGTGCTTATAACTCAAAGACTCATCAACATATTGCATGTGTTTTATCATCTGTCAAGAGATCATTATGTATCTCAGATTACACCTCCGTCAACAGGTGGAAAGGTTGAGACAAGAACACAGGAGGAAAGAATAAAGCTGGACAAGAATATGTTTAAAACATCGTCTTTCAAACCACAAAGACGACGTCTGCAATGAAACCAACGGACAGCGATTAAGACAGAAAACATATTTATTGGTTAAAAGAGCTTTTCACAGATACAATGAATGGGTTTTCGTTTTGCTGCTCTGACACTGTACAACAGTGGATCCCCGCGGGTTAGCGTTGAGTTACGGCAACACATTGCTGGTTGCTCCTGTCAGCAACACATTGCTAGTTGCTCCTGTCACAGAACGATGACGGCAGATATTATGCACCGTAGTGATCTCTGTGTTATAAAATAAATTAGTAACAAGTGTTTAGAAACTCTCACACTGACTGTCATCATCTTCATCTCAGCTCATCACAAAGGCCTCGTGGCTGAAAGACGACTCGTGTAAGTACCGTGATGCTCGAGGGACAACTTCCTGCACAAGACAGAAGGACGAGAGAGAACAGACCCAATGGAGATCCATCCTGGTGTTTGGTAGTTGTGGAGCTACATCAGCATTCATTTAACATACCTGACTAAATATTAGTCCAGATCTATAAGCAGTCTTCTAAAAACTCACATGTTTTAATTGTGACACAGTTAGCTTGATTTACAGTACTAAATATATATTTCTCAAGCAGCAACGGTTACATTGAGTCTGAAAAAAAACAATACCTACAGAACAAGAAGGAAAAAATCATTCACTCAAATATGTAAAAGGCAGATAAATCATTCTACCGTCGTTCTCTACAGCGCAGAAGAAGAAGAAGAAGAAGAAGAAGAAGAAGAAGAAGAAGATGAAGAAGAAGAAGAAGAAGAAGAAGAAGAAGAAGAGATAACAGTAATGAAGCCGTTCTTTATGCGCCGTCTGGTCCCGCCTCCCACACACACCCCGCCTCCCACACACACCCCGCCTCCCACACACACCCCGCCTCCCACACACACGCCCTGCCTCCCACACACGCCCTGCCTCCCACACACACCCCGCCTCCCACACACACCCCGCCTCCCACACACTCCCCGCCTCCCACACACACCCCGCCTCCCACACACACACCCCGCCTCCCACACACACGCCCCGCCTCCCACACACACCCCGCCCTCCACACACACCCCGCCTCCCACACACTCCCCGCCTCCCACACACACCCCGCCCTCCACACACACCCCGCCTCCCACACACACCCCGCCTCCCACACACACACCTCAACAAGACAAACCCACAGAATGGAAACATGACACCACAAAAATTCAAAGTTTATCAGGAAACAACAGAGTCCACGCTGACTGAGAAAGTTACTAAAGAGGAAAGAATGAAATGTTTTACTGTCAATAAATATACAGTTTGTGGGGAGTTAATGGACGATGTTACTGGATAGTAGTCAAATGTTCCTCTTAGTGGTCGGTGTCCTACGGATGCCAAGCAATAAATATTCACTCCAACAGATATTAAGCGTTCTCCTAAGTGGCGAGCGCTCTTCATATTGTTAGTCTGGACAAAGCCTCCCTTCTTGAATGATGTAAATGGAGGACTGGGACGCGACGGCTCTGCGAGGAAACAGAAGAAGAGTTTCAAACTGATTCTGAACTGACTGAGCTTCACGACGCTAACGTGACCGGCCAACGACCGCGCAATGCAAACGACATGAGCTTCATCAGGGATCATTGTACTCGTGTTGAGGCGACTCCTCTGAGTTCACCTCCGACCAACAGTGAGCCGACGGCACAAAGGCACTGAGAGGTCAGCTCCACCTTTCATACGGCGCTGCTTTGGGGATGCAGACGTGTTTGCTGCTGCTTTTCGTTTGATGGACAGGAACAAAGGTTAAAAGGCTATTTTTTTATCTGCTCACATGGAAAAAATACATCTAAAATCAAACCTAAGGAATAAGGCACCCTGTTATAAAGCCAACGCCTTCAGAAGTCAGCTCATTAAATGCTGTCACCAGCAGGAAGAGAAGTAGAAACTATGAAGACAAGAAGAAGAGTTTTTCCTTTAAATGCAAAGCCGGGCGTGCGCCCCTAAAGGTCACGGAAAGGTCATCGAAGACAAAAACAAAGAAAAACATATTTGCAACTTGTACCTTTTTGACAGTGTTACATAACGAGTGAGTACGTCTCTTTAGTGACTAAGAGTCTCTAAGCTGGAGACAGTGATTGAGGTTAGCCCCGCCTCCTGCTGAGCCTCTGTGATGGAGTGTTTCCTGGCTCTCCGGCTGCAGCCGCGCATCCAGGGCAGAGCTGGGAGGAGGAGGTGGGGGGGGGCTCACACGTCCAGGTCGTCGGGCCTGGGTCGGCTGCTCATCCGGCTGCTGGCCCGGCTGCAGGGCCTGGCGTCCATCAGCGCCAGCGGCTGCATCTCGTGTCCCGCCGCGGACGGCGCTTTCTTATGCTCCTGGGTGTCGTCCGGGAAGTCAAAGGCCTGCGCGTGGGAGTTTGAAATAGTGCTTCCTCCGCCGTTCTGGCCCAGCCGGTGCTGCTCCGTGGAGTAGTTGGCCCAGTTCTGCTCGGTGGCCTGCTTGTTGTAGTTGCGACAGGAGCCGGTGCCCCGCTCCCCCGTCACCAGCTTGTAGCCCGGCGGGGACATGGGCGAGAGCGGCGCCGTGGGCGAGGAGCAGCCGTTGTAGTAGGCGTATTTGGTGGTGGACAGGTCCTTCGGGGTGGGGCTCAGCGTGCCGCCGCTCGGGTACGTGACGGGCGGCTGCCGGCCCCTCACGCGGTCCTTGATCCTCTTGAAGAAGACGTAGAAAAGCTCGATGACGTTGAGCATCAGGGACACCAGGGAGACCACCAGCATGAAGATGATGAACACCGTCTTCTCCGTGGGACGCGACAGGAAGCAGTCCACCCGGTGGGGGCACGGGTCCCTCTCGCAGGTGTAGACGGCATTGAGGCTGAACCCGTAGATGTACCACTGGATGACCAGGAAGCCCACCTCGAACATGGACTTGAAGAAGATGCTGACGATGTAGGTTCTGAGCAGGGCGCCTTTCATCTTGACCTTGCCGTGCTCCTCGATGCCGTACTTCAGCTTCTTCATCTCGATCTTCTTCAGCGGGATGTCCACGTCTCCGCCGTCGTTCTGCACGGCCCGGAGGATCTCCTCCTTCCTGGCGAACTTCTGCTCCTTCCGGTTCAGGTAGAAGACGTGGGCCAGGTAGAGCAGCGTGGGCGTGGACACGAAGATGATCTGCAGGACCCAGAAGCGCACGTGGGAGATGGGGAAGGACTTGTCGTAGCACACGTTCTCGCAACCGGGCTGCTGGGTGTTGCATTTGAAGGCCGACTGCTCGTCTCCCCAGGCCGATTCCACCGCCGTGCCCAGGACCAGGATCCTGAAGATGAAGAGCACCGACAGCCAGACCTTGCCCCCGGCGGTGGAGTAGGCCTGGACCTTGTCCAGCAGGCGACCCAAAGCGCTCCAGTCCCCCATTCTCAGGAAGCGTTAGCTGGGGAAGAGAAGGAACCATGTTGAGCACCAAGGACTCCGTCATGAGCTCTTTCACAGACATGAGCCCTCCACTGCATCATAATCATACTTACAATGCCTTATAATAGGCTTATAGCACGGCCTCATTACAGAAAATCAGAAATACCCATTATGCCTTAGTGACCAGCAATTATGAAGTATTATGATATTTGACCCTATTAGTCGTGATAAAATGCTTCATAATGTGTTTTGATTATTGTTACAAAGCTTTATGAATATTCAGGAAGGCTTATAACTATAATGACACAGAGCTATAAGCATTACGAGCATGTTCATAATGCCTGTCGACGTCCTCAGGGCTCTGCTGATTAAACAGCGGCGTTATTGAAAGAGACAAAACGAGAGTTTGGTGACGCGGAACACAACTAATCCAATTAGCAGGAACGGACAAACGCATGGCAGGGTTTACGTAACGCCTCAGAGCCACGCCAACACGAGGACACGTCCAGCACAACAACCGCTGGTGTTCATCCACACAAGAGGTGCTTCTGAGTGAACGCTTTGAGAACCCTCACACTGTTGCCTCAGCGAGACGATCTCATCTCAGACCCGCCGGCGGTTTGAAAAGTGTGGAACCTCTCCGATGAAGAGCGACCGGGGAAAACAGGAGGCCCGATTAATAATCTAATGCCATTAAACTTGTGCAACATTATGTAGAACATGTGTAAAGTTCAGACATGTGAACAACTTACTCCTGTTGTGCTGCTACGACCGCGACAAAGAGTCTCACTCTGGCTGGTCTTCAAGGAGAGAAAGAAAGAGAGCAATGAATAAAGAGCAACATAAAAGCTCGTAGAAGATCTGCTGTCCGGAGGAAGGAGGGTGAGGAAGAAGGAACTCTTCTTCTTGGACAGCCAGCCGGTCTGAGAGCAGCCGAGTGGACGCTGCAGAGCTGCAGAGCTGCAGAGCCGCAGAGCCGCACAGCTGCAGAGCCGCAGAGCTGCAGGGCCTCACAGCTGCAGAGCTGCAGAGCCGCACAGCTGTAGAGCTGCAGAGCTGCAGGGCCTCAGAGCTGCACAGCTGCAGAGCTGCAGAGCTGCAGGGCCTCAGAGCTGCAGAGCTGCAGGGCCTCAGAGCTGCACAGCTGCAGAGCTGCAGAGCTGCAGGGCCTCAGAGCTGCAGGGCCTCAGAGCTGCAGAGCTGCAGAGCCGCAGGGCTGAGGACAACGCGCTCTTTCATCTGCACCACCATTCACTTTGAGCCAAAGGTTTGAGGACGCAAAGCAGCGCCAGAGAGGCCTCTTGGGGGGACCACCAGCGGTCAAGAACACGAGCCAACACACAACGACACATAACGACAACGACACACAACAACACACAATGACACCGACGCAGAACAACGACACACAACGATGACGACACACAACGATATCGACACACAACGATGTAGACACACAACGATATCGACACACAACTTTGTCGACACACAACAATATCGACACACAACAATGTCGACACACAACAATGACGACACACAACAATGAAGACACACAACGATGACGACACACAACGATGACGACACACAACGCTAACGACACACAGCAATGACAACACACAACAATGAAGACACACAACGATGACACACAACAATGACACACAACAATGACACACAACGATGACGACACACAACGCTAACAACACACAAAAAAGACGACACACAACGATGACGACACAACGCTAATGACACACAACGCTAACGACACACAACAATGAAGACACACAGCGACTCGTCAATGACGAGAATCAACTCAGCGCACTGCAACGAATCAGCAAGTTATTTGGTTGTTTGGTGTAAATATCTTAGGAAGAGGTCGTGTAAGGGTCCTTTAAGGGTCCTCTAAGTGTCCTGTAAGGGTCCTCTAAGGGTCCTGTAAGGGTCCTGTAAGGGTCCTCTAAGGGTCCTCTAAGGGTCCTGTAAGGGTCCTCTAAGTGTCCTGTAAGGGTCCTGTAAGGGTCCTCTAAGGGTCCTGTAAGGGTCCTGTAAGGGTCCTCTAAGGGTCCTCTAAGGGTCGTGTAAGGGTCCTCTAAGGGTCCTCTAAAGGTCCTGTAAGGGTCCTGTAAGGGTCAAGTAAGGGTCCTCTAAGGGTCCTGTAAGGGTCCTCTAAGGGTCCTTCCTCTAAGGGTCCTGTAAGCGTCCTGTAAGGGTCCTGTAAGGGTCCTGTAAGGGTCCTCTAAAGGTCCTCTAAGGGTCCTCTAAGGGTCCTGTAAGGGTCCTATAAGGGCCCTGTAAGGGTCCTCTAAGGGTCCTCTGAAGGTCCTGTAAGGGTCCTGTAAGGGTCCTCTAAGGGTCCTGTAAGGGTCCTCTAAAGGTCCTCTAAGGGTCCTCTAAGGGTCCTGTAAGGGTCCTCTAAGGTTCCTATAAGGGTCCTGTAAGGGTCCTCTAAGGGTCCTGTAAGGGTCCTCTAAGGGTCCTGTAAGCGTCCTGTAAGCGTCCTCTAAGGGTCCTGTAAGGGTCCTGTAAGGGTCCTGTAAGCGTCCTCTAAGGGTCCTGAAAGGGTCCTCTAAAGGTCGTCTAAGGGTCTTCTGAAGGTCCTCTAAGGGTCCTCTGAAGGTCCTCTAAGGGTCGTCTAAGGGTCCTTTAAGGGTCCTCTAAATGTCGTCTAAGGGTCATGTAAAGGTCCTCTAAGGGTCCTGTAAGAGTCCTCTGAGGGTCCTCTAAAAGGTCCCACTAAGGTTCCTCAAAGGGTCCTCTAAGGGTCCCAGTAAAGGTCCTCTAAGGGTCCTCTAAAGATCCTCTGCAGGTCCCACTAAAGGTCCTCGAAGGGTCCTCTAAAGATCCTCTAAGGGTCCTCTAAAGGTCCTCTAAGGGTCCTCTTGGTCTTTTGGGACGTTCTGACAGGTCTGCGGGACAGCACGGCTACTACAACCCTGATGATGGTTCTCTCTCTCTCTCTGATGATGGTTCTCTCTCTCTCTGATGATGGTTCTCTCTCTGATGATGGTTCTCTCTCTCTCTGATGATGGTTCTCTCTCTGATGATGGTTCTCTCTCTGATGATGGTTCTCTCTTTGATGATGGTTCTCTCTCTGATGATGGTTCTCTCTCTCTTTGATGATGGTTCTCTCTCTGATGATGGTTCTCTCTCTGATGATGGTTCTCTCTCTGATGATGGTTCTCTCTCTCTTTGATGATGGTTCTCTCTCTGATGATGGTTCTCTCTCTCTTTGATGATGGTTCTCTCTCTGATGATGGTTCTCTCTCTGATGATGGTTCTCTCTCTCTTTGATGATGGTTCTCTCTCTGATGATGGTTCTCTCTCTGATGATGGTTCTCTCTCTGATGATGGTTCTCTCTCTCTCTCTGATGATGGTTCTCTCTCTGATGATGGTTCTCTCTCTCACCTTCACAACAAACAGTTCGTCTGGACGGAGTTCGGTACCCTCCAACGTCCAGAGAGGAAGCAGCAGATACAGACGCAGAGCCGGGAGGAGACCTTCAGGGAGGAGACCTTCAGGGAGAAGACCTTCAGAGAGAAGACCCTCAGTCTGGACACACTGTCCTCCCTACAGGAGACCTTGTCCTCCCTACAGGAGACCCTCAGTCTGGACACACTGTCCTCCCTACAGGACCTGGAGGAGAGCGCGTGGTGCTCTGTATGGAATACAGCATGACCTCTGACCTCCAGCCGGCAGAGGGGGGTCACTGTTGTCATTAGGACACAGGACGTCCCGCCACTTTCTACATGAGTGAGTCTGTCTGGTGAGAAACGAGCCGGACAGCAGAGAACAATACCCCATGAACACAATGACCTCAGCCTCCTCTGGACTCTCCTCAGCTTTACTTCAGCTCCTCTCCTGGAGTCATGGGGACGCGTTTCAACGAGGGCTTATGGGGAATCTGAAACACTAAACACAGCTTCCTGCAGCTAGAGCGGGACGGCTGGACGTTACGGGAGCAGGAGCACCAGGAGACAAAGCAACAATCACAATATTCATTTCAAAAACTAACTCATGATGAGCTCCAAGAGCTGAGGACAAAGGAGAAGAAGGAAAGACAACACATCAACAGCACAACACCTAAAGGAAGCCCAACTTCTGAAGGCAGAAACAAAGAAAGAAGAAGAAGAAAGTTAGAGAAAGTGAGAGCAAAAAGATCTATAAAGATCCATAAAGACCCATAAAGATCCATAAAGACCCATAAAGATCTATAAAGATCCATACAGATCTATAACAATCTATAAAGACCCATACAGATCTATAAAGATCCATAAAGATCCATAAAGATCTATAAAGATCCATAAAAACCTATAAAGATCCATAAATATCTATAAAGATCTATAACAATCTATAAAGATCCATAAAGATCTATAACAATCTATAAAGACCCATAAAGATCCATAAAGATCCATAGAGACTTGTTTCTCCCCTCGACCTCTTCTGGACGTTGATAGCAGAGAGAGGGCGGGTTTCATGAAGTGGAATAAAGTTGCCAAAACTTTAAAAAAACAAATCAATAAATACGCACCGCGCGCGTTAAGTGTTCTACCGGGACCAGAGACCCGACCTGCGGGACTAGGGACCTGCGGGACCAGAGACCTGCGGGACCAGAGACCCGACCTGCGGGACCAGAGACCTGCGGGACCAGAGACCCGACCTGCGGGACCAGAGACCTGCGGGACCAGAGACCTGCGGGACTAGAGACCCGACCTGCGGGACTAGGGACCTGCGGGACCAGAGACCTGCAGGACCAGAGACCCGACCTGCGGGACTAAAGACCTGCGGGACCAGAGACCCGACCTGCGGGACTAGAGACCTGCGGGACCAGAGACCTGCGGGACTAAAGACCTGCGGGATCAGATACCTGCAGGACGAGGAGGAGGAGGAAGACGAGGAAAGTTATTGTATAAATCAAGGAAAGGTCTAACTCACCTGGAGAGCCGCAGAGGAAGAAGCGAGACGCCGCCGGAGGGACTCGCTCCTCCAACACCTTTCAGACAATGAAATCCAAGTTTAGAGTTCAGGACACAGGGCGGGGCGGGGGAGAGAGGACCCTTATAACGGAGAGAGGGGGGCGGGGCGGGGGGGCGGGGGAGAGAGGACCCTTATAACGGAGAGAGGGGGGCGGGGCGGGGGGGCGGGGGAGAGAGAGAGGACCCTTATAACGGAGAGAGGGGGGCGGGGCGGGGGAGAGAGAGGACCCTTATAACGGAGAGAGGGGGGCGGGGCGGGGGGGCGGGGGAGAGAGAGGACCCTTATAACGGAGAGAGGGGGGCGGGGCGGGGGGGCGGGGGAGAGAGAGGACCCTTATAACGGAGAGAGGGGGGTATATATATGATGATGATGATGATGATGCTCCACCTCAACAAGTGACAAACAGTCAGATTCTGAATCATAATAAACATGAATTACGCTGTATAATAATGTAGTGATATAATAGTATATCATAACAGGAAAGTAACAGAATACTTTTCCTTCTTAGTCTTAAAGTGCAGCATGGAGGAGAACGTGACGTTTATTGCTTCTTTCTCTGCTGAAGAGACTGCTTTTAAAGCTGATTCTGAAGCATTTTAAATCACAATCAAAACATCCACAAAATGTAATTATGAATTGCTTTTAAAGGTTGCTTTTAAAGCTTTTAAAGTTTAATTTATTTCATTATTATTCTGTAATATCTTACAATGCTCCAATTCATATTATAATTAGTGTTTGATAAGACCAGTACTGAGTGTTATTTTTTTCTTCTGCTGTTGTAAAATGCATATTTACTTTGCTCTGCTATGATGATGATGATGATGATGATGATGATGATGATGAATGGCAGCACCTCTCCTGTCCATAAAGAGTTCTTCTGTATTTTGTAACTTTCCATGAAACCACTCCAGAGAAGCACTTAGCCAGCGCACAGCTCCACCTAGTGGTGGGAGTAGTGCAGTGCAGCTGGTGCTGTGTCAGCAGCACTGACCCCACAGACCCAGGCCTCTACTCATGTAGACCTCAAGCAGAGACCTCCAGACCCCAGAGACCGCTAGTGTGAAACACATTGACTCTACTGTAAAGACTGAGACCTGGGCCTGATGAAGACTGAGACCTGGGCCCTATGAAGACTGAGACCTGGGCCTGATGAAGACTGAGACCTGGGCCCAATGAAGACTGAGACCTGGGCCTGATGAAGACTGAGACCTGGGCCCGATGAAGACTGAGACCTGGGCCTGATGAAGACTGAGACCTGGGCCCTATGAAGACTGAGACCTGGGCCCAATGAAGACTGAGACCTGGGCCTGATGAAGACTGAGACCTGGGCCTGATGAAGACTGAGACCTGGGCCCTATGAAGACTGAGACCTGGGCCTGATGAAGACTGAGACCTGGGCCCAATGAAGACTGAGACCTGGGCCTGATGAAGACTGAGACCTGGGCCTGATGAAGACTGAGACCTGGGCCCGATGAAGACTGAGACCTGGGCCTGATGAAGACTGAGACCAGGTTGATTGCTGGTCTTAGAACGAGCGATGAACACAACGGAGCTTGGTGTCGTGAGTCTCAGCAGTGGAGGTTTGTTCTAGTGTTACTTTGGACTCCCTCCACCAGCAGACGTGCACTAATGCACTAATGCACTAATGTACTAATGTACTAATGTTAATGCACTAATGTACTAATGCACTAATGCACTAATGTACTAATGTACTAATGCACTAATGTTAATGCACTAATGTACTAATGCACTAATGTACTAATGCACTAATGCACTAATGTTAATGCACTAATGTACTAATGCACTAATGTACTAATGCACTAATGTTAATGCACTAATGTATTAATGCACTAATGCACTAATGTACTAATGCACTAATGCACTAATGTACTAATGCACTAATGTTAATGCACTAATGTACTAATGCACTAATGTACTAATGCACTAATGCACTAATGTTAATGCACTAATGTACTAATGCACTAATGTACTAATGCACTAATGTTAATGCACTAATGTATTAATGCACTAATGCACTAATGTACTAATGCACTAATGTTAATGCACTAATGTACTAATGCACTAATGTACTAATGCACTAATGCACTAATGTACTAATGTACTAATGCACTAATGTACTAATGTACTAATGCACTAATGTACTAATGCACTAATGTTAATGCACTAATGTACTACAGCACTAATGTACTAATGCACTAATGTACTACTGCACTAATGTACTAATGCACCAATGTACTAATGTACTAATGCACTAATGTACTAATGCACTAATGCACTAATGTTAATGCACTAATGTACTACTGCACTAATGTACTAATGCACTAATGTACTACTGCACTAATGTACTAATGCACCAATGTACTAATGTACTAATGCACTAATGTACTAATGCACTAATGCACTAATGTACTAATGCACTAATGTTAATGCAATAATGTACTACTGCACTAATGTACGAATGCACTAATGCACTATTGCACTAATGCACTAATGCACTAATATTAATGCACTAATGTACGAATGCACTAATGTACTAATGCACTAATGTACGAATGCACTAATGCACTACTGCACTAATGTACTAATGCACTAATGTACTAATGCACTAATGTTAATGCACTAATGCACTAATGTACGAATGCACTAATGCACTAATACACTAATGTACTAATGCACTAATGTACTAATGCACTACTGTACTAATGCACTAATGTACTAATGCACTACTGTACTAATGCACTACTGCACTAATGCACTAATGTACTAATGCACTAATGCACTAATGTACGAATGTACTACTGCACTAATGCACTAATGTACTAATGCACTAATGCACTACTGCACTAATGTACTAATGCACTAATGTACTATTGTACTAATGCACTACTGCACTAATGCACTACTGTACTAATGTACTAATGCACTAATGCACTAATGTACTAATGTACTAATGCACTAATGTACTAATGCACTACTGTACTAATGTACTAATGCACTAATGTACTAATGCACTAATGCACTACTGTACTAATGTACTAATGCACTAATGTACTAATGCACTAATGCACTAATGCACTACTGTACTAATGTACTAATGCACTAATGTACTAATGCACTAATGCACTACTGCACTAATGCACTAATGTACTAATGCACTAATGTACTAATGTACTAATGCACTAATGCACTACTGCACTAATGCACTAATGTACTAATGCACTAATGTACGAATGCACTAATGCACTACTGCACTACTGCACTAATGTACTAATGTACGAATGCACTAATGCACTACTGCACTAATGTACTAATGCACTAATGCACTACTGCACTAATGTACTAATGTACTACTGTACTAATGTACGAATGCACTAATGTACTACTGCACTAATGTACTAATGCACTAATGTACTAATGCACTACTGTACTAATGTACTAATGCACTACTGCACTACTGTACTAATGCACTAATGCACTACAGCACTACTGTACTAATGCACTACTGCACTAATGTACTAATGTACTAATGCACTACTGCACTAATGTACTAATGCACTACTGCACTACTGCACTACTGTACTAATGCACTAATGTACTAATGCACTAATGTACTAATGCACTAATGTACTAATGCACTACTGCACTAATGCACTACTGTACTAATGTACTAATGTACTAATGCACTAATGTACTACTGCACTAATGCACTAATGTACAAATGTACTAATGTACTAATGCACTAATGCACTAATGTACTAATGCACTAATGTTAATGCACTAATGTACTAATGCACTAATGTACTAATGCACTAATGCACTAATGTACTAATGTACTAATGCACTAATGTACTAATGTACTAATGCACCAATGTACTAATGCACTAATGTTAATGCACTAATGTACTACTGCACTAATGTACTAATGCACTAATGTACTACTGCACTAATGTACTAATGCACCAATGTACTAATGTACTAATGCACTAATGTACTAATGCACTAATGCACTAATGTACTAATGCACTAATGTTAATGCAATAATGTACTACTGCACTAATGTACGAATGCACTAATGCACTATTGCACTAATGCACTAATGCACTAATATTAATGCACTAATGTACGAATGCACTAATGTACTAATGCACTAATGTACGAATGCACTAATGCACTACTGCACTAATGTACTAATGCACTAATGTACTAATGCACTACTGTACTAATGCACTAATGCACTACAGCACTACTGTACTAATGCACTACTGCACTAATGCACTAATGTACTAATGCACTAATGCACTAATGTACGAATGTACTACTGCACTAATGCACTAATGTACTAATGCACTAATGCACTACTGCACTAATGTACTAATGCACTAATGTACTATTGTACTAATGCACTACTGCACTAATGCACTACTGTACTAATGTACTAATGCACTAATGCACTAATGTACTAATGTACTAATGCACTAATGTACTAATGCACTACTGTACTAATGTACTAATGCACTAATGTACTAATGCACTAATGCACTACTGTACTAATGTACTAATGCACTAATGTACTAATGCACTAATGCACTAATGCACTACTGTACTAATGTACTAATGCACTAATGTACTAATGCACTAATGCACTACTGCACTAATGCACTAATGTACTAATGCACTAATGTACTAATGTACTAATGCACTAATGCACTACTGCACTAATGCACTAATGTACTAATGCACTAATGTACGAATGCACTAATGCACTACTGCACTACTGCACTAATGTACTAATGTACGAATGCACTAATGCACTACTGCACTAATGTACTAATGCACTAATGCACTACTGCACTAATGTACTAATGTACTACTGTACTAATGTACGAATGCACTAATGTACTACTGCACTAATGTACTAATGCACTAATGTACTAATGCACTACTGTACTAATGTACTAATGCACTACTGCACTACTGTACTAATGCACTAATGCACTACAGCACTACTGTACTAATGCACTACTGCACTAATGTACTAATGCACTACTGCACTAATGTACTAATGCACTACTGCACTACTGCACTACTGTACTAATGCACTAATGCACTAATGTACTAATGCACTAATGTACTAATGCACTAATGTACTAATGCACTACTGCACTAATGCACTACTGTACTAATGTACTAATGTACTAATGCACTAATGTACTACTGCACTAATGCACTAATGTACAAATGTACTAATGTACTAATGCACTAATGTTAATGCACTAATGTACTAATGCACTACTGCACTAATGTACTACTGCACTACTGCACTAATGTACTAATGCACTAATGCACTACTGCACTACTGCACTACTGTACTAATGTACTAATGCACTAATGCACTAATGTACTAATGTACTAATGCACTAATGTACTACTGTACTAATGTACTACTGCACTAATGCACAAATGTACTAATGCACTAATGTACTAATGTACTACTGTACTAATGCACTAATGTTAATGCACTAATGTACTAATGTACTAATGCACTAATGTACTAATGCACTACTGCACTAATGTACTAATGCACTAATGTACTAATGTACTACTGTACTAATGCACTAATGTACTAATGCACTAATGTACGAATTCACAACTGCACTAATGTACTAATGCACTAATGCACTACTGCACTAATGCACTACTGCACTAATGCACTAATGTACTAATGTACTAATGCACTAATGCACTAATGTACTAATGCACTAATGCACTACTGCACTACTGTACTAATGCACTAATGTACTAATGCACTAATGTACTAATGCACTACTGTACTAATGTACTAATGCACTAATGTACTAATGCACTAGTGCACTACTGTACTAATGCACTAATGTACTAATGCACTACTGCACTAATGCACTAATGCACTAATGTACTAATGTACTAATGCACTAATGCACTAATGTACTAATGCACTAATGCACTACTGCACTACTGTACTAATGCACTAATGCACTAATGTACTAATGCACTAATGTACTAATGCACTAATGTACTAATGCACTAGTGCACTACTGTACTAATGCACTAATGTACTAATGCACTACTGCACTAATGCACTACTGTACTAATGTACTAATGCACTACTGCACTAATGTACTAATGTACTAATGCACTAATGTACTAATGCACTAATGTACTAATGCACTAATGTACTAATGTACTACTGCACTAATGTACTAATGCACTAATGTACTAATGCACAAATGTACTAATGTACTAATGCACTAATGTTAATGCACTAATGTACTACTGTACTAATGTACTACTGTACTAATGCACTACTGTACTAATGCACTAATGTACTACTGCACTAATGCACTAATGTACTAATGCACTAATGTACTACTGTACTAATGCACTACTGTACTACTGCACACACAAACTACGGTGGACATGCTGCACCTTATTCACCTTTAATGGATTAAAGCATTTGAATGAGTTTTGGAAGTAATAATAATAATCTCTTGGGACCAAAGGAATGATGTTAATTTTTAGGATAACAATGTTATTGTATGTCATTTGTTTATTACAGACATTACAGCTGTAGCACACGTCAATATAAATTATACCTGTAATGTCTTTTATAACTTTTTAATAGCTTTTTCCCACACGTTATGACATACTACCCCTTGACTCCAAAATGTTTGTGTTTTCAGGACTCACAAAGGAGTTCTCCTGTCTCGCTGTTTTCTCTGGAACAGGAGTTTGTTTGCACTGAAGGATGCATTACAGCGTAGCGAGTAGTGTGTGTGTTTCTCAATGCTCCATGCGTACACTTCTCTTTGTGGATGTCATGTGTAGATTGTTGAGCCCTCCGAGGCTCTATAAATAAAGTGAATTGAACCT
This sequence comes from Clinocottus analis, assembly GCF_023055335.1. Classification (NCBI taxonomy): domain Eukaryota; kingdom Metazoa; phylum Chordata; class Actinopteri; order Perciformes; family Cottidae; genus Clinocottus; species Clinocottus analis. Next base: position 18,598,175 of record NW_027175876.1, read on the forward strand.
TCACGCGGCCACTTGACTCATAGTGAAGGACTCACTTCCTGCAGCGCTGCTGCTCGTCTGCAAGCATCCAAATGAACAAAGTCCACAACAAAGCGGGAAAAAAAGCAAATACTGTAAATCTTTATTTTGGGCTGCAAGATTTGAATAGAAAAGCTTTTTCTAGCGACGTCAGAGATGAGTCATCAATCACCTCATTCATTTGTCAAATACATATCTGAGTACATGAACTTCCTGCTTTCCCCTCAGACACGTGTACCACAGAATGATCAGACGTACACATCCCCGTGGCGAGGGCGCTTCTGCCTCGTCGGCTGAAGAGCGTTTTGTTTTCATCACGTTCGGAAGTCCAGAGGCAGATCTCGCTGTAAACATGACGACAGTGGTCCAAATTCAAACTTAATAACTCAAACAAATTAGAAGCACTATTAAATATCTAATGAGGAACATCACTACTGTTATCTCTTTTTACTGAAAACAAACAAAAAAAAAACAATATTTACAGAGAATTCAGTCAGCACAGCATAACAGAAGACTTAACGTGCTCGATGGGAACACGTATGTACTCGTCTACAGCTGCACACGCGCAACAATAAGCATTTATTCGTGTTCACCATTGCAGTTTGTAAAAGCTCATGAAGCGGTTTTGTCAGTCTACACTTCATTGTCATATTACCTCCAAGTTAAAGCTTAAATAGGTTCCAACCAAGTTCGCATGGCCGTGGCACTAACAACCAGCTCGTGATCAGGAACGCTGCAGGAAGCAGGAAGTGGTTCGATGGGCGCCGCTTGTTCACAACAGATAAACAAAAACAAAAGAGCTCCCTTTGCTTCCTGAACAACGCGCTCATATTCACGCACAGTTCTGCAAAGGGGGCGGACCTGAGGTAGCAACACCAAAACTAATACACTTTGGGATTGATGAAGAAACAATAAAATTAAGCCTCTTCACATTAGTTCATTTTTCTTGAAAGCTCCCGAATCAACTGACACGCAGCACAAAACTAAATGTGGATAATAAAAAATAAACAACATTTTTAGAATGAAACTTTTCTATCAGAGTTGCGAGTCCTGAGAAAGAAGCTCGGCCTCGTTCCACTGAGCAGAGGATGGACCCGTGGGACGCATCGTCCTCCACACGATGCACATGTGATGAAGGGAGGAAGGCGTGCTTCATGATCGCTGAGCGGGTATTGTTACATTTTGGGAGCAAAAATTAAAACTTACCAAAATGATGCAAATGGTGAGATATTCTTGAAGTATAAAACAAATGTGTATATACAAAAATATACATCCTAACGAGACAATCCTAGCAGAGGAGGGTTGTGTATTCCCCCCAGATTAAAAAACTATTCAAGCCTATATTTTCTATTAAAAAAAATAAAAAAGGCAATTCTTCAAATAGTCCACGATACCGCTCGGTGCCGTGTTCTCTGGCATCAAAACAACTCAACACACCAGCGCCTTCAGTCCAGAATCAAGACCTGAAAAGGTATTGGATTAAAAAGACTTTAAAAAGTCAAAGCATTCATTCAAATTAAAGGTGGAGCCTTAACGTTGGTACGGCTCAGAGGCCAGCAGGCTGCTCAGGAGAGTCCTCAGTGGACTCCTCAGGAGTCTCCTCAGTGGACTCCTCAGTAGACTCCTCAGGAGTCTCCTCAGGAGTCTCCTCAGTAGACTCCTCAGGAGTCTCCTCAGTGGACTCCTCAGTAGAGTCCTCAGTAGACTCCTCAGGAGTCTCCTCAGTGGACTCCTCAGTAGAGTCCTCAGTAGACTCCTCAGGAGTCTCCTCAGTAGACTCCTCAGGAGTCTCCTCAGTGGACTCCTCAGTAGACTCCTCAGGAGTCTCCTCAGTAGACTCCTCAGGAGTCTCCTCAGTGGACTCCTCAGTAGAGTCCTCAGTAGACTCCAGGGATGATGCGGTAGGGAACAGTCCTGCAGTACTCGTCCCAGGCCGAGCCGTACTTCCTCCTGCAGGCGCTCATGTCGCGGGCGTCCCGGTGCACCAGCAGGATGATGAAGTAGATCATGTAGTACCACGGCAGCAGGTGGCTGAAGCCTGTGGGCCGACAACCAGCTTTACAAACTGTTCGTAGCATTATCAAGCTGCTGCAAACGTCCTCTGGGAGTTCGGTTTGTACTTAACACAGCTGAACTACAGCGACTGAACTACGCTCTCGATGTCACAGGTCTCTTTGCAAGAAGATCCATGAACTTAACGTGAGCTGTTGGTGCATTTCATTTGTAGCCGGGACAGTGAATAATAAACACATTTCAGTCCACAGACAGCTAGCTAGCATGGACTGAATACAGCATGCATGTGGGCTCTGGGACGCCTCGCCCAGCGCTGGCTCGGTTATCAAGGTGCACCCAGAATTCACCTTGACAATTGTGATAAACAGTAGGTGCATGAACGTCTGCTCCTGAGTGTCTTAACAACGAGCTAGGCTAAAATGCTAGTTATGCTGAGCGCAGATGCTAACAACTGCTGGAATGTTGCTCACATTAAACCAGCTGTTCTCAAACTTCCTGCAGAGTTGCTTTATTTCAAGCCCTTTATTGAGAACTTCACATATTCAAACGTACACGGACATAAAAGCTCATTAATAAATGAATACACGTCTGCAAAATGCGTCCACTCTGGTGGAAATGTTGACGTGCGACGTTCACAGGTTACGACTCTTTCTTACTGCTTTCTCCTCCGTGAGGTCTTTTCTCTCAGAACAGAAACAGACCTCAGCTCAACATGAGCATGAACTGATACCGCATCCCGTCTACACCCTGTTCATAGAGACGAGTGGAGAGCAGCTGACTGCAGCGCTAACACAACCTGGAGCTCTCCCTCTGCGTCCTGCTGTCCTCACAGGGTGAACCTCTAACGGAGCAGATGGAGGAGTCACTGAAAGTTATTTCAATGCAAAGTCTTCATGGACCATTGTGTTACAGCTTTGTTGAGGCGACAAACTAAGTTTGAGAACTGAATAAAATATCAATTTGTTCATATAAAAGCGAATGAATGAATATGAATGCATTAAGGTCTGGTTGAGCTCACCGCAGGGCAGCGACCAGGCCAGCGCCATGAACAGGTCCCCCAGGTAGTTGGGGTGGCGGACCACGCCCCACCAGCCCGACACCAGCAGACTCCTTCCTGTTGCCGTGGGGATCGTCTGCAGGTCTGCAAGGACACGTTACCACGGAGACAAGAAGGGCGTTCAGGCACACGGTACTGACGTCACTCATTCACTCATTCACTCATTCATCGACCCCGACGCCAGAGCAGCGGTCTCAAATGAGGTCGACAATCGGCATGAATACATCCTTTAAAGAGGTAGTTAGTGCATGTTCAATGAGATGAGTGTAGTTGTAGAGTTCTACATTAAATCCCTGCTGCACGCCGTTACAGCTGAGCGGCACCAGGCTGACCGACCCACACGGGCCGGCAGAGGCTGACCGACCCACACGGGCCGGCAGAGGCTGACCGACCCACACGGGCCGGCAGAGGCTGACCGACCCACACGGGCCGGCAGAGGCTGACCGACCCACACGGGCCGGCAGAGGCTGAGGAGCCGCAGAGAGACCCGTCATCAGGACACGATGATCCTCCAGCTCGGGGTTCAGGAAGGAAACGTCCTGACGTGCTCATTCATTCCACAACACGACTCACGAGACAGTTTGGGGTCCGCTGGGTTCCTCCTGAAGGCGTTCTTCTCAGAGTTGGACTTCCTGAAGATGTAGAAGCCAACGACTGAAAGAGACACAGAGAGAACATGTAAACATCTCCCCCCTCAGGCTGGGGAGGCACCGCTTTACCTCTGGGTCTTCACGAGCAGCCGGTTTTAAATGACATTAAGCAACAAGAACACATGCAGTCATCAAACACCCCCGATGTTGAGATGTTTCATGCTCTGCTACTTACGCTTGAGTGAGAGGATGGCTGCGACGGCAGGGAGGCTGAGCGGGTTGGGGTGGCCCACCAGGTAGTACGCCTGCAGGCTGTAGGTGAAGGGAACCCACACCAGGTCACCGAAGGCCAGCATGAAGCCGAAGCCGTCGTGCATCAGGTCCATGGTGGTGAGGATGGCCTCCTGAGGAGCACAGACATTCAGCATGTTGTGTACCGGGTCAGCATCTTTTCTTACATCCCCGAGTGATATTCCTGATGTCGTGGCGAGTGTACCTCGTTCCAGAGCCCGTCCACCACGTACAGCAGCTGGAAGAGGTTCACGAGGACCATGGAGTAGGACGGAGCGTCCAGATGCTGCTCCTTCATCTCAGCCAGCGCCATCGCAAAGTTGATCAAACACTGAACAGACGAGATGACAAATTAGTACCGTTCAGAAATCCTGCAGAAAGCCGTGGAGCCGTCTGCCAACTGTCAGGAGAAACATCGCAGTGAACGCAGAATGAACTGCAAGAACATCTAAAGTCCACGCGCGGCTCACACGCAAGGCGTTCTTACGTCAGGCCATCAACTGAGGTTCAACATAATTTCCACATGTGGCCACCAGAGGGTGCAATGTGTGTAGAAAAAAACTCCTCCTGGCTGGACTATACATGTTAACGTCTGCTGCTTTCAGTGCATCCAGCTATGGAAATACAAATGGCCTGTTTCACTCACAATAATACACTTCTAGTGCTCACTAAATGTTTTACTAACTCACCCAGCCAATCAGACCAGGGCGCATCTCACAGAAAAACTTCAGGTCAAATTCTTTGATGCGTGGGTTGAGCTCGTGGCCTTTGAAGAAGTCGTAGGCCACGCTGCCTGGTGGAGTAAAGAGAGCAGACGTCAGGCATCGCATCAGGAGGCACAACGCGGTGCGGCGACACTCTGGAGCTTCCGTACCAGAGTTTCCTCCCAGCGCCAGCTGCTCCCCGGCAGCGTAGCGAGAGCGGATGTACAGGTAGACGCTGAGCAGGACGGACACCAGGAAGGAGGCCGCGGTCAGCTGCAGGAAGTGGCTGTGGATGTAGGTGAGGTCCACGCCCTGCTGCAGCGCCGCTGCCACCGCCACACAGCTCACCGCCACGGCGAAGAAACCTGCAGGGACACAAAGACAGGAGGTTGAAAGGTGACAGCTAAGCCTCGAGCCATCAGGTACAGTCCCAGCACCTCCATGGAACAGGCGAGGTCAGTATGAGTCCAAACAGCCTCACCATTGGTTCTGTACTTCAGCCGCTCACCGGACCGCAGTGGCATGCCCTCGCTCAGCTGGAGAGGAACAGAGACTCAGATTAACTGAGGATTCTTTCAGCTCACACAAAACAATGCAATCATGTAGGGAAGGAGTCTAAGTCAGTGTAAGACATCAAGGGAAGAGACAGGATGTGAAGAACCGCTTCTCTTTCCTGTGGAGAATGTAGTTAACAACTCCTGACCAGTAATCCTTCTGCTCGTGCCAGAGATGAACAGAGAAGTCATGCGCTGGTTCACGTGTGACGGCTAACAGAGTAGAGCAGCTACAGCGACCTCCACTGAGCTCTGAGATGCTATCCTGCTGCTAACGGCTAACAGAGTAGAGCAGCTACAGCGACCTCCACTGAGCTCTGAGATGCTATCCTGCTGCTAACGGCTAACAGAGTAGAGCAGCTACAGCGACCTCCACTGAGCTCTGAGATGCGATCCTGCTGCTAATGGGGCAAAGACACAGACCTCATACTCTTATACTCTTAATGACCTCATACTCTTAATGACCTCATACTCTTATGCTCTTAATGACCTCATGCTCTTATACTCTTAATGACCTCATACTCTTAATGACCTCATACTCTTAATGACTTCATACTCTTAATGACCTCGTGCTCTTAATGAACTCATGTTTTCATTGTGGTGGTGTGTTCAGCTCTCACCTTTCCGACAGGCAGCATGTAGAGCAGGACCTGGAATAAGATCCAGAGGACCACAAAGCCGAGCGCCTGAGCGTCCCAGAAGGCTTCCAGAGGAGGAAGAGGGGGGGGGAAGCTGCTCAGGCTGGGGTCCTCCAGCTGGACCTGGAGAACCAGGAAGAGAACCCAGGCCGGCAGGAAGAGCAGCCAGAAGTAAGCTCCTGAGGAGGAGACCGGGAGGTTTACTTACCAGGACACACACATTTACACTGACAGCGTTGTTCTCCACAACACACACGGTGTTACACAGAGCAACGCTCACAGAGGATCCTGAAGTTAAAGCCATAGTTTAGATGCTGTCTGTCTTTACTGGTTAATAATGAACTGTTGCACCGTTACAGAACTTTGGTCTATTAATGCCGTCAGTTAAAACAGTTATTAAATACTAATGCCAACTAAATGGTTCTAAGAAGCTAAAGATTCCTCCTGCTGATAAAGAGAGCAAGATGTTACCCCACTAATGAGTAAAAGTACAGAATACTGAGCGACACGTGTGTCGTCATCAATAGGTCATGTATCTACAGGTTCTGCTAGCGTTCACACTGTCAGGAGGTCCACCGTCTACACACTGCCTCAAACAACAGAAATTGAAACTCCATAAAATGAACTGGAGTGTAAATAAATACAACCTGCCTCTGAACGCACCGGGCCCTGAATGCAACACTTTGCAGCCCGTCCCCAGGCTGGTTGCTGCCTATCGGCATGAAGATGTGTTTCTTATCCTAAAACCAACCTATCTTGCCTCCAAAGTCCAGCGGGCCGGCGGCAGCGGGTGCGGCAGCTGGCGTGGCTTCCTCCTGCAGCTGCGCTGGTTTGGTCTCCGCCGGTTTGGCGTCTCCGTCGTCCTTCCTGCGCCGCAGGTTGTAGCGCCCTTGTGCCTTAGCCGGCTCCACCACCCCCGCAGGTTTCTGAACAAACAGTTTGGGATTAATAAAAACCTACAAATTAAAACTCTCCGCTGGACAGAGAACTAAGGACCTGCAGGCTGTCCATCAGTCATAGTCGAGGCTCATCACCAGGCAACGACCCTTAAACTACGCCGGTGACGTCTAACGTCTCGTCTGTAGCAACTCAACCTGATGGAGGCTCACACCGTGCGAGGTGCAGATGGACTTCATTAACTTTACTGTAATTGATCCCATACACCACTTGATCAATTCATGAATATGTATTTTTAATAACTCAGATTCACACGATTCGCATGTTTTTAATTACCAAAGAGAAAAGAAACACTCACCTCGTTCCCTGTGTTATTCTCCTCTTGTTGCTTCTTCTGTTCATTATTGTTGCCGTTGTTCTCAGCTGCCTTCAGCTGGCCAGACAACAAAGGAGGAGACTGATGGAGATGAAGAGACGAAGAGGAGCAACGTGAGCACTCGGCCGAGAGAACGTGACGTTATGGTCAAAACACACGATTCCCTTCAACATGGTGAAGAGGATTCAGGAAATGTTATGATCATCTTGCCAGATAACGGTGTTCCTATTGAAAACTCATGGCTTTAGTTTCAGTCAAGACAACTTGAATCATCTCGTCATGAATCAAAAGCCAAAGGGGCTTTGATGCAGCGGTGAGTGCTGGACCAGCCGTCTCCTCTGTCGGGACACTTCGCTCTGACGCTGTGCAGATGATCTCATATCGCTCTAAGAGATTGCAGTGTGTATTGCGCCACATTGTGACTCCTTACAACCGCCTGGAGGGAAAGTTAAAGGGCAGGAAGCCCAAAGACCCGTTCAGCAGAGCGCTGTAAAGCGTCTGTACGTCGCCTGCTCCAACATCCCCAGCGCCGAGACGGGGGATGAGAACGCCGCCGTGGCTCTTACCAGAGGACTCAGCCGGATCTCCAGAGAATCCTTCAGCCTGGCGTCCCTGCGGGAGGACGGCACGCCATCCGGCGCCGCCGCGGCAGCGACAGCCGCCGCCGTGCGGGAGGACGAGCGGCGCGTGGTCCGGGCCGGGGAGCGCGAGCGGCTGCGGCGGCGGCCGGGAGAGCGGGAGCGGGAGCGAGAGCGAGAGCGCGTCTGGAAACCTGAAGCGTTCTGAGGGGAAACAGCAATGGAGCAGAGAAGGACAGCACAACCGTTAACAAGTGTACAGGAGAACAGACACAGACGACCTCTTCTGGTACGTAAAGCTTCACACAGCCGTCATGGAGAGGCTGGAGCAGCTCCTCATCACCCAGAGGGCTGCACAGGTCATCACATATGAACCACGGTCGCTCTTTGGCCTCCAGCTCTGAGGTGAACATGACAGACTGTGACACTGAGCTGAAGAATGAAACTACACCAACAACCAGACGATTAGCAGGAGGAGAACACGACGATACTGACGATATCATCAGAGTTCAACTAAAAGGCTCTCAGTTCAGGTGAAGAAGAGCCTCACTGAAACACACGTCTTGATGAACAGAATGACTTCATAATGAGATGAAATATAAGACAAAGCAGCGCCGTGTTTTCATTTGGGGTAAAAGGTTTTGGTGAAAGGTTGTTTTGCCTCTGTGAGTAAGCACCGCTCTTATTTTAATGAAAGTATGGGAATCTCTGTTTATTTCAATGAGTAAACATATTTCGGCCGTTAAAATCAATTATTCATTTTCATAATTTCAATCATTTTGTCCATAATCGTGCAGCCCTAATAGTTAAATAGTAAAAATAATAATGCTATTATTAGTGTTTCAGCGCTGGACATTTCTACATAATGGCTTTACAGCTGTGATCTGGTTTAACACAACACGTAGTTGTAACTGGAGATGCACAGAGAGACACTGACATCACATGTTGGTCCCATACAGACTCAGGAAGATGAATTGGATATCATTATTTTCATAAAACCAAATTCAATACATTTATATAAATGATATTTAACACAGATGTTGTATGAGTATTGTTGTATATCACTAGGTATTCAAGCTGAAATGAGGACCAAAATAACAGCTACTGTACCTTTATAGCCAACAACCAAGAATTCAACTGGAAAGAGCTGATTCCAGCCAGACAAACGAAAGGTTCATGAAACCGTGAAAAGAAGGAGAAGTTCAGTTTGCTACCTTGATGTCTTGCTCCTTGAGCTCCAGCTCGGTCCCATCCTTGTAGATGACGGTGTACAGACTGCTTTTGGCATCAAAGGCCAGCACCTTGACCTCATAATACAGGTTGCTGCCGGGCCAGCGGCCCATGACCATGTCGCCACTCTGATACCTCACAGCAGGCATCTTCACTGACCTGACCGGAGACAAGAGACGAGGAGAAAGAGCCAGAGAGGACAGAGATGTGGGAGAAAACAGAGAGGAAGGGAAGCGCACAGGAAGAGGAGAGAAGACACGCCTTTAGCCTTTCATCAAAAACAGCATGCAACTTTTAGGAGAAAAGCTACGCACATTTTGCATGACATGAATAAGGGCTTTTTTTTAAACGTATTTATTGAGAGAAGTGTCAAAGCAGAGTGAGCAGGATGATGCACTGATACAATGGGAGGCATTGTTATAGCACCGAGCCCCTTTCTGTTTCCATACAGTCCACAGACGCCCAGCATGAGCTCAAACTTCAACAATATGTCACAATGACACGAGCGCTGCATCTCAATGGGCTCATTGTCCCCCTCTGCCTTAATGCTGCTCTGCCTGTTTACTGCAGACAATTACTGAAGCAATGTAGTCTATAACCCCTCTCTGAAATGGTCTTAGAAAAACTGCAATCAAGCAACTTATGATGCGATCACAAATAGAGGTTGTTCAAAAGACACAGTGCCGAGGATTAGAGCAGCAGAAGACCTCTTTGAGCCAGGAGACCCTCCTGAGCCGAGAACCTGAAGCAGATGTGTTTAGATCATCAGGTACTGAACAAAAGAAAAGCAGCTTGTGTGTGAGCTGAGAACCCGTTTAGTTGTTGGACTGCAATAAAGGTCCTTCAGAAGCGTCCGCTGCGTTACATTAGCCTACACGTTAAACGGCAAACGCCAGCTGTAGTGAGCAGCCTGCACACAATGAGAGGCCCGGCGAGGTCAGCATTACGGACCATGAGGGACCAGAGAGGCTCAGTGTCTAGAAAACCACTACAGCAGAACTGCTGACGGGCCCGTCCCTGCTAGGTTTACCCAAAGCCGTCTGTCTGACACACTCGTGCCATTCAAGTCAACCAGGCGAGGACTTTTAGACCAGCCACTGTCACGACAGGAAACTGAGCTCTGGTTGTTTACCAAAGTTTACCAAATCTAGCAGCCGGTTTGCGGACAACCACAATGTAAGATGGTGAACAGTTATAATGAAATGTCAAAGAAAAACCATTGTGCAGATATACACACAGCTCTATTAACCGAGCTACATGGAATCATGCCATGTATCTGCTCCTCTAAATCACCTGTCCAGGTGTTGCAGGCCACCGCCAGCACAGAGCACACACTGCAGCAACACGCTGCAGGAGTAGCACCTAACAGTCAATAACTGGAAGTGAGGAACCACTGACTGAGTCAGAACAGCACGCTTTTGGTTTCAGCAAAGCAAACGTAGATCTCCTCCAGCTGTGCACGGAGGAGCATTTATCATGTCAGCAGTCTGGCTGAGGTACATTCCTGTGGACCACACGGCGCTTCAGTAAACTACAGCACAGAGAAACTGATTAGAGGGGAAGATCGGTTGCTACGTCATACTTTTTTTGGATCCTAAATTGTCCAACTCTGGTAAAATTAAGCATGTTTATCAAACAACTCCTCTAAGACAATAATAACCATTATGTTGACAGCAAAACTACAGTCAAATCTGATGTGTACCTTATCTCTTGTAGGCCTTTATAAAAACACAAAACTCCAGCAGTCCTTTAAGTAACCGGCTGGCCAGGATTAAGACAAATAGTTAGGGAGAGTCAATGTATGCAGTCAACCCTTAATCTACTGGCAACGCATCTAATCTTGGAAAAATATATCCGAAGCCCCGTGCTGCCGTCCTGCCAGCAGAGCTCCAGATGGGATGTGACGGTCCGATTGAGAGAGACCGATGAGTCTCCTGATCAGAGGCTGGCTTGATGAAAAGATACCGGAGGAGGAGTTTACACAGCCCTGTGTGTGGAGAGCTGCTGTTTCCTCCAGCTGTATGAAGCTCTGACGTGCTACATGTGAACCAAGTTATAACATCATCATAGAGACATAACAGCTGTATGATGCTCTGACGCGCTACATGTGAACCAAGTTATAACATCATCAGAGAGACATAACAGCTGTATGATGCTCTGACGCGCTACATGTGAACCAAGTTATAACATCATCAGAGAGACATAACAGCTGTATGAAGCTCTGACGTGCTACATGTGAACCAAGTTATAACATCATCAGAGAGACATAACAGCTGTATGAAGCTCTGACGTGCTACATGTGAACCAAGTTATAACATCATCAGAGAGACATAACAGCTGTATGAAGCTCTGACGTGCTACATGTGAACCAAGTTATAACATCATCAGAGAGACATAACAGCTGTATGAAGCTCTGACGCGCTACATGTGAACCAAGTTATAACATCATCAGAGAGACATAACAGCTGTATGAAGCTCTGACGTGCTACATGTGAACCAAGTTATAACATCATCAGAGAGACATAGGTAACGTGATTATCTCACGGACCAATCAGATGCGTTAAACATGCAACACTAACTTAACATTACTCTCCACCCAGCGCCAGCTTAATGTGACGTCACTGTTCAAGCCGTCAGAGCAACGCACGCGCTCTTACAGGTTTGTGTTGTGAGGATATATTATGAGACCATGTCCTGTGAACCATCTATCATAATGTAGTCAAACTAAGCAACAAATCCAGGTGAAGAACACATAATAATACCTCTAACCCTTGAAATCTCAGTTTGCATTTCTAACGTTAGTCTCGCACGCACCTCACGTTGCGTCGTGTCAATATTGGACCATCGTGTCAATACTAAAGCACTTGTGTTGATTGACGCTAACGTATTTTAAGTCTTTACACTTAGTAAAGAGAGGTTTTGCTGCTCAATACAGAGACCGGACGGGTCTGTGGTGATGTAGAGCCTCACACCTCCTCAGTGCTAACGGCACCGGACCTGTCGCGGTAAAGTTAGCTGGTTAGCTTTAAGATGGCCAAGATGGTGCATTACTGCTGCCGGTGAGCAAAACACACACACCCGTCAGGAGAATGAACCCTTGACACATGTGAGAACAAGTCCAGTAAACTCAGGTCAGAGACGGCAACGCTAGGAAAGTCTTCAAAACACGTAGTTACGCTAATATGCACGCAACAGGAAAACCCGAATGGGCTAATATTGTCGTTATAATGAATTAGTTACTTATTTATATTTGACAGAGCGGGCACTGTCTAATCTCATGCCAACTAATGAATGTCCAGAGCGTTACAGTGAACATCCCCGTGCTGCTGGTCCGAACTAACACACATCACTAACACACATTACTAACACAACTCTGAAGAACGACGACTACTACACACATACTGACGGTCCCTCCGGCGGTTTTACTTGAACCAGTGAAAACAAGTAATATTCCAGGAACTAGTCGGAGCCCAGTCTCCGTTAACTTCGCTAAAACCAAATATCCCAACAAAGAGAAAAGCACAGCGATTTGCCATTTTCCTCACAAGCCAATGCATTGGTGTGGCGCACCTACCTTATTACTGTGGGAGTAATTCCAGTGAGTTCAAGTGATCAAATAATCCTTTCCAAGGTGATAAAAAATATAAAATTAAGATTTATATTTTAAAAACGGACCGTGACAGAGGTTTGACGTAGCGTTCACTCTCCCTCCCTCTCTCGGCAAAACCCACCAGTGACTCGGAAGGCGCGAAGGCTGCTGATTGGCGGGCTCAGCGTTCATTTCAAATGGCTCTGCAATCTGATTGGTTCCCAGTGGATTTGATCTGAGCCAGGATTGGTTCTGGCGGGGCTCACGACTACTTTGTTTACTGGTGTCACATTACCGCCAGACAAAATGGTAGAAGTAGCAAAACCATATTAACATCTATATCAGATAAAAACACCCAGGATTTTACTAAATGATCAATAACACAGCTATAATGGTAATATTTCTTAATAGTAATAATTCATAAATTAACTAAATGTATGAATAAAATATAATACTGGCCTTTTTTATAGAAAGATAACTTCATGTATACTTTGTGTTTAAATAATTGACAAAGAGGAAGACTTTGTATGTTTCTCTATGTTTCTGCTATGAAACTGTGTTCACAAAGGCACAGTGCATCTTCTGGAAGACTTGCCATGCTGTGTGTTCATCAAATATATATATATATATATATATATATATATATATATATATATATATATATATATATATATATATATATATATATATATATATATATATATATTAGGGCTAGGCAATAACGCAACAATTTAAACGCCAACAATTATTTGAGCATGAGAAAAAAATTATATAAAGATGCACGCCATAAATGCCAAACAACGGCACTGCTTTTACTTTGAAGGTGACTTATGTACGTGCGCATGCGCTTAAGCAGCCTCACCAACAGGCAGTGTTGACTATAAACTGACCAGTTTGTTACACCTACGGTGTATGAATGTGTATGAATGGTTGATGATACTTATGCGGCACCTTGCAACTTTGCATTGTAGCTCCTTTCATCAGTGTGTGAGTGGGTGAATGATGTCATGTAGTGTTAAAGTGCTTCAAGTGGTCAGAAGACTAGAAAAGTGCCGTACAAGTACAGGTCCATTTAACTTTAAGGTAAGCAACGGACTGAACATGGACCAAAGAAGGAGTGGTTTGTCCCCCACAGGGACCCTTACTACTGAACATGGACCAAAGAAGGAGTGGTTTGTCCCTCACAGGGACCCTTACTACTGAACATGGACCAAAGAAGGAGTGGTTTGTCCCTCACAGGGACCCTTACTACTGAACATGGACCAAAGAAGGAGTGGTTTGTCCCTCACAGGGACCCTTACTACTGAACATGGACCAAAGAAGGAGTGGTTTGTCCCTCACAGGGACCCTTACTACTGAACATGGACCAAAGAAGGAGTGGTTTGTCCCTCACAGGGACCCTTACTACTGAACATGGACCAAAGAAGGAGTGGTTTGTCCCTCACAGGGACCCTTACTACTGAACATGGACCAAAGAAGGAGTGGTTTGTCCCCCACAGGGACCCTTACTACTGAACATGGACCAAAGAAGGAGTGGTTTGTCCCTCACAGGGACCCTTACTACTGAACATGGACCAAAGAAGGAGTGGTTTGTCACTCACAGGGACCCTTACTACTGAACATGGACCAAAGAAGGAGTGGTTTGTCACTCACAGGGACCCTTACTACTGAACATGGACCAAAGAAGGAGTGGTTTGTCCCTCACAGGGACCCTTACTACTGAACACACTGTTTATGTTGTTCCTGATAAAATACTGTTTTTGGTATCTGTTCATGAACAAGAAAACTCATATACTGTTGTTAACTTACTGTTGCTCACAGAGTGAACTGTTTTATTGTTCTGAGGACATCAGAGAGAGAGAGAGAGAGAGAAAATTAAACATGTTGTAGCGTCCGAGCAGAGGAGGTAACAGCCGTGTCTCATCACAGTCTCATCTGTGTGACACCTGCTGCTCATACGTAACACAGGAAGAGGAAGGAGGACGATTCTGATTCAAATTCAAACAGTCCAATGACACGTTATCTCCTCGTCCTCTTCTCTGCAGCTCGGGGTGTTTCCTGTCTCCTCGTCCTCTTCTGTGCAGCTCGGGGTGTTTCCTGTCTCCTCGTCCTCTTCTGTGCAGCTCGGGGTGTTTCCTGTCTCCTCGTCCTCTTCTGTGCAGCTCGGGGTGTTTCCTGTCTCCTCGTCCTCTTCTGTGCAGCTCGGGGTGTTTCCTGTCTCCTCGTCCTCTTCTCTGCAGCTCGGGGTGTTTCCTGTCTCCTCGCCTTTCTATGCCCCGCCCACAGGAAGCGTTGGCGTGAGCAAAGCTGCATCAGAAACCATTTATTTAAAGAAAGCAGTAAAGCGCGGGAAGCGTTTAAAATTTGAAAAAGGCTTCATCCTGCAGACCGGATGAAAGAATATGTGTCAAAACCTTTCATATTATTACTAAAGACACAACAGATTCTAAAACTTTAATGCAATCAAACAAGACATTGTTCCTTTATTTCTTTACTCAAATCTAAGTGTACAATGTCAATATTACTATTAACCCTTTAAATGACAAAGCAGTTACAAGTTCTCTACATCTACGTCAAGATGGCGTGAAGAATGAAGTCCTCTCCGTGCTTTGCTTACAAAGCCTTTTCGTGAGTGCACGTTAGTGCACATGGGCCGCTCTGCTCTCATGCAGCGGTTGAAGATGATGTCATCGTGGAGGCGCTGGACCCGGCCCTCCGTCCTCCGCCAGCTCAGTCGGCCATGTGGAGGCAATCTATTTTCTTTCTCAGTTTCACGTTGAGCATCTTTCAAAGTTTGAAACATGAACAGACACATGAATGACATGAAAGTCATTCAGCAGCCTTTTGGTTTGGTTTTTAAACTGACCCTCACTCCTAAAAAAGAATGGTCAAAACTCAGATTTCACTAAACTCCTTCATGTCCTCATTTCACCCTCCAGAAGCAGACCGGCAGCAAAAGGCTGCTGCACAGAGATTATGCGTCACCGAGCAGAACTACATGAAGACACGCTCCTCTTCCTCTTCCTCTTCCTGTCGTCCTCGGCTGAACGGAGCGTTGTTGCTCCAGATGTCGGGCCTGTTGTAACGACAGCTGGCACAGGGAGCCTGTCAGGCTGCAGGCGCTCACTCAATACTGCAAGACGGTTTGATAGAAGAACAGAAAAGTGGAACTGGTAAGCAGTAACTTCCCCCTGACTTCAATACGCAGGCTTATGCTTTTACAGCGCGGTGAGTCTGAGGCTGCAGACCGGTCATCACTGACTTCAAGTCATGACAGTGACATGTGGACCAGCTAACATGTGATGAGGTGTCAATTTATTCTGAAAGATACTAAGTGGTTCCTCAGATAGCTCTTTACACACTGGGGGCATGTTTTTTGGTTACACACTTTATTGTTTTACTTTCCCTGAACAAGAAGCTTTTGCACCACAAATATCAGACTGTGTCCAAAGTCCAGACCCCCCGCCCCCTTTACCTTTCACAATAAAAGCCCAAGCCACATAACATTGCCAGGAGACTAGTTCTCATTCTCATTGAAAGACCCCGTTCAAGTTCATGACATCATTCTGAAAGAAGCGGCTTCTAGTCTTGTATTGCAATGTTTATTTTGCTCAAACAGAAAAAGATGTTAGCATGTAAGAAAAGACTAATGAACATGAGAACAGTATGGTACAATGCAGCTGATAAAGAAACCCTTCCAGGTGACTCGGCCCCTCACAGACTCTGGGATTACAGAGGCCGGCGTGGCGCCGACCTCCTGCAGAGACATTAGAAACAGCTGAGCGGCGTCTGAACCAACAACTCAGACTCATCTTCCGGTTTGGAAAAGATCCTTTTGGAGCGAAGCGCCCGACGGTCTCGAAGCCGGACTGTACTTCTGAGCGGTTAGAAAAGCAACCTCACAACTGTACGGAAATAAATCACATGGATGTAAACTAAAAACTAAAAAAACATGTTTTGTAAGTGGGGAACAGTACCGAGGTCATTACAATTCTCCCTTTAAAGAAACAGGGCAAAACAATAGAAATCAAAGCCAAACTAAATAACGACTGCATGTGATCATAACGACAGCCCCCTAGATATTATTACTGCTCATCTTTATATGTTTCACATATTAAATGCAACTTGGGAACAAGGCACAAACCACGTAGCGTCACGAAGAGACGAGCTGGGTGTTCCCGCCACCGCCGGTCACGTCCAGAAAAAGGGCCGAGCGCGCATCGGGCGTCTTTTCCCGTTTAATAGATCTCTTGAAAACCCAAAATGATAGCGACAGAAACAAAATGAAATTGAAAGAAAAGAAAAAGTCGATGATGTTGAGTCCTCTGTGAGAGCCGACGTGAAGCTCTGTGGTCAGAGAGCCGACGTGAAGCTCTGCGGTCAGAGAGCCGACGTGAAGCTCTGCGGTCAGAGAGCCGACGTGAAGCTCTGTGGTCAGAGAGCCGACGTGAAGCTCTGCGGTCAGAGAGCCGACGTGAAGCTCTGCGGTCAGAGAGCCGACGTGAAGCTCTGCGGTCAGAGAGCCGACGTGAAGCTCTGCGGGCGCTGCTGCTGTGAAAGTGCAAATCGATGCTCTTGGCTGGGTGTTTCCATTTAAACAAAAGAACAAAGGGCCTGTTGAACGGACCACGGCAGCTGAAACACAAATACTGACATCTGAAAGGTGAACGGTGGCGACGGCACAGAGTTCTCAACCTAACGCTGAAACACAACCTGCTGCAGGGCTGAAACACAACCTGCTGCAGGGGCTGAAACACAACCTGCTGCAGGGCTGAAACACAACCTGCTGCAGGGGCTGAAACACAACCTGCTGCAGGGGCTGAAACACAACCTGCTGCAGGGGCTGAAACACAACCTGCTGCAGGGGCTGAAACACAACCTGCTGCAGGGGCTGAAACACAACCTGCTGCAGGGCTGAAACACAACCTGCTGCAGGGCTGAAACACAACCTGCTGCAGGGCTGAAACACAACCTGCTGCAGGGGCTGAAACACAACCTGCTGCAGGGCTGAAACACAACCTGCTGCAGGGGCTGAAACACAACCTGCTGCAGGGCTGAAACACAACCTGCTGCAGGGCTGAAACACAACCTGCTGCAGGGCTGAAACACAACCTGCTGCAGGGCTGAAACACAACCTGCTGCAGGGCTGAAACACAACCTGCTGCAGGGCTGAAACACAACCTGCTGCAGGGGCTGAAACACAACCTGCTGCAGGGGCTGAAACACAACCTGCTGCAGGGGCTGAAACACAACCTGCTGCAGGGCTGAAACACAACCTGCTGCAGGGCTGAAACAGTCGTTCAGAGCCAGCAGGTCGCCCTCAGTGACTGCTGGACGATACTGGAGCTCGTGACCACGGCCGGCACGCCGTTGCAGCGTGGATGGTTTCGTTTGTCGTACCCGCGAGCTCGACAGCGGATCTGGAGGCGACAGCTTCAGCTTCGAGCACCGATTCACTTCACTGTCAGGTTGACCGTACGTTTCAGTGAAAAACAAACTGAACTGAAGGCAAAGAGAGAAAGAATGAACACACACACGTTGTCAGTGAGCACTCGCATTATTAAAATAGCACAAACGCGTCCTCCCGCGCTCGCCGTCCTCTACATGTGTAGACTGCCCCGCTCACCTTTCAGAGACTCAGTCAAATAATTAAGAATAATAAGAACAGGATTCAACACATCTGACATGGTATCCTTGGATTTCTGAAATATATATAAAGGGGAAAAGGACTACTGTGATTTAGAAGTTATGACCCATGAGAATGTTTTACAGCTCTGATATTCTCGTTGTGTCCGCCCACAGAGTCACAGAACATCTGCGGGAACATCGTCCAACGAGGAGCCACAAATACAAATAAAAACAAAAGAGGACAGCCGAGTCGTGGGACCAGAGGGCGGGGCTTCAGAAAGAGATGCTACACTTATTGCTTCTAGGAAAACTTGCGCAACTTTCATGGCGTCCCGACGAGACGGCAGAACCCAAAGTGACCAACGAGGAGGGGGAAGTCTTTTCTTCTTTCTGCGCGTCCGGGCGCCGGCCAATCGGGCGCCGGCCAATCGGGCGCCGGCCAATCGGGCGCCGGCCAATCGGGCGCCGGCCCGGCAGAAGGAGCTTGTGAGCGCTACAGGGAGGCGGCGGCCGCTCCGAGGCGACGAGAGCGCCCCGTTGCAAAGGAGGCGATTGAGCTACTGGATGTGGCCGGAGATCTCCACTGAACAGACGAGGTGTTGATAGATGCTTTTTTTATAATACTTTTTCTTCTAAATAACTTTTTGTCTTTCTCTTCTTTTGTACATATTCAGGTTAAAATAGTATTTGAGGAAGACGAGCTTTACAGTGTCCTGCAGTGGTGGACTTCACCAGAGACTGTCGGTCCCCCATACACACTCACACGCATTCGCACACGCACGCTACCCCTATGGCATTATGGGAAAAAGACGTTTATTTTTGTATTTTCCGTCCTTTGCTGTCTGCAAACTGTTAATAAAACGTGCCTTTTTGATCGTAAATCACAAGAGTTCAATTCTTAGCATCAACGTTCACGCGCTGATGGGTTAGTACAGTATCATCGAAGAGTTCAGTACTGTGTGTGTGTGCGTGTGTGTGCGTGTGTGTGCGTGTGTGTGTGTGTGTGTGTGTGTTTATGTTGCTTTCTATTATACGACAGAGAGAAATCATCTTTGCATAAAAGACATTTGCTTCTCTTTCAGACACTGTCCTGCAGGAAGTGATGCCCTCAGAGGGAGCAGGAGGAGCAGGAGGAGCAGGAGGAGCAGGAGGGGAGGAGGAGGGGCAGGGGGCGGGGCTTTGTCGGAGGATGATTCTGTGAGTGACAAGCAGCCCACCCCTCCAACTGCAACGCTGTCCATAGTTGTTCCTGTTCGATGCTTCCCTCATTAATGTCCTCTCTCTCTCAGTTTCCGCGTGATTGTTGTCACCGTTTGTTTTGTTTTTGTATAGTTTGATTGTATCTTCCACTGTTGTATTGACATGTCTTAAACTGGACTGTGGCTGTCTGACGGGTCGTTGTGGGCGTTGTGGAGAGGCAGTGTGGTCCTCTACGCCGTGCTGGACCTTCCAAGCTCCTCCCTGATTGCTGAGGACACAAATAGAGCGACACATGTAAGAAATGAAAGGTACAACAACACACATGACATGACATGTATGTGTATATGTACACGTACATGTTTATGTACGTGTACATATACACATACATGTAACACCTGTAACGTCTATGTATAGAAGTCTATGCTTCATGTGTTAAAGCTGCATTCTCTCTCCTGACCACCAGGGGGCGACTCCTCTGGTTGTATAGAAGTCTATGCTTCATGTGTTAAAGCTGCATTCTCTCTCCTGACCACCAGGGGGCGACTCCTCTGGTTGTATAGAAGTCTATGCTTCATGTGTTAAAGCTGCATTCTCTCTCCTGACCACCAGGGGGCGACTCCTCTGGTTGTATAGAAGTCTATATAAGTGACTCTACTTCTCTCTTGATGTATTCCCTCAGTAAACATTGTAAACATGAGTTTATGTCTCAATCTCTAGTTTCTAGTCTTCTTCTATACAGCATGATGTTCATTTAGTACTTTATGGTCTGTTGGAGCCAAACAGACCATAATAAACGCTTTAGGGGTCGTTTTGGCCAGTAGAGGAAGGACGCTCAGTGCACCCGATGACTGCACACTTTCCCATGTTTAGTATGTGATGTTTTCACTTGCTGTATTCATGCTAATGCTAACCTTAGCTCTGCTCTCAGCTGGGGTTTCTTTTGTTGGCTTCCTCTGATGACATGTGCGTGTCTTGGACGTCGATAGACATGTGAGAACAGCGTGTGATTGGAGGAGCACTTGTGTTTGTTGCCCTGTCGGACTGTCGGTTACGTTCCTAGCACTCAGAGACTAGTTTGATAATGAAGCAGAGTAATATTCAGGGATCAAGCTGTTAGTGTGTGTCAAAGGAGAACCATGATAAATACCATCGATGAGCTCTTCTTTTAGCTTCGACAGCTCCTTCCTCATCTCATCCAGAATGTCCTGAAACAAGCAAAGGAAAGAAACGCAAGTCAAACCTTTTAACACAAGACTTCTCTTCTCCACCTTTCACTACCCTCGCTCCCTGAGGTCCAGACCGGCGGCAACGCAGCTTCCTGCGTCTGGGTGATGTACATCACTGATTAAATCATGATTACATTAATTAATTTATGAAGATATAAAGAGGTCCTTCCTCAAACATTCAGACCAGAACACAATGATGCGACGTGCCGCCAAGTGAGGAAACAATGGGCCCTCACCTGTTTCAAGCGGTCGTAGTCCACGGCTTCTGTCGGCACGCCGTTGGCACTTGGGGATGCAGAGGCTGTCGGGGTGGATTTAGGTCTGTGAGGAGAGATGCAGAAGGACTCAGCAGAGGAGACGAAGGAAAGGAGACAAAGGAAAGGAGACGCCGCGGCGATACCGCCACCGCCATCCAAAAGCAAACGCACCGCGACGCCTTCGCTGCCTCGACTGACGGAAAACCAACGAGGTGCAGCCGGATG
>NW_027175876.1:18621745-18664245 GCF_023055335.1 Clinocottus analis
CACTGTCAGACCCCTCCCACCCCACTGTCAGACCCCTCCCACCCCACTGTCAAACCCCTCCCACCCCACTGTCAGGCCCCTCCCACCCCACTGTCAGGCCCCTCCCACCCCACTGTCAGGCCCCTCCCACCCCACTGAGCTGCTCCACCACCCCACTGAGCTGCTCCACCACCCCACTGTCAGACCCCTCCCACCCCACTGTCAAACCCCTCCCACCCCACTGTCAGGCCCCTCCCACCCCACTGTCAGGCCCCTCCCACCCCACTGAGCTGCTCCACCACCTCCCTCCGACTTTCAGCTCCTATTATTATTATTAATGTTGTTATTATTATTATTATTATTATTATTATTATTATTATTAATGTTGTTAGCCAGCGCTGAACGGCCCTCAGAAGTGCATCATGCTAAAGCTAGCCGACGCTAGTGCTATAATATGGCGGACGTTTAGTAGCATCGCTGCTAGCCGCATGACTTCTTTTTCCTGAAGCGTTTTAGTGAAATAATACGCAAGAGATTTCTACATGTGGGAGAACCTTACCTCCCGATAACCGGAGACTTGCTACCGTTCATGGTGTTGGTTCTTTCCCACGGCTTCCTGGGCATGTCTGCAGGGATGAACGAGAACACGCAGAGTTATTAACTCCTCTTACCATGAGCCAAGAAGTTCAGCTACTCACTAACGTCCAATAACCCCTGAGGGGAATCCTCAATAGCTTCATGCTAACTTGGATGCTGGTGTTATGAAGATGAATATTAATATCGTTTCTCTCCCCAGAGTGTTACCTGGTGTGCTGCAGGCTGACACTTTAGGAGTCGTGTTGCTCTCACCCTCCTCCTGTTGGGCAGACGGACGGGGTCAAAGG
Organism: Clinocottus analis; assembly: GCF_023055335.1. NCBI lineage: Eukaryota > Metazoa > Chordata > Actinopteri > Perciformes > Cottidae > Clinocottus > Clinocottus analis. The sequence continues at coordinate 18,622,609 of NW_027175876.1, forward strand.
TCAGACATGAGATCAGGGAAAGCTTCTACACAGACAACAACCGGCCGAGAGGAGGAGTTCAAGCTTCTGGTGTCCGTTCAACCGCTAACCTGAACACACAGCTCGCTTCTGGCTTTGCTTTGAATTAAACGAGAAGCATCAAGGCGAAATGACCCCGCAATGTAGCCAATATAGAATAAAGGTAATAAGTAATGAAGTAATAAATGTCTCTAATGACACCAATCGTTTATTTATACAGCTAATAAATCCACTCAGCAATTGAATCATTTTTTTATTCAAACCAGAAAATAAAATCTCTGAGGTCACAGACTAGGTCAAGAATTTAATTAAACTTATGTAACCCAACACCCCCTGCAGATGTTTCACATTAAAAGCCGACAAAGGAGCCCTGGTCTCGTTGACGTTAGCTTCAAGCTAATGATTTAATGAAAGACAGCAAAGGTGGAAGTGACTGGAATCACTGAGCGAGTGGAAACACCTTCAATAGGATGAAATACTGCGTGACAGTAGGAGTCTGTTCCACATTGAGAGCCAGCGAGTGGCGTGTGGACCGCAGACTCTCACACAGGTGCAGCTGAGAGGCGGTGGACTCGTGCTCTGACAGGAATGTGGTGAATGCGGCACGCCGTGAAGCCGGGACGCACTGACAGAACCCGTGTGTGTGTCTGTGGCCACACAGTCGAGCCATTGTGTCGTCCGGCAGCGAGCGGCGAGGACTGAGACGCTGCGATGGCGCTTACCGATCTCTGGTCGGGTTCAGGTGACGAGCCCTTGTCTGCGATTCTTCTCCTGTAAGATATGAAGACACGGTGAGGAGAGGTTTAGTTTAGAATAATCGGGTGAAGAGAAGCCTCCACGGTTCAGATCTAGTTTGAATGTGTTCATTTGACTGCAACAAAATACAGTTGAAGCGCTGAATTCCATATTCAGAGCACACGCTTGGTGGTTGAAGGGCGAGCGTTTTGAAGCAGGGAGCGACGTACCTCCTGGCCAACAGGGCGCTCATCTCCTCCATGAGCCCTCCTCCTCCAGGCAGAGGGCCGTTGCCTCTGGCTTCGGTTTTGGCCCCCGCGGCCCCCAACATGGCCGCCGCCAGAGCCGCCCCTGCATCGTCCCCCTGAAGGGACGCACACAGCTCCGTGAGACACAAACGTTATCCAGTTCTTCACAACCGGCCCGATGTGTCACCCGGTCTTCAGAATAATACAAGAATTCAAAACATACCTTTGTTTTTTTAAATGTCCATTTAACATCAGAAAAGCCATAATTGTCAAACAAAACTACTGTAAATGATGTAATTTTTCATGACAGATGGTGATTGTGTGTGTGTGTGTGTGTGAGATCATGTGTGAATGGTGTGTGTATGTGTGTGTGCGTGTGATCATGTGTGAATGGTGTGTGCGTGTGATCATGTGTGAATGGTGTGTGTGCGTGTGATCATGTGTGAACATTGTGTGTATGTGTGTGTGTGATCATGTGCTTAACCATGTGCTATATGTGTTAACGTGCTAAGTAGCGTGCGGCTCATGTAGCATCACAGCGCGGCTCTCACCCGTGGCACTTTGCGCAGCTTGGCCCCGGCCAGGGCGGCGGCCAGGCCCGCCAAGGGACGGTCCTCTGCGGGGGAGAACAGTCCGGCGGGAAGCGGGGGCGCCGGGGGAGGGGGCGGCGCTCCGGGGGGAGGAGGCGGGCCTGCTGGAGGAGGAGGAGGGGGGGGCCCGCCTGGGGTCAGCGCGGGGGGCAGCGGGGGAGCCGGGGGCGGGGGAGGATGGCCGCCGGTCGGGGTGGCGGCCGGGGAGGTCACAGTGGAGCCGGGTGGCAGGGGCGGAGGCGGGGGAGGGGCGGGGCCGGTCTGCACCGCGTCTGTTGGGAAGGGGGGGGGCACAGGGTGGAAACACTTTATTCAAACTGTAATTTTTATGGGAAAAGCATGACATGGTTTGGACTGTAACAAAATCATCGATCACTCTTTAAACAAAAACACTAACAAGTATAAGTGGAAAAATAATAACCGCTCACGCCAACGTCTGAGGGTTGTTTGGTTCACGAGTCATTCTGCCAGCTTGTTACTCATATCGCTGTAATACTGCAGTACTTGCTAGTTGCTAACAGGAAATGAAAAAGAGGAGCGGAGGAGGAGGAGCTGGGTTCATGATATTTAAAAATAATAATAATAGTGTTTCCATCAAGAATTGTAAAGCTTTCCTAATTAAATACCGCTAACATTAGCGCCTCGTCGGAGGTTTCCATTTTCTTTTGACTTCCCCGCTGTTCACACCACACGAACACAGGAAGGAGTAAGCCCCGCCTCCTGCTTGATCCGATTGGCTACCTTTGCCGAGCGTGACAGTGATGAGCTGTGCGACTCCGCGCCTTGCGCTTAAAAGTTAGGAATATCTTAACTTTTATGTGCGCCTATAAAACATCACTCAGTCAGTGAATCTGTCGTGTAAGAATGGTGAACATGATGTTCTTAATGTTTTTAGTGAGCATTGAACACATCAGTTAGCATGCCACATCATGTCAACGCGCTGCGTTAGCAGGAAGTTTGAGGGTTTTAGAGTTCAAACAGAACCGGGAAAAGTGATGTTGTTATTATATAAAAAATACTAACAATACATATCTTGATTTGGAAGGTGAAACATTCCAATGAATGGAGCAGAGACAAACTGGATGGAACACACCCATGAAGACAAACTGGATGATTCATGGATTATCGAAGGACGGTGGGCTAATAATCTGTACATTGTGTCCAGTGTAACTGTGATGAGGGACAATACTGTTCATCACAGCCCTCCAGGATCAATAACCATGACGGAATGAGAACATGCCGAGCTGTGATCAATATCAAATCGATTTGATGAGGTCAAAGGTCACGAGAACCCCTCCTGAGGCTAATAATACAAATACAGGTGAAGTAATGGTTTGTCTGTATAATAATGTTGCTCTTTCTTTTTGTTGGAAAAGCTGTGTAACCCGAAAAGAGCCAAGAGCCCATGTTCTGAACGGACAGAGAGACTTCTAAGTGACTGTTCAGCTTCTCCAATAAAACAGTTCCCTGATAACTAAAACACGTCTGAGGGGAACAGAAAACAGAAACAGAAGGTCATAAAAATCTACATTTCAGTATACATGTTGCCAGCCTAATCTAACTGTTCAGAGGGTATTCAATATCCAGCTGTGAATATAAATGATAAGCTCAACACAGGTCTATGGATCGGCAAACATTAGAACCCAACCGCCAAAAGAGGAAGGAGAGGAAGAAGAAGAAGAGGAAGAAGAAAGAGGGGTGCCATGCTGAAGAAGACACATTTAAGACCCGCGGTAACAGACACACACATGAGCACATGATAAGCAGTGACTTCTACCAGCTGACAGGAGTCATTACAGGACTCACAGGAGTCACTACAGGACTCACTACAGGACTCACTGGAGTCATTGCAGGACTCACTGGAGTCACTACAGGACTCACTAGAGTCACTACAGGACTCACTACAGGACTCACTGGAGTCATAACAGGACTCACTAGAGTCACTGCAGGACTCGCTAGAGTTACTGCAGGACTCACTGGAGTCATTGCAGGACTCACTGGAGTCATTGCAGGACTCACTGGAGTCATTACTGGACTCACTGGAGTCATTACTGGACTCACTGGAGTCATTACTGGACTTACGACAGGACTCACTGGAGTCACGATAGGACTCACTGGAGTCATTACAGGACTCACTGGAGTCACGATAGGACTCACTGGAGTCATTACAGGACTCACTGGAGTCATTACAGGACTCACTGGAGTCATAACAGGACTCACTAGAGTCATAACAGGACTCACTAGAGTCATAGCAGGACTCACTAGAGTCATTGCAGGACTCACTGGAGTAATTACAGGACTCACTGGAGTCATTACAGGACTCACTGGAGTCATTGCTGGACTTACGACAGGACTCACTGGAGTCACGATAGGACTCACTGGAGTCACGATAGGACTCACTGGAGTCATTACAGGACTCACTGGAGTCATTACAGGACTCACTGGAGTCATTACTGGACTCACTGGAGTCATTACTGGACTTACGACAGGACTCACTGGAGTCATTACAGGACTCAGTGGAGTCACGATAGGACTCACATGAGTCACTACAGGACTCACTGGAGTCACGACAGGACTCACATGAGTCACTACAGGACTCACTGGAGTCACGAAAGGACTCACATGAGTCACTACAGGACTCACTGGAGTCACGATAGGACTCACATGAGTCACTACAGGACTCACTGGAGTCACTACAGGACTCACTGGAGTCACTACAGGACTCACTGGAGTCACGACAGGACACACTGAAGTCATAACAGGACTCACTGCAGTCATTACAGGACTCACATGAGTCACTAGTCATTACAGGACTCACTGCAGTCATTACAGGACTCACTGCAGTCATTACAGGACTCACTGGAGTCATTACAGGACTCACTACACAACAAGGAGCAACGTCATGAACCCAGCTGTGTCCACTCGACCCTCTGTTAGCGCAGGAGTCAGAGAACATCTGAGAGACCAGAGGAGAGTCAGAGCGAGTCCGAGAAAGAGAGAGAGAGAGAGAGACAGAGAGAGAGAGAGAGAGAGAGAGAGAGAGAATGCGAGTGAGAGTCAGAGAGAGTCAGAGAGAGAGATAGAGAGAGACAGTCCGGTGGCCTTACCCTGGGGCTGGCAGGAGGAGCCCCCCTGAGGCAGGTGGGCCTCTGGGCCGGCGTCCGGCTCCCCCGGCCCCGGCAGGCCCACGGGGAGGGAGAGGAGCTCGGCAGAGGCGGCTGCAGGGGTTGCTGTGGAGGGAGAGGGCACACCAGGAGCCTGGGATGAGGAGGGGGGAGACGAGACGAAGGAGGAAGACGGAGGGAAGGCCGCGGGGGAGGGAAGAGGGGGAGGGGTGGGCGGGGGAGGCGGAGTGGGGCAGGCGACGCCCACGAGGGAGTGGCCGTGCGGGATGGTCACGGGCGACGGCGCGGGGAACATGGGCGGGCCGTTGAAGGCCGGCGAGGGCGGCTTCTGGGAGAGCGGTGAGGGCGCCGCGATGGGCACGAGCGGCCGCGGGCCCGCGGCCTTCCCCGGGGGGCTACTTATCATGACGGGCGGCGAGGGCGGCAGGGGCGTGAAGTTGCACGCCGACCACACGACGGATTTCGCCGGGGGAGGCGGGGCCGGAGCGGGGGCGGTGGGCGGGGCTTGCGGGAAGGCTTGCTGTCGCCGCGGGACAGTGGCGTAATGAGGCAGGACCGGGTGGAAGGCGGAGCCGAGCGAGGTGGCGAAGCGGGAGGCCGAGTGCCTCAGAGGCGGGGTCGGCGGAGCGGCGGAGGAGGGCGAAGGCGGCCCGGGCGCCGGGTAGGAGGGCGCCGAGAGGGACGCAGACGGCGAGGACGAGCCGCTGTACTCCTGAGTGTACAGGGTGCTTTGGAAGGCTGAACCAAGGTCAAGGACAAAGACAGGACAGAAGGGGAAGGAGTGGCGGAAGAGGAAGGAATAGAAGGAAGCAGCGTCATGCACACAGGAGGGAAAGACAGCAGGTCAGGAGAGAGAAGGAAGGAGGGAGGGGAGGAAAAAAAGAGAAGGGGGCAGATGAAGCAGGAAAACCAGCACAGAGCGACAGCTCAGTCATATTCCAGGTTGTGTACATTCTGTGTTAGTGGACAGGTGTTAGCACCGTGACAGAGAGACACTCCACGCCTCCTGTGAGAGGACGGGGAGAACACACTGAGGAGCAGGAGGTCACCATGTAGCACACACACACAATCACACACACACACAGACACACACACACCTCATCACCGATGTCTTCAAGCAGCTCATATCTAGACTCAGTACACAAAAGACAAAGTCACGTTCAGCAAAGAAATAAAAATGGAGAATGTTCAATCTGCCTTTACCGCTCCGTATCTGTATACAGCCAGACGGCTGGCCTGGCTAGCCCTCTGGCGCCACCATCAGGTCAAACCTTGTGTTTGTTCAACACATGACCAAAGAGTTCCCATCAGCCTCGGCTGACGTTCAGTGCTAATGATGAGCGCCGGCCTGCTACCGCACTGAGCTCTGAGCCGCTGGTGGATGTTACAGCTGCTACCTTCCTGTTAGCAGCATCGAGCTGTTAGCAGCATCGAGCTCTTAGCAGCATCGAGTTGTTAGCAGCATCGAGCTGTTAGCAGCATCGAGCTGTTAGCAGCATCGAGCTGTTAGCGCCGACTCACAACTCTGAGCATCGTCATATTGTTCAGTGGATCCTGGTTCTGCTCTAAACCCTTCTTACCATAGTCTCAAGGGGCTAACGTGCTAATCTGATATTTTTTTAATGAAAAAATGACTCCAGTACTGTGTCTGGTACTGTTGGGTTTAGGTTCGGGTTCTCATGAGTCATCTCCTTGGGTGATGAATAATTGAAGCTCTTTTAGTTTTCACCCGACCTGTCTAAAATGTTTTAATTATGTGCACTTCCTCTTCATAAATCACTGCACACGTCTCTGTGCTTGTTGGTACCGTTCTGAATTCTTTTCAAGGGGTTTAGTGACGTCTCTCTCAGCCGAGCCCAGCCCTCCAACTCATGAACTTATTACCTTAATTGTGTCTAGCGCTTAGCGTAGCCTGGGTGTTGTTGTGTGTAGCTGCCATATGGTGTGTGTGTGTGTGTGTGTGTGTGTGTGTGTGTGTGTGTGTGTGTGTGTGTGTGTGGTGTTGAGTTGTTAATACTCCATTCGTCTTCTGCTCCACTTCTCCTTACTTCCACCTTCCTGCAGTCCTAATTCCTGCTCCATCAGACAGAAACTAATAACATGTGCAATCACTGTTAGAATAATGCAAATAAAGTTCTATGAGGGAAGAAAAAGTAACTTTTGGCAACAAAAAAAAAATATTGTGGATTCAATGAAGCTGTTTTGCACTAACTATCTTTTCAAGATAATGACAATAAGGTTCAACCTGTGAGAACAGAATGATGCAGATGTGTGAGCATCAGGTTGTGTTAGTGTCTGCACTGAGCTGCTTACTGTAACCCTCAAAACGTCGCAACCTGTTAACGTCGTAACCTGTTAACGTCGCAACCTGTTAACGTCGCAACCTGTTAACGTCGTAATCTGTTGACGTCGTAACCTGTTAACGTCGTAATCTGTTAACGTCGCAACCTGTTAACGTCGCAAGCTGTTAACGTCGCAAGCTGTTAACGTCGCAACCTGTTAACGTTTTAACCTGTTAACGTCGTAACCTGTTAACGTCGTAATCTGTTGAAGTCGTAATCTGTTGACGTCGTAACCGGTTAAGGTCGTAATCTGTTAACGTCGCAACCTGTTAACGTCGCAATCTGTTAACGTCGTAATCTGTTAACGTCGTAATCTGTTAACGTTTTAACCTGTTAACGTCGTAATCTGTCAACGTCGCAACCTGTCAACGTCGCAACCTGTCAACGTCGTAACCTGTTAACGTCGTAACCTGTTAACGTCGCAACCTGTTAACGTCGTAATCTGTTAACGTCGTAATCTGTTAACGTCGTAATCTGTTAAGGTCGTAATCTGTTAACGTCGTAATCTCTCAACGTCGCAACCTGTCAACGTCGCAACCTGTCAACGTCGTAACCTGTCAACGTCGTAACCTGTCAACGTCGTAACCTGTCAACGTCGTAACCTGTTAACGTCGTAATCTGTTGACCTAATCTGTTAACGTCGTAATCTGTTAACGTCGCAACCTGTTAACGTTGTAACCTGTTGACATCGTAACCTGTTGACGTCGTAACCTGTTGACGTCGTAACCTGTTGACGTCGTAACCTGTTGACGTCGTAACCTGTTGACGTCGTAACCTGTTGACGTCGTAACCTGTTGACGTCGTAATCTGTTGACGTCATAACCTGTTGACGTCATAACCTGTTGACGTCGTAATCTGTTAACGTCGTAATCTGTCAACGTCGTAACCTGTTGACGTCGTAATCTGTTAACGTCGTAATCTGTCAACGTCGTAACCTGTTAACGTCGTAATCTGTTGACCTAATCTGTTAACGTCGTAATCTGTTAACGTCGCAACCTGTTAACGTTGTAACCTGTTGACATCGTAACCTGTTGACATCGTAACCTGTTGACATCGTAACCTGTTGACGTCGTAATCTGTTGACGTCGTAATCTGTTGACGTCATAATCTGTTGACGTCATAACCTGTTGACGTCGTAATCTGTTAACGTCGTAATCTGTCAACGTCGTAACCTGTTAACGTCGTAATCTGTTAACGTCGTAATCTGTTAACGTCGTAATCTGTTAACGTCGTAATCTGTTAACGTTGCAATCTGTTAACGTTGTAATCTGTTAACGTCGCAACCTATTAATGTCGTAATCTGTTGACGTAATCTGTTAACGTCGTAATCTGTTGACGTAATCTGTTAACGTCGTAATCTGTTAACGTCGCAATCTGTTAACATCGTAATCTGTTAACGTCGCAATCTGTTAACGTCGTAATCTGTTAACGTCGCAACCTGTTAACGTCGTAACCTGTTAACGTCGTAATCTGTTGAAGTCGTAATCTGTTGACGTCGTAACCGGTTAAGGTCGTAATCTGTTAACGTCGCAACCTGTTAACGTCGCAATCTGTTAACGTCGTAATCTGTTAACGTCGTAATCTGTTAACGTCGTAATCTGTTAACGTTTTAACCTGTTAACGTCGTAATCTGTCAACGTCGCAACCTGTCAACGTCGCAACCTGTCAACGTCGTAACCTGTTAACGTCGTAACCTGTTAACGTCGCAACCTGTTAACGTCGTAATCTGTTAACGTCGTAATCTGTTAACGTCGTAATCTGTTAAGGTCGTAATCTGTTAACGTCGTAATCTCTCAACGTCGCAACCTGTCAACGTCGCAACCTGTCAACGTCGTAACCTGTCAACGTCGTAACCTGTCAACGTCGTAACCTGTCAACGTCGTAACCTGTTAACGTCGTAATCTGTTGACCTAATCTGTTAACGTCGTAATCTGTTAACGTCGCAACCTGTTAACGTTGTAACCTGTTGACATCGTAACCTGTTGACGTCGTAACCTGTTGACGTCGTAACCTGTTGACGTCGTAACCTGTTGACGTCGTAACCTGTTGACGTCGTAACCTGTTGACGTCGTAATCTGTTGACGTCATAACCTGTTGACGTCGTAACCTGTTGACGTCGTAATCTGTTAACGTCGTAATCTGTCAACGTCGTAACCTGTTAACGTCGTAATCTGTTGACCTAATCTGTTAACGTCGTAATCTGTTAACGTCGCAACCTGTTAACGTTGTAACCTGTTGACATCGTAACCTGTTGACATCGTAACCTGTTGACGTCGTAACCTGTTGACGTCGTAATCTGTTGACGTCGTAATCTGTTGACGTCATAATCTGTTGACGTCATAACCTGTTGACGTCGTAATCTGTTAACGTCGTAATCTGTCAACGTCGTAACCTGTTAACGTCGTAATCTGTTGACGTAATCTGTTAACGTCGTAATCTGTTAACGTCGTAATCTGTTAACGTTGCAATCTGTTAACGTTGTAATCTGTTAACGTCGCAACCTATTAATGTCGTAATCTGTTGACGTAATCTGTTAACGTCGTAATCTGTTGACGTAATCTGTTAACGTCGTAATCTGTTAACGTCGCAATCTGTTAACATCGTAATCTGTTAACGTCGCAATCTGTTAACGTCGTAATCTGTTAACGTCGCAACCTGTTAACGTCGTAATCTGTTGACGTAATCTGTTAACGTCGTAATCTGTTAACGTCGCAACCTGTTAACGTCGTAATCTGTTGACGTAATCTGTTAACGTCGTAATCTGTTAACGTCGTAATCTGTTAACGTCGTAATCTGTTAACGTCGTAATCTGTTGACGTAATCTGTTAACGTCGTAATCTGTTGACGTAATCTGTTAACGTCGTAATCTGTTAACGTTGCAATCTGTTAACGTCGTAACCTGTTAACGTCGTAATCTGTTAACGTCGTAATAGTTATCTTGTTCATGTGGGAAATATTTTTTTATAAAATAATTTTAATTATTTTCATATATTTTTAAAAAACAAAGTGTTCTCTCTCACAGGAGTCAATGTCCAACTTCCACTCCACACACAACATCTCTTCCTCACTAGCCAGAATAATTGGTTCATTTGGTCGGGACGATTAATAAAACGTTGTGTGTGTGAGATCCGATGCGTTTGCTCTCCATGTGTAATTGTGTATGACTCTTTCCTCTTATCCTGGGTTATTTTTTCAAACACACACACACACACACACAGTATTTTTAGCCTGTGAGTAACACTGTGTGTGTGCGTGACGGGCCGAGCGCTGCACTGAAGCGTGCCGCACAGCGCCGCCTCGCGTTTGCAATCACACGCCAGTTCCTATACCACCACTAACTACCAGCTTCATGAGGGGTTTGACATGTGTGTGAAGTGCCAGAAGTTGTGTGTGTGTGGGTGCAAGGCCTGGCGGCGGTGTGTGTTCTGCACACAGCGCCTGTCCAGCCTCTGGGCACTGTAGCTCAGCGCTAACAGAGAAAGCTAACAATTCTAGCACAAGGAAACGCAGAGGAGACAGAAGAGCAGGAGAAGGACTCGACACTGAGCAGATGCTCGAGCAACTCAAAGGATGATCAAGACGCCAACATGGACGCCTGAGGTCAGCTCCCTCTACGCTCTCACTGCAGGCAGCCGGGGGGAGAGCGTGAATGAAACGCACCTGCCGTGATTCTGCATACTCTAAATCCTTTCCCTCGTTTCAGTGTGTCGATGACGCACACTGTTCTCCCACAATGCAACGCACAAAGTGGCGCAGAAGATCTGCGTCTTTGGATAACAAACGTGTAAATTGTCTGAAGTTTAAGTCTGATTGACATGCTGGAGCGTGTGCTGAGATGAATCCATACTAATACATTATGAGCCATACTAATAAATTATGATCCATACTAATACATTATGAGCCATACTAATAAATTATGATCCATACTAATACATTATGATCCATACTACTATTTTATGATTCATACTAATACATTATGATCCATACTAATACATTATGATCCATACTAATAAATTATGATCCATACTAATACATTATGATCCATACTAATACATTATGATCCATACTACTATTTTATGATCCATACTAATACATTATGATCCATACTAATACATTATGATCCATACTACTATATTATGATCTATACTACTATTTTATGATCCATACTAATACATTATGATCCATACTAATATTTTATGATCCATACTAATACATTATGATCCATACTAATATACATTATGATCCATACTAATACATTATGATCCATACTACTATATTATGATCCATACTACTATTTTATGATCCATACTAATACATTATGATCCATACTAATATTTTATGATCCATACTAATATATTATGATCCATACTGATACATTTGAATGACGTGCAGTAGAGTGTGTACTGGATCCAGTTGGGACATACACACGCACGCACACACACACACACACACACGCACACGCACACATGCACACACACACACACGCACGCACACACACGCACACACACACACACACACGCACGCACACACACACGCACACACACGCACACACACACACGCACACGCACACGCACACGCACACACACACGCACAGCTCTCATGCTCAGCAGCCACATGTAGACACGTGGTGAGTCAGAAGCAGTGACTCGTGGTTATCGGCCTGCGACTGCTCAGAGTGAGAGGAAGCTGCAGAGTCACTCACCGGCGTTGGAGATGCGTCTTCCTCTCTCCCAGTCCTGCTGCTCTCTGTCCAGCTGCTCCTTCTGCTCCTTGTGCTCCTTGTGCTCCCGCTCCGCCTTCTCCATCAGCTCACGCTCGCTGCGCTCCTGCTGCTCCAGGCGCTCCCGCTCAGCCTCGCGCTCCGCCTGCGCCTCGCGCTCCAGACGCTCTCGTTCCTGACGCTCCTGCGTTTCGCGCTCTAGGCGCTCGCGCTCTTGACGCTCCCTCTCCTGACGCTCCTGTTCCTGGCGCTCCTGTTCCTGACGCTCCTGTTCCTGATGCTCCAGCTCCTTCTGCCTCTGCAGCTCCTGCAGCTGCCTGAGGGAGGAGAAGGGGAGGGAACAGGTGAGGAGAGGGAACAGGTGAGGAGACAGGACATTAATGCTGTTGGGTAATTGTCCAGCATCACTGGTCTTCCTCCAGTCATGGCTTGAACCAGCAGCTGGTGTAAAGACGGAAGAGGCATGATGAGGACACATGTAAAGACGAGCACAGCGAGTAAAGAGGAGTAAATCAGTTTGTGCCCATGACCCACAGGCCAGTACTGTTCTTATTACATAAGTTCAAGCTATTTTGAGCACGTTGAAGAAGGCATACTGAGGACAGCCGTGTGAAATGACATGTCATTACATGACATGTCATATAATGACATGTCATGTAATGACATGTATGACATGTCATGACATGAAGCTGGCACACGGCTGCAGAGACATGAAAAGAGGACATTAACTAACTCCAGGACTTCTTTTTCTTCACATTACTTCTCATGTTAAACATCTCTCAGCTGGTTCAGCTTGTCGTTGCCGCTGTGGCTGCAGACCCGGGTTGGACCACTAGGTGTCAGCAGAAGGCAGCGCTAGAAGGACCGGTGTGTCGTGTGACTGCAGCAGCAGCAGGGGAGACGAGGAGGAGGAGGAGGAGGAAGAGGAGGAGGAGGAAGAGGAGGAGGAGGAGGACGAGGAGGAGGAGGACGGGGCATGTGAGCAGTGTGGCAGAGTGTTCCCTGTGTGCATGTGAAACGACACAGTGACAGAGAGAAACAGACATTTCTGAGGTTTGATGCCAAAGCTGGAGCGACACCCCCAGTGTCAAACTACACCATTTATATTTTAAAGTAAACAGCAGAATGTAGTATACGACACTGAAGAACAGCATCTGTACACTATATACATATTTATATATTTACATACAAACATGAATACAAATAAATACAAATACATTAAATGAATTGTATTGGCTGTGAATGAGCGAGTGAATAGCTCGAGCAGCGCAAGTGATGGTGGGAACTTGAGCTAAATGCCAACGTGCGCTTTCTCTCTCTATCTCTCACTCACACACACACACACACACACACACACACACACACACACACACACACACACACACACACACACACACACACACACACACACACACACACACACACACAGGTCTTCTGCCCTCATCGTCCTGTTGTGCTGTCAGCTGACTCACAGCTAGAAGTCGCTCATCAGCATAAATCTTGCTTAATGTAAACACTCCCTCTCGTCTGCACTGGTGACACACACACACACACACACACACACACACACACACACACACACACACACGCACGCACACACCTCAAGGTAAGTTTGGTCGCCGCTGCCTTTGCCAAGGTGCATTCTGGGAATGGCTCCCACGGATCTTGGCTGCGAGGAAACCGAGGCAAGCAGGTGGCTCCGCTCGCGGGAAGAAGAAACAAACGGGCGAGCGAGGTGGTTTTAGAGAGAGTTGGCATCGGTCCGGTGTAAAGTGGGTCACAGAGAGAGACGGAGACACATCGGGCCGGTTTCCTCTGGCAGCGTGTGAAACCATTTAGCTGCTTATTGATAGAACCAAGACTTTAAATACAGACCAAGAAAGTAAAACAAAAGAAGTATGATACGGACGTGTAGATGCCAGAACTAAGACCTCGGTGCTCAAAAGCCTACAACAAATAGACAACCAGCATGTAGGTTCCACTCCTGCACAACGTACACAAACGTCGGTCTGGAGATACACAACCGAGTGATTCTGGCGCAATCACGTGAGCGTCAGCCCAGAGGCCACGGGGTCGAGGCTCCGGCCTTTTGGCCGTGGGAGGAGGGAAGGTCGAGGAAGAGGACAACATGAAGGAGAGAGCACATTAAATGTGCCCAACCTGTGTCAAAAGCTGCAGTTAAATGAACCCATGAATTCAAGAAATGAATACGATTCACCGGCTCGGAGCTGCCACGCTTACGTGAAGATGTCTAACGTTCTGTAGCAGGACGGCCACCAGTCTGAACACAGCGAGCTGATAACAGGAGGAAATCTGAAGGAAGAAGATGACTTGTCCGCAAGAGTCTTTCGCCAAATATGTAACCGCCGAGGCGTGTCACCTCACGGGAGAATAATCAGACCTCCATGTGTGCCACTCTGCACTCCTTCCTTCAGCCGGATCTAACAGTGCATTTAGCTAACGCAGTGCTCAGCTGCACTGTGACCGATGAAAGAGCTTATAAGTAGCATCAAAGCTAATCAAACCCGCAGAGGTTTTGCTGTGACACGGCTGCAGGAACTTCATCCTGACCAATGAGATGCTTTCTTTAAGTCCGCTCTGCCTGAATCTTTTTCACTCGAGCGCGCCGCAGGGAGAGACAGCTAAAGAAACTTCCACATCATGCACAGCATCACCGTGACCCCGGTGCTCCACGGACGCCTGCGCTCCCCGTCCCAGTTCTCACGGTGTGGCAGCAGCCGTTGACGTAATTACAGAGAGAACAGGAGCGTGCTGGATTTACAGGCCGATGGAAGCGTTGCATCACGTCTCTGAGGATCCGACAGCCTCCTCGCTCAGAGAAAGGAGTTCCCCCTGTGGGATCCTCTGCACCAGAACTTCAGGATTAAATACAGCTTGGGTGTAAGAGTGTGACAGCAGTCTGATTAGGCAGATCACAGACGCTTCCACCGATTCATGTGTTTTTTACTGGTGTTGTTCTTCTCTTTGCAAAGAGAGCAAAACCGCCAACAAGCAGCAAACTAAAGCAGGAAGCAAGCAAGAAACAGTCACGCGAGCAGGACATGCTAACTTCATGAGTTTGCTAACGTTAGCTAGTTATCTTGATGCCATTAGTAAAATGAAGTTAACATTCACTAAATGCTTACATTTAATTATGTGTTGCTGTGCTTTAGTTAACGTTAGCTTGCTGAGGACACGAGCATAGCTAGCGGACGTTAGCTAACCAAACTCAGGTTGGTACAAGCTATTGCTGTTATTCGTTAGCTTACTTCATAAGTGACGGTTGTATCACAAAGCAAAGGTTGTATTGTTGACCTTTGTGTTATTGGTGGAGGTCATGTGACATCATGAGGCAGTGTGAAAAATATACTCCCATCGATTACTTTATTCATTAATGATCAGCTTGATGAAACAACAATCTAAGAGAGACACACACACACACACACACACACACACACTAGGACTTAGAGGGGCTGGGGATGATGCAACCTACTGGGAACATACACTTGCAAACGTAAACACATGTTTACTTATTAAGTGTAGAGTTAAATGGAGCATAAAGAGGGGAATGCTTCAGGTCGTGATTGACAGGTCACTTTCTTGGCGTTTTCTGGGAGTTGTGGGTGTTTTTGTCTTACAACTTTAACCCTTTAACGGTGTGTTTTCAGCCGTTCAGGTTATTCACCAAGATGCCAACAGAACCTCAAGGCTTTTTGGAACCATAACCCACAAACCAATGGGTTGACATTTCCTATGAAGCGGTCCAGGACTGGATCGCTGCTCCAGGAAACATGGCCGACCTGTTACCCGTCAGTCTCGTTAACGTCTAGTTTCCAGAAGGACTCCCGCTGAAGGAGCAGGATCCAACAAATAAAACTAAACTAACCTTGTCAGTGTAATTTGTCTTGTGCGTAGTCTCGTTTCTTCTCATTACAGACAACACAGGGTGTCCTCGCTGAGTCCTAATTACAGAGGAAAGCTCCGCTGGACTGACGCGAGCTGCCGCTTCCCTGTTGGAGTTAAGCGCTCGTGCTGGCGATGATGAATGTCTTCGAGCTCGGGGGCTTTTCAAACCCCTAACTGTTGGTCAAATTTGTGTTGAAAGGACAATAAAGTTGTGCGTTAGTTGTCTTGAGCTTGTGCACGCGCACAAACCTCGCTGTGTAATTTATGGATGTCACACATGCACACGGCATTCCCCGAAGCAGGAGATCATCATGACATTCCTAAACAATGTGCGAACGCCGGCTTTAAATAAGCCGTCTAGTGATAGGTGTGTGCGTGTGTGTGTGGGTGGGTATGGGTGTGGGCGTGTGTGCGTGCATGCGCGTGTGTGTGTGTGCGTGTGTGTAAACCTTGGAGTGAAGCCCTTGAGTGGAACTGAAGCTTATTAAACTGTGTTTCTCGTTTCACAGGAGGCATGTTTGGTGGATCCGTGCATTCCTGCAGCAGCACGTCATCAGAGTGTAAACAGGTTCATGATTCAGACTTTTGGGAACAAGATGGCTCTGATCGAGACTCAGAAAGTCCAGATTCATCAGCAAGAACAACAACCCGTCAAGCACAAGAGGGCTGAATAACTGACAGACTCGCAAATCGTCTTTCGAATCCAAGACACTAACATCTCGAACCAGAGTTGAGTGTAACACAGCGGAGCATCTGAGACAGTTTTTAGTTTGTGTTGGCAACAGAAAACAATCGTGGCTGAAAAGAAGTACACGGTTCATCTTCTTAAAAACACTAAAATACTACTTTGTTACTACTTTGTGGAATGGCAATACTGTCATGACAAAGCTGCACTGTGACTCCCACATGTAGCACCCCTCTTCTACATATAATGTAATGACTCCCACATGTAGCACCCCTCTTCTACATATAATGTAATGACTCCCACATGTAGCACCCCTCTTCTACATATAATGTAATGACTCCCACATGTAGCACCCCTCTTCTACATATAATGTAATGACTCCCACATGTAGCACCCCTCTTCTACATATAATGTAATGACTCCCACATGTAGCACCCCTCTTCTACATATAATGTAATGACTCCCACATGTAGCACCCCTCTTCTACATATAATGTAATGACTCCCACATGTAGCACCCCTCTTCTACATATAATGTAATGACTCCCACACGTAGCACCCCTCTTCTACATATAATGTAATGACTCCCACACGTAGCACCCCTCTTCTACACATAATGTAATGACTCCCACACATAGCACCCCTCTTCTACATATAATGTAATGACTCCCACACGTAGCACCCCTCTTCTACATATAATGTAATGACTCCCACACATAGCACCCCTCTTCTACATATAATGTAATGACTCCCACATGTAGCACCCCTCTTCTACATATAATGTAATGACTCCCACATGTAGCACCCCTCTTCTACATATAATGTAATGACTCCCACATGTAGCACCCCTCATCTACATATAATGTAATGACTCCCACATGTAGCACCCCTCTTCTACATATAATGTAATGACTCCCACACGTAGCACCCCTCTTCTACACATAATGTAATGACTCCCACACGTAGAACCCCTCTGCTACATATAATGTAATGACTCCCACATGTAGCACCCCTCTTCTACATATAATGTAATGACTCCCACACGTAGCACCCCTCTTCTACATATAATGTAATGACTCCCACACGTAGCACCCCTCTTCTACATATAATGTAATGACTCCCACACGTAGCACCCCTCTTCTACATATAATGTAATGACTCCCACACGTAGCACCCCTCTTCTACATATAATGTAATGACTCCCACACGTAGCACCCCTCTTCTACATATAATGTAATGACTCCCACACGTAGCACCCCTCTTCTACATGCAATGTAATGACTCCCACATGTAGCACCCCTCTTCTACATATAATCTAATGACTCCCACACGTAGCACCCCTCTTCTACATATAATGTAATGACTCCCACATGTAGCACCCCTCTTCTACATATAATGTAATGACTCCCACATGTAGCACCCCTCTTCTACATATAATGTAATGACTCCCACACGTAGCACCCCTCTTCTACACATCATATAATGACTCCCACACGTAGCACCCCTCTTCTACACATCATATAATGACTCCCACACGTAGCACCCCTCTTCTACACATCATATAATGACTCCCACACGTAGCACCCCTCTTCTACATACATACTGGCTCTGATGAGTGGACCTAAAGCGCGTTTCTCTTGCTTCTTTGCAGGGAAACGTTACAGGATTCACAGCTGTGAAAAGCTTACTCGCCTCCTGACAAGAGTTGCCAGGGAAACCGTTGCTAAGGGAGCGTGGGCGGCAGCACGGCCTGAATCCCGAGCACGCACAAAGACAAACGTGCACAAATATTCCTTCTTCCCCTTTGCATGGACCTACAGCGACTGAGTTGAAGAGTCAACGTCAAAGGCCTCTTGTGAGGATGAAGAGAAGCAGGAAGCAGCAGAGCTGCTCACACCACGACGACGGAGCTCTGCAAAGCCCTCAACACCCGCTCATTCTTGGACTGAAATGTATCCACTCGCTCCCAAGATTAAGGAATAAAAGGAAGCTGAGACATTTATCCAACTCACTGTTTGACCTAAAACGGTCACAACTAACCAAAACAACACTTGCTATTAGAAACTAAAGCAAGACTCTAGAAGGACAAAGGGTCCATGAGAGAATAGATGGGTTGAAACCATCTTGAATGGCACCACACCAGCTGC
Organism: Clinocottus analis; assembly: GCF_023055335.1. Lineage (NCBI taxonomy): Eukaryota > Metazoa > Chordata > Actinopteri > Perciformes > Cottidae > Clinocottus > Clinocottus analis. Next base: position 18,641,124 of record NW_027175876.1, read on the forward strand.
AGGTGTCTGTCCACAGCGTGGAGACGTCAACCCAGAACCCACTCACAGCATATTCATCCCTGATTATGGATATGATGTGTTTTGTGAGGTCACAGTTGCTTTTGGCCGTTGTCACTGATTGGACCTGACGGATGACCCGAAAACAAAAAGCCGACGGCCGCGGCTCGCTTCCTCTTCTGATACAATCTGTCTGAAATCACAGCTTCCCGAGATGTTTATTTCAGCCTTCCGCCGTCAGCTGCTCATCATGTTGGTTGATAAATTGTCCTCCGCTTCCTTTTTGTTCTTGAGAAAAAAAATAAAAAGACGCATCATTTGGGTTTTGCCACTTTTGCGCGAGAGACAACGGAGACAAACCTCCAGAAGTCTGGAGAGAGCTGCCGGCCAGCTGGACGCAGCGGCTCGCCTGATTGGCTCGCAGAACCAGGAAACCGTGTGTGAATGGACGGGAGCCCAGATGGACCATATGGACCTACTCATAGAGAGGAGCCAGTCCAAGTGTGACACACACACACACAGACACACACACACACACACACACACAATGTGTCATGTTGTGTCCAGTTAACATAAGACCTCAACCTCGTTATAATGGCTAAGCTAACATATTAGATTTTATAGATGGTACTGCATTTGTGAGTGTAAGTGTGTGTATGTGTGTGTGTGTGTCTGTCAACTGGGAACATGCGGCTGTCAGCTTGCGCTCGTGACAATGTGCAAGCACTCTTCCGAGTGTTAAATACCAGCAGCTACGTGCTAACAGCTAACACAGATCTGTCTTTCCTCTCAGTCTCTCCATCCTCACTTTCATTCAAGACTCATTCCCTCCCCATCTCCCTCTCTCCCTCCTGTCCCTCTCTCTCCCTGCTGCCTCTCCCGACACTCCCTCCCTCGCTCCCACGCACCGCGCAGCTATTAATACGCAGCCTATTATTTCCAGCTCTTCGTCTTCTCTCAACCATACAGGTGGGTTTCACCGGCGCTCCTCAGTGACCTCCTGCGCTCTGTGCATGCGGCAATATCTCCTTCCATCACCGGCCCAAGCATCACGCTCTCATCCCTTTCTTCATCCGTCTTCAACTGGATGCAAAGGGGGATGAAGGGGAGGAGGGAAGTTCGATGAGAAGGGAAGGACAGGCGAGGCAGCGGGGAATGAAACATGTGAATGTGCTGAAACAGAGAAGAATGTGCTGGTATCGTCCCTGCTGCCTCTCCACAGCCCAAAGATCCCCATGTCTGCTCCTGGCTGCAGGAGCCTACAGGAGGCTGCAGGAGGTTGCAGGAGGCTAAGAGAGGCTACAGGGGGTTGCAGGAGGCTAAGGGAGGCTACAGGAGGCTGCAGGGGGTTGCAGAAGGCTAAAGGAGGCTACAGAGGGCTGCAGGAGGCTACAGGAGGCTGCAGGGGGTTGCAGAAGGCAGCAGGAGGCTACAGAGGGCTGCAGGAGGCTACAGAAGGCTGCAGGGGGCTACAGGGGGTTGCAGGAGGCTGCAGGAGGTTGCAGGAGGCTAAGAGAGGCTACAGGGGGTTGCAGGAGGCTAAGGGAGGCTACAGGAGGCTGCAGGGGGTTGCAGAAGGCTAAAGGAGGCTACAGAGGGCTGCAGGAGGCTACAGAAGGCTGCAGGGGGCTACAGGGGGTTGCAGGAGGCTACAGGAGTCTGCAGGGGGTTGCAGGAGGCTACAGGAGGCTGCAGGAGGCTGCAGGAGGCTGCAGGAGGCTGCAGGAGGTTGCAGGAGGCTAAGAGAGGCTACAGGGGGTTGCAGGAGGCTAAGGGAGGCTACAGGAGGCTGCAGGGGGTTGCAGAAGGCTAAAGGAGGCTACAGAGGGCTGCAGGAGGCTACAGAAGGCTGCAGGGGGCTGCAGGGGGTTGCAGGAGGCTGCAGGGGGTTGCAGGAAGCTACAGGGGGTTGCAGGAAGCTACAGGAGGCTGCAGGGGGGTACAGGGGGTTGCAGGAGGCTGCAGGGGGTTGCAGGAGGCTACAGGAGTCTGCAGGGGGTTGCAGGAGGCTACAGGAGGCTGCAGGAGGTTGCAGGAGGCTGCAGGAGGCTGCAGGGGGTTGCAGGAGGCTGCAGGGGGCTGCAGGAGGCTAAGAGAGGCTACAGGGGGTTGCAGGAGGCTAAGGGAGGCTACAGGAGGCTGCAGGGGGTTGCAGAAGGCAGCAGGAGGCTACAGAGGGCTGCAGGAGGTTACAGAAGGCTGCAGGGGGCTATAGGGGGTTGCAGGAGGCTGCAGGAGGTTGCAGGAGGCTAAGAGAGGCTACAGGGGGTTGCAGGAGGCTAAGGGAGGCTACAGGAGGCTGCAGGGGGTTGCAGAAGGCTAAAGGAGGCTACAGAGGGCTGCAGGAGGCTACAGAAGGCTGCAGGGGGCTACAGAGGGTTGCAGGAGGCTGCAGGAGGGTACAGGGGGTTGCAGGAGGCTGCAGGGGGTTGCAGGAGGCTACAGGAGTCTGCAGGGGGTTGCAGGAGGCTACAGGAGGCTGCAGGAGGTTGCAGGAGGCTGCAGGAGGCTAAGAGAGGCTACAGGGGGTTGCAGGAGGCTAAGGGAGGCTACAGGAGGCTGCAGGGGGTTGCAGAAGGCTAAAGGAGGCTACAGAGGGCTAAAGGAGGCTACAGAGGGCTGCAGGAGGCTACAGAAGGCTGCAGGGGGCTGCAGGGGGTTGCAGGAGGCTGCAGGGGGTTGCAGGAAGCTACAGGAGGCTGCAGGGGGGTACAGGTGGTTGCAGGAGGCTGCAGGGGGTTGCAGGAGGCTGCAGGAGGCTGCAGGGGGTTGCAGGAGGCTACAGGGGGTTGCAGGAGGCTACATGAGGCTGCAGGAGGCTGCACAAGGCTGCAGGAGGCTACAGGAGGTTACAGGATGTTGCAGGACGCCACGTCAGCGACGCGTCCGACTGAACACTGTGGTCCCTGTGGGGGGAGGGTCAGCTCAGGGTCTTCAGGAGAGGAACACAGAGTCCACGCCTCGGGTTCTCCCTCTTCTTCTTCCGTCTCCTTATCAGCCTCATGGCTCACACATTCCCCATGAGAAGTTGAGACATTAGCTGAGTGAGCAGACGATTGAACGACTTGACAAACATCTGAGGGCATTTCCCCAGTTTGCCATTGAGCTTTTTCAAAGGGCCGAGTGTGCAGAAGCATATTGTAGGTGGAGCTCCAGCACGAGGAACCCGGAGCACACCTTCATAATGGCCTCATAATATTTTCATACCTCTCAAAGTGTGTGCTGTCCGTCTCCAGCGACCGTCTCTAGCTTGCTAGATTAAAGTGGCGGTTCAGCAGCATCCAAACCAGAAGTTCTATCATCCCCATTAATATGAATGAGTTTACGATTCATTTATTTGAAAGAGAACCAAGTCAAAGTAATCTGTTACCAACGAGAAGTAAAAAGTCAGAATCTGAACGTGTTTAAAACTTGCACTATCTCTCCTGACCACCAGGGGGCGGCTCCTCTGGTTGTATAGAAGTCTATGCTTCATGTTTTAAAACTTGCACTCTCTCTCCTGACCACCTGGGGGCGACTCCTCTGGTTGTATAGAAATCTATGCTTCATGTGTTAAAGCTGCATTCTCTCTCCTGACCACCATGGGGCGACTCCTCTGGTTGTATAGAAGTCTATGCTTCATGTGTTAAAGCTGCATTCTCTCTCCTGACCACCAGGGGGCGACTCCTCTGGTTGTATAGAAGTCTATGCTTCATGTGTTAAAGCTGCATTCTCTCTCCTGACCACCAGGGGGCGACTCCTCTGGTTGTATAGAAGTCTATATAAGTGACTCTACTTCTCTCTTGATGTATTCCCTCAGTAAACATTGTAAACATGAGTTTATGTCTCAATCTCTAGTTTCTAGTCTTCTTCTATACAGCATGATGTTCATTTAGTGCTTTATGGTCTGTTAGAGTCAAACAGACCATAAAGCAGGGGATGCTTTAGGGCGGGGCTACCAGGTTGACAGGTCGCTACCCGACCAGTGCTAAATACAGCGTTGCTATGTCACTCCTCCACTGTCCAAATATGGTCATTTCCATTCACTGATTGCAGAAAAGCCAAGATGGCGACGTCCAAATTGAGGAACTGCAGTCCACAAATCAACGAGACTTCACTCCGTGAACTTCTTATGTCCAGTGAAGTCATGATGATAACTTACAGATCACTCATTTGTTGAACAAATGAAAGTCCTTAAAGTGCTCTGAAGAAGGTTCCGGATTCAAAGCCTGGACCGAGTACTCAAGCGAAACAGCTGCTCATCCCCGGCTGTCTGACGGGGATGAGCAGCTGATTAGATGAGGAACAGCTGCTCCAAACAAGCCGCCATGTTGGCTCAACAGAACGTCTGCATCCTCCAAAGCATATGCTAGCTTTCCCTGTTCAAGAAGAGTGCTGCTAATTAATGTCTTCACTGGTCTGCTCCCTCCACCTCCCTTTCATCCTCTCTCTCTCTCTCTCTCTCTCTCTCTCCCTCTCTCTCTCCCATTCCCTCTCTCTCCCTCCCTCCTTCTCTCCTTCCCTCTCTTTCTCCCTCTCTCTCTCTCTCCCCCTCTCTCTCTCTCTCTCTCTCTCTCTCTCTCTCTCTCTCTCTCTCTCTCTCTCTCTCTCTCTCTCTCTCTCTCTCTCTCTCTCTCTCTCTCTCCTTCCCTCTCTCTCTCCCTCTCAGCAGAAGACCTCGGTCACTGATCTGCTCGCCGGCTGCCGGTCATACGCTGCTAAATGTGGAGCTTGACTGGAACCGAGCGGTGAGGTGAGAGAGAGACGGAGAAAGTGAGGAAACAAAAAGGGAGAGGAGGAGAAGTAGAAGAAAGGGAGAGGAGGAGAAGTAGAAGAAAGGGAGAGGAGGAGAAGTAGAAGAAAGGGAGAGGAGGAGAAGTAGAAGAAAGGGAGAGGAGGAGAAGTAGAAGAAAGGGAGAGGAGGAGAAGTAGAAGAAAGGGAGAGGAGGAGAAGTAGAAGAAAGGGAGCTGGCAGCCAGATCCATCATCACTCTCTGACTGACACAGAAGTCCAAGATCCAAGTTCACTTCAAAGAGAACGAGAAGGAGCACTGACTCACACCTGAAGAATGCTGTGCTACTCGTGTGTGTGTGTGTGTGTGTGTGTGTGTGTGTGTGTGTGTGTGTGTGTGTGTGTGTGTGTGTGTGTGTGTGTGTGTCTTCTTGTTCTCGCTGCAGAGTGACGTCATCTTTGGAAAATGAAGACATTTTGGTGGTTTTAAGGTTTGGCTTGAGATCTAGGGAATGCTGTATGTCAATGAGGGTCCTCACAAAGACGGGAATACAGGGATGTGTGTGTGAATGACAGTGAGAGAGTGAGACAAGAGAGAGAACGAGATGGAGAAGAGGGAGAGAGAGAAACCAGAGCAAATAGAGAGCGTGTTTGATGACTGGATGAACACGTCATGTTTAGAATAATCCATATTTTAGCACAGCTGTTCCTGGAGGGAACGTAAACAAACAAACATGGATGCCTTGTGCCAAGAAGGAAAAAACAGAGACAAGTTCAAACCCTGGAAATCTGGTTTCTGATCGGTGACAGAGAGAAAACACTGAAAGAAGTTCCTGTTTCCTGAAAAGAGCACAAACACTGACGATCCAGACGTGAAGCAACAAGGCTGGAGACAGATACCATGAAGGAAGCCTGAGACACTGCTCCTCCTGAGAGATGCTCCTCCTGAGAGATGCTGCTCCTCCTGAGAGATGCTGCTCCTCCTGAGAGATGCTCCTCCTGAGAGATGCTGCTCCTCCTGAGAGATGCTCCTCCTGAGAGATGCTGCTCCTCCTGAGAGATGCTGCTCCTGAGAGACGCTGCTCCTGAGAGACGCTGCTCCTGAGAGACGCTGCTCCTCCTGAGAGATGCTCCTCCTGAGAGATGCTCCTCCTGAGAGACGCCGCTCCTCCTGAGAGATGCCGCTCCTCCTGAGAGATGCCGCTCCTCCTGAGAGATGCCGCTCCTCCTGAGAGATGCCGCTCCTCCTGAGAGATGCTGCTCCTCCTGAGAGATGCTCCTCCTGAGAGATGCTCCTCCTCCTGAGAGATGCTCCTCCTCCTGAGAGATGCTGCTCCTCCTGAGAGATGCTGCTCCTGAGAGATGCTCCTCCTGAGAGATGCTGCTCCTGAGAGACGCTGCTCCTGAGAGACGCTGCTCCTCCTGAGAGATGCTCCTCCTGAGAGATGCTCCTCCTGAGAGATGCTGCTCCTCCTGAGAGATGCTCCTCCTGAGAGATGCTGCTCCTCCTGAGAGATGCTCCTCCTGAGAGATGCTCCTCCTGAGAGACGCTGCTCCTGAGAGACGCTGCTCCTCCTGAGAGATGCTCCTCCTGAGAGATGCTCCTCCTGAGAGACGCTGCTCCTCCTGAGAGATGCTCCTCCTGAGAGATGCTCCTCCTGAGAGACGCCGCTCCTCCTGAGAGATGCCGCTCCTCCTGAGAGATGCCGCTCCTCCTGAGAGATGCCGCTCCTCCTGAGAGATGCCGCTCCTCCTGAGAGATGCTGCTCCTCCTGAGAGATGCTGCTCCTCCTGAGAGATGCTCCTCCTGAGAGATGCTGCTCCTCCTGAGAGATGCTGCTCCTCCTGAGAGATGCTCCTCCTGAGAGATGCTCCTCCTGAGAGATGCTGCTCCTGAGAGACGCTGCTCCTGAGAGATGCTCCTCCTCCTGAGAGATGCTCCTCCTCCTGAGAGATGCTGCTCCTCCTGAGAGATGCTGCTCCTCCTGAGAGATGCTGCTCCTCCTGAGAGACGCTCCTCCTGAGAGACGCTCCTCCTGAGAGATGCTCCTCCTCCTGAGAGACTCTCCTCCTGAGAGACGCTCCTCCTGAGAGACGCTCCTCCTGAGAGACGCTCCTCCTGAGAGACGCTCCTCCTGAGAGATGCTCCTCCTCCTGAGAGATGCTCCTCCTCCTGAGAGACGCTCCTCCTGAGAGACGCTCCTCCTGAGAGACGCTCCTCCTCCTGAGTGACGCTCCTCCTCCTGAGAGACGCTCCTCCTCCTGAGTGACGCTCCTCCTCCTGAGAGACGCTCCTCCTCCTGAGAGACGCTCCTCGTCCTGAGAGATGCTCCTCCTCCTGAGAGATGCTCCTGGTTATTACAACCATCCTGGTGACTACAGCCATCCTGGTGACTACAACCATCCTGGTTATTACAACCATCCTGGTGACTACAGTCATCCTGGTGACTACAGCCATCCTGGTGACTACAGCCATCCTGGTGACTACAACCATCCTGGTGACTACAACCATCCTGGTTATTACAACCATCCTGGTGACTACAGCCATCCTGGTTATTACAACCATCCTGGTGACTACAACCATCCTGGTGACTACAGCCATCCTGGTGACTACAACCATCCTGTTGATTACAACCATCCTGGTGACTACAACCATCCTGTTGATTACAACCATCCTGGTTATTACAACCATCCTGGTTATTACAACCATCCTGGTGACTACAACCATCCTGGTTATTACAACCATCCTGGTGACAATAGCCATCCTGGTTATTACAACCATCCTGGTTATTACAACCATCCTGGTTATTACAACCATCCTGGTGACTACAGCCATCCTGGTTATTACAACCATCCTGGTTATTACAACCATCCTGGTCATTACAACCATCCTGGTGACAACAACCATGCTGGTGACTACAACCATCCTGGTGACTACAGCCATCCTGGTGACTACAACCATCCTGGTCATTACAACCATCCTGGTGACAACAACCATCCTGGTTATTACAACCATCCTGGTGACTACAGCCATCCTGGTTATTACAGCCATCCTGGTCATTACAACCATCCTGGTGACTACAGCCATCCGGGTGACTACAGCCATCCTGGTGACTACAACCATCCTGGTGACTACAACCATACTGGTGACTACAGCCATCCTGGTGACTACAACCATCCTGGTGACTACAACCATCCTGGTGACTACAACCATCCTGGTGACTACAGCCATCCTGGTGACTACAACCATACTGGTGACTACAACCATCCTGGTGACTACAACCATCCTGGTGACTACAACCATCCTGGTGACTACAGCCATCCTGGTTATTACAACCATCCTGGTGACTACAGCCATCCTGGTCATTACAACCATACTGGTGACTACAACCATCCTGGTGACTACAACCATCCTGGTGACTACAGCCATCCTGGTGACTACAACCATACTGGAGACTACAGCCATCCTGGTGACTACAGCCATCCTGGTTATTACAACCATCCTGGTGACTACAGCCATCCTGGTTATTACAGCCATCCTGGTCATTACAGCCATCCTGGTCATTACAACCATCCTGGTGACTACAGCCATCCTGGTTATTACAACCATCCTGGTGACTACAGCCATCCTGGTGACTACAGCCATCCTGGTGACTACAACCATCCTGGTTATTACAACCATCCTGGTTATTACAACCATGCTGGTGACTACAGTCATCCTGGTGACTACAACCATCCTGGTGACTACAGCCATCCTGGTGACTACAGCCATCCTGGTGACTACAACCATCCTGGTGACTACAACCATGCTGGTGACTACAGTCATCCTGGTGACTACAACCATCCTGGTGACTACAACCATCCTGGTTATTACAACCATCCTGGTGACTACAACCATCCGGGTGACTACAACCATCCTGGTGACTACAGCCATCCTGGTTATTACAACCATCCTGGTGACTACAACCATCCGGGTGACTACAGTCATCCTGGTGACTACAGCCATCCTGGTGACTACAGCCATCCTGGTTATTACAACCATCCTGGTGACTACAGCCATCCTGGTGACTACAGCCATCCTGGTGACTACAACCATCCTGGTTATTACAACCATCCTGGTGACTACAACCATCCGGGTGACTACAACCATCCTGGTGACTACAACCATCCTGGTTATTACAACCATCCTGGTGACAATAGCCATCCTGGTTATTACAACCATCCTGGTTATTACAACCATCCTGGTGACTACAGCCATCCTGGTTATTACAACCATCCTGGTTATTACAACCATCCTGGTCATTACAACCATCCTGGTGACAACAACCATGCTGGTGACAACAACCATGCTGGTGACTACAGCCATCCTGGTGACTACAACCATCCTGGTCATTACAACCATCCTGGTGACAACAACCATCCTGGTTATTACAACCATCCTGGTGACTACAGCCATCCTGGTTATTACAGCCATCCTGGTCATTACAACCATCCTGGTGACTACAGCCATCCTGGTGACTACAACCATCCGGGTGACTACAGCCATCCTGGTGACTACAACCATCCTGGTGACTACAACCATACTGGTGACTACAGCCATCCTGGTGACTACAACCATCCTGGTGACTACAACCATCCTGGTGACTACAACCATACTGGTGACTACAACCATCCTGGTGACTACAACCATCCTGGTGACTACAACCATCCTGGTGACTACAACCATCCTGGTGACTACAGCCATCCTGGTTATTACAACCATCCTGGTGACTACAGCCATCCTGGTGACTACAGCCATCCTGGTCATTACAACCATACTGGTGACTACAACCATCCTGGTGACTACAACCATCCTGGTGACTACAGCCATCCTGGTGACTACAACCATACTGGTGACTACAACCATACTGGAGACTACAACCATACTGGAGACTACAGCCATCCTGGTGACTACAGCCATCCTGGTTATTACAACCATCCTGGTGACTACAGCCATCCTGGTTATTACAGCCATCCTGGTCATTACAGCCATCCTGGTCATTACAACCATCCTGGTGACTACAGCCATCCTGGTTATTACAACCATCCTGGTGACTACAGCCATCCTGGTGACTACAGCCATCCTGGTGACTACAACCATCCTGGTTATTACAACCATCCTGGTTATTACAACCATGCTGGTGACTACAGTCATCCTGGTGACTACAACCATCCTGGTGACTACAGCCATCCTGGTGACTACAGCCATCCTGGTGACTACAACCATCCTGGTGACTACAACCATGCTGGTGACTACAGTCATCCTGGTGACTACAACCATCCTGGTGACTACAACCATCCTGGTTATTACAACCATCCTGGTGACTACAACCATCCGGGTGACTACAACCATCCTGGTGACTACAGCCATCCTGGTTATTACAACCATCCTGGTGACTACAACCATCCGGGTGACTACAGTCATCCTGGTGACTACAGCCATCCTGGTGACTACAGCCATCCTGGTTATTACAACCATCCTGGTGACTACAGCCATCCTGGTGACTACAACCATCCTGGTTATTACAACCATCCTGGTGACTACAACCATCCGGGTGACTACAACCATCCTGGTGACTACAGCCATCCTGGTGACTACAACCATCCTGGTGACTGCAGCCTGATGGACGGTCTCCTCTGGATGAACACAAACCATCACACTGAGTGCCGGTGAGAGGAAGAAGTGCTTTGTGGTTGATAGTTTAATAGATGGAGGTACGCAGCACAACACATTGACAGCAGCGCTTTGTTTCTTATTTTCTTGTCACGTTCGTCGTTTGTTTTCCCCTCATGTATTTTGGAAGGTGGTCCTAGAAACAATCAGGGGCGGGGCCTCGAGCTGTGAGCCGCTGCCTCATCAAGCAACAATGTGAAGTAGGTGTTTGGTGGGTTGGGAACTGGATACGATTATCTTGAAGCCTTCAGTGAGTCTTTTATTAGTGTGTGTGTGTGGACACGCTGTTTAGACAGCGTTACGAGGTCCAGTCCTCTTTGGTGACAACGTGCCGAGCAGCAGCTGCCGTCATCGTTTGGCTCGTCTGCTCTGAAGCTGAGCGGCACGTCTCCATCCATGACGCCAGGATGCCTCTCCTCAAGCCTCCAACAAGCATTCTGCTGGACTGAAGCAACAGCTGGCCTCCATTATTACAGCTGTGTGTGTGTGTGTGTGTGTGTGTGTGTGTGTGTGTGTGAGTGTCTGTAACTATGTGTGTTTTCTAGCTGTTCCAGAGCCTCATTATTACCTGAGGGAGAGAGTGGCCTTGTATGGGGAAGAAAAACAACTGTGGGTGTGCTTGACTTTGTCTGAATGTGTGTGTGTGTGTGTGTGCGTGTGCGTGTGCGTGTGTGTGTGTGTTACACTGATATTGAAGAAGAGGGAGGGACAGAAGTGGAAGCAACAATGGAGCCTCCCCTCCTCCCCGTGGCTCTGAAGGACCTCATCCGTCTGTGCATCCTCACCTTCTCTGCAGCTCCAGCTCCTCCGCGGCGGGGCCGTTCTGGACCTGGTGGTTCTGGACCTGGTGGTTCTGGACCTGGGTGTCCTGTCTGGGCAGCGTGGGGCCTGCAGGGCACAAAGACACAATCAGAATCCTGCTCATAATGCTGTGTATGAACGGGGAGCGGCACTGCACCGTCACACGGCTTCATAACAATAACCATAACACATGTAATCCTGACTTTCAACGTCACGTCCTTATGATCTCCTGATATTCAGAAGTGCCAGGCGAGCCAAACCCGGGCAGTGCCCGGTGGCCGGAGCAGAACTGAACTCCAGAACCGGAAACATTGGAGGAGAGGAACAAGTGGTCCAGGATTTAGTCACAGTTTGAGCAATGAAGCTCCTCCTGACTCCGGGATGAGCACCACTATCGTCACAATATGGACTCAGCTATGTCTGATGAACTCAGGATCAAATGTTGCTCTGCAGTTTTTAAGCTAAGCTGCACAGCTAACTCTAACTAACGCTAATTAATGCTAACGTGACTTCTGCCGCCGAGTCAACGGATCTGTTCAAAACGGAGCATCGTTCTGTTGGATGAGTTCTGTTGGATGAGTTCCGTTGGATGAGTTCTGTTGGATGAGCATCGTTCTGTTGGGAGAGTTCTGTTGGATGAGTTCTGTTGGATGAGTTCTGTTGGATGAGTTCCGTTGGATGAGCATCGTTCTGTTGGATGAGTTCTGTTGGATGAGTTCTGTTGGATGAGCATCGTTCTGTTGGATGAGTTCTGTTGGATGAGTTCTGTTGGATGAGTTCTGTTGGATGAGCATCGTTCTGTTGGATGAGTTCTGTTGGATGAGTTCTGTTGGATGAGTTCTGTTGGATGAGTTCTGTTGGATGAGTTCCGTTGGGAGAGTTCTGTTGGATGAGTTCTGTTGGATGAGTTCCGTTGGATGAGTTCCGTTGGATGAGTTCTGTTGGATGAGCATCGTTGGGGATCGATGTAGAAGCATCGCCGCCGACCTCACGCTTGTTTTTTAGCGAGCATCGAGTTCTCATAAGATCACTTTTATTATTAATTTTCTGCAATGAGACAACTGATGCTGATGAGCCTGAGCAGGACCAGAAGGAACAAACACACACACCCACCGACACACCCACACACACACACACACCCACACACCCACCCACCCACCCACACACCCACCCACCCACCCACACACCCACACACACACCCACCCACCCACACACACACACACACACACACACACACCCACACACACCCACACACACACACCCACACACACGTTGGGGTTCGCTGCTCGTGTGCGAGCGGAGAAGGCAGCGATGGTCACGTCTGAGTCAGAACTCCAACAGCTGTCGGTTGTAGTGTTTCCATGAAGGCCTTCGGGTCGATGCCCGGAAGCAGCAGAGGCCGACGCAGCGTTTATGAAGCACCAATCACAGCATAATGACGTCATGACGTCATAACGCTGTCACAGCAACAAAGGAGACCCGCGTGGCGCTCGGCGAGTTGAGGACGAGTCCGGGCAGCGACAAAAGTTACTGGAAACCAGCAGCGTCGGCTCCGAGGAACCTTCAACACGACCCAGAGCGACTGAAGTCCAGCGGACTCATCCGGTTCACACACTCCGGTTCACATCTGGACCAGGTGTGTGTGCCGTCAGCACGAAGACACCAGCACATCATTTTAATGCTCAAACTTTAAATGGGCTGATTTATTCACCTTTATTATCAAGAATTGCTTTTTGAAAAGGCCTTGAGATTTAAAACTCTATTTCTGAAAAGAGTAAATAAGTGTGTGTCTAACAACATTTCCTGTTTTCTTTGTGACGTACACAAACTGTTAGCATGGCGGATACGTCACGTGAGCTGGGACGCTGTGTAACGTCTGCGTTGGACGGGACGGTCAAACACATGAGACTTTGACCCAGGAGACCCTGCTCGTGTCCCGTGTGAGACCGGACGTCCACCTGCAGCGTCACTCACCTCCGTCATCCCAAACCGCCATCTTCTCCCTCAGCGAACCAGGTCAACAACCGTTACACAAAGACAAGTACACAACGTAACGTTGAACAGAGAGGCGGCTCAGGAAAGACTCAGCCTTTCACTGACCCATCACTGCTGGTAAAGACCAGCACCCTGAAGAGATGCTGTTCCAGACTCAACCACTTCCTCCAGAAACTATGACGACTATGAACCCAAAGCCGGGATCCGACCTCATCTGGAGGACGTTCTGGGACAATGGCGTGAAATGTAACGGAGAGAGAGCGCGGCGTCCTCGTCTGCTCTGGTCTCAGTGGCGTCTTGGTGGTTTTTCTCTCGTCCGGCTCGATATGAACAGAATCAGATCCGGCGCCTGGCTGCCTGTGGGAGTACAACAAGGGGCGGAGCCTCAAGAGCCCTCCTTTCATTATTAGACTTATTTCAATCACTCGACTTATTGTCCAGCTAACACGAGGAACTAAAACCAGCAACTCTGGAGGCGGCCGCAGTCCTTTCCCGCTCTGGAAACAGAGCGTCATAAAGGATGTGAATGGATTCAGTGAGTCAGCAGCACTGAGCCCGGCCCGATGCCGGAGTCTGAACCACAGCGTGAAGCACAGAGAGCAGCCGGCTTCACCACATCTCACAGACACACACCACTTTTATTTGACTGTGGCTTCAATCGAGCCCCGGCTCTGCTAGTCCCCGCCGTTGTGTCCTTGAGCAAGACACTTCACCCTGCGTTGCTGAGTCTGCGGTGTACAGAGCAACATGTCAGCTGAGTGAAGTACCAGCTGCTCTCCAGAGGAGGCGGATCCCAGCCGTGGATTTGTCTCCATGTTTTCATGCTATTGATATGCACATTAATATCTCTGCAAACGCTTGTTAGCTCGTTGTTAGCTCGTTGTTAGCTCGTTGTTAGCTAGAAGAGCTTTCACGCAGAACGTGAACATTGTGCAGCAAAAAAAAGCATGGGCTGAATTCTTTTTACGGAAGGAGGTCTGAGGTTCAGGAAGGAGGTTCTGTGGTCAGAAGACTCAGGAGAACCTCGTCCCTCCTGACCCGAAGCAGCACAGAGCACCTCTACGAGTCTGTCCTTACCTTTCACAATAAAAGCCCTCCACACATCTTCAAATAGCTCACAGTAGTTCAGGCTACAAAGGTTGACCCTAGACGGACAGCAGGCGCGTCTCTAGTCTCTCAAGTCTCTCTCTGGTCTCTCTCTAGTTTCTCTCTGGTCTCTAGTCTCTCACTAGTCTCTAGTCTCTCTCTGGTCTCTCTCTGGTCTGTCTCTAGTCTCTCAAGCCTCTCTCTGGTCTCTCTCTAGTCTCTCTCTGGTCTGTCTCTGGTCTGTCTCTGGTCTGTCTCTGGTCTCTCTAGTCTCTAGTCTCTCACTAGTCTCTAGTCTCTCTAGTCTCTCTGGTCTCTCTGGTCTCTCTCTGGTCTGTCTCTAGTCTCTCAAGTCTCTCTCTGGTCTCTCTCTGGTCTCTCTCTGGTCTCTCAAGTCTCTCTCTGGTCTCTCAAGTCTCTCTCTGGTCTCTCTAGTCTCTCTCTGGTCTCTCAAGTCTCTCTCTGGTCTCTCTCTGGTCTCTCTGGTCTCTAGTCTCTCACTAGTCTCTAGTCTCTCTAGTCTCTCTAGTCTCTCTCAAGTCTCTCTCTAGTCTCTCTCTGGTCTGTCTCTGGTCTGTCTCTGGTCTCTCTCTGGTCTCTAGTCTCTGGTCTCTAGTCTCTGGTCTCTCTAGTCTCTCTCTGGTCTCTGGTCTCTCACTAGTCTCTAGTCTCTCAGGTCTCTCTCTAGTCGCTCTCTGGTCTCTCTCTGGTCTGTCTAGTCTCTAGTCCCTCTCTAATCTCTAGTCTCTCTAGTTTCTCTATAGTCTCTCCCTAATCTCTAGTCTCTAGTCTCTTTCTGGTGTCTCCAGTCTCTCTTTAGTCTCTATAGTCTCTCTGGTCTCTCTAGTCTCTCTCTGGTCTCTAGTCTCTCTCTGGTCTCTAGTCTCTCACTAGTCTCTAGTCTCTCTAGTCTCTCTCTTGTCTCTCTCTGGTCTGTATCTGGTCTGTCTAGTCTCTAGTCCCTCTCTAATCTCTAGTCTCTCTAGTTTCTCTATAATCTCTCCCTATAATCTCTCCCAGTCTCTGGTCTCTCTCTGGTGTCTCCAGTCTCTCTTTAGTCTCTATAGTCTCTCTCTAGTCTCTCTGGTCTCTCAAGTCTCTCTCTGGTCTCTCAAGTCTCTCTCTAGTCTCTGGTCTCTCTAGTCTCTCTCTAGTCTCTGGTCTCTGTAGTCTCTCTCTAGTCTCTGGTCTCTCTGGTCTCTCTAGTCTCTCTCTAGTCTCTCTCTAGTCTCTGGTCTCTCTAGTCTCTCTCTAGTCTCTAGTCTCTGGTCTCTCTAGTCTCTCTAGTCTCTCTCTCTAGTCTCTGGTCTCTCTAGTCTCTCTCTAGTCTCTGTAGTCTCTCTCTAGTCTCTGGTCTCTGTAGTCTCTCTCTAGTCTCTGGTCTCTGTAGTCTCTCTCTAGTCTCTGGTCTCTCTAGTCTCTCTCTAGTCTCTGGTCTCTCTAGTCTCTCTCTGGTCTCTCTAGTCTCTCTCTAGTCTCTGGTCTCTCTAGTCTCTCTCTAGTCTCTAGTCTCTGGTCTCTCTAGTCTCTCTCTCTAGTCTCTGGTCTCTCTAGTCTCTCTCTAGTCTCTGTAGTCTCTCTCTAGTCTCTGGTCTCTGTAGTCTCTCTCTAGTCTCTGGTCTCTGTAGTCTCTCTCTAGTCTCTGGTCTCTGTAGTCTCTCTCTAGTCTCTGGTCTCTCTAGTCTCTCTCTAGTCTCTGGTCTCTCTAGTCTCTCTCTAGTCTCTGGTCTCTCTAGTCTCTCTCTAGTCTCTGGTCTCTCTAGTCTCTCTCTGGTCTCTCTAGTCTCTCTCTAGTCTCTGGTCTCTCTAGTCTCTCTCTAGTCTCTGGTCTCTCTAGTCTCTCTCTAGTCTCTGGTCTCTCTAGTCTCTCTCTAGTCTCTGGTCTCTCTAGTCTCTCTCTGGTCTCTCTAGTCTCTCTCTAGTCTCTGGTCTCTCTCTAGTCTCTGGTCTCTCTAGTCTCTGGTCTCTCTAGTCTCTCTCTCTAGTCTCTGGTCTCTCTAGTCTCTGGTCTCTCTAGTCTCTCTCTAGTCTCTCTCTCTAGTCTCTGGTCTCTCTAGTCTCTCTCTAGTCTCTGGTCTCTCTAGTCTCTCTCTAGTCTCCAGCATCCTGGGACCTTCTAGTGTGGAAGCACATGCTACTGATCCTCTGGATGCTAACGACTCCAAAGAGGATGTGTGTCATTCATTCGTTAAGCAGCTGGTGTTTAAATCCTTAAGGCAGAGAAAACTATCTCTCTCTCACACACACACACACACACACACACACACACACACACACACACACACACACACACACACACACACACACACACACACCTGTACCTACATGAGGGCAGCGTCAGTGAGGGCCTCTGGCAGCAAACGTAGCTCCACAGTCCCATCGGCGCCCCGACCCCCACCTCGCTGCTGGACCTCAGAGGGACCCCCACCTCCCTGCTGGACCTCAGAAGGACCCCCACCTCCCTGCTGGACCTCAGAGGGACCCCCACCTCCCTGCTGGACCTCAGAGGGAGTCCCACCTCCCTGCTGGACCTCAGAGGGACCCCCACCTCGCTGCAGTCCTGGGAGCTGGCACACAGAAGCATGGCGTCGGGCTTTCAGTGAACTTCAGTTCCAGGAGGAAGACGAGAACGAACTCTTGCTCTGCTGTCGTGGTTCTTTTATCCTCCGTAACGAGACGCCTGAGAGCTTTTAAAGATGAGGGAGAAATACCCGACGTGGTCCGTCTTTGTGCCGGCTCGCCTCCCGGCACGTTAGAAGTGATGGAAACAAAGGAAGAGGAGAGAGGGAGGGATGGAGCGTGAGAGGAGGAGAGCTGGACCGAGCAGATAGAGGGGGAACCAACAGACGCCACGAACAGAGAGAGAGAGGAAGAGAGGATGTGGTCTCTCCTCGCCAGCTTGTACTTCCTGGATCTGATCTATTATTCATCAGCTGATACAGAGAAGGACTCGCTGCTGGCTGCACATCATCACCAGAGGGACTCCTGAGCAGGAGTTTGTTCATTCAGATGTCAGGACGGAGTCAACAAAACTACGACATGGAGATGTTACGCAGCAGAAGAGAACTTCTGCTGTCCTCCTCCTCCTGCTGCTCCTCTCCCCCCCCGACGAGGAGGAGGAGGAGGAGCAGGAGGAGGACAGGAAGGTCCAGAGGGAGTTCATCCATTATGAACTGCATGAGAGCCGTCTGCATTCTCCTTCTCCTTCTCCTTCTTCTCTTCCTCTTCCTCTTCCTCCTCCTCCTCCTCTCCAACCCGTCTCGCTGCTGTTGGACGCTCTGAGCGGGCGATGGCGGCAGGTTGAGGTGGCGCATGGGTCAAAACACGGGACTTTCACTGGAGAGTTAGCAGCTCAGCTGATAGAATAAAGACCTGGTGACTTTATATATGATAGAATAAAGACCTGGTGACTTTATATATGATAGAATAAAGACTTGGTGACTTTATATTTGATAGAATAAAGACCTGGTGACTTTATATATGATAGAATAAAGACTTGGTGACTTTATATTTGATAGAATAAAGACCTGGTGACTTTATATATGATAGAATAAAGACCTGGTGACTTTATATTTGATAGAATAAAGACCTGGTGACTTTATATATGATAGAATAAAGACCTGGTGACTTTATATTTGATAGAATAAAGACCTGGTGACTTTATATATGATAGAATAAAGACCTGGTGACTTTATATATGATAGAATAAAGACCTGGTGACTTTATATTTGATAGAATAAAGACCTGGTGATGAGCGGTAATCCCTCCACACTGAGATTAGCTGCTGCACGCTCACACACACGCTGATCGAGTGTTTTGTCTGAGTTTTGTCTGACGGAGGTGGACGGCCAGGAGAGGGCGGGGTCTCTGTCCACCCGACACCTCCCGTCATCAGAGTCTGATGGTGGGGACGAGCTGCCGGCGTCAGGAGGTCAAGGAGCTGGCGTCCATCTGAGGAATGAGTCCATCCATCATCCCGTCAGACAACAGACTAAAAATGCACACGGAGGAGTGTTTATGAACGGCAGATGAAGCTCAGACTGCGATGATGAGTGCCTGCAATGTTTGGCATGCGAGGCCACGAGGCTCCTGACGCGCTCGCAGCTCAATGTCGCGCTCGCTCTGCGATGCAGCAACAAGGAAGGACAGTCGCTCTGTCAACGACAAGCCCGGCGGGTCGACCGCGGCCATGAGCCAGAGCGACTCAGGAGGTAAAACACGGGCGACCGGGCGGACGCATTCCTCACGGCGCCGTCACATTTAGCTTGTGATGTCACCGTCCCAGCATCGACAGCAACAGCACGTGATTGGCTGAGAGCCAGAATGAGCTGTGAAAGAGAAAGGGCAATATGTTCTGCTCCGGTCATGCATGTGGGTCACGGGTCAGGATCAGATGGAAGCTTGTTTTCATCAGCCGGGATCCACAGGAACAGGGAGCTCACAGCCGGCAGCGCGGACCGAAACCTGCTGGAGACCTGCAGGACGACAGCTCACACCCTTTGGTCCAACAGTGACCTTTGAATGCTGACAAGGTCATGAAGCTCTTTACCAAGACACTGCTGTCAGTGAGCCACCGATACGTATGAATTCAACCACGGAGACACATCACAGCAACACAACTCAGCTGCAAAAGAAACAACACAAGGTTTGTTGTTTTTGCCAAAAGCAACAGCACGAGGTCATCGCTCAGCTCTCAGTGAGCTCATCCTCTCCAGGCGGATCCGAACCGCTCTGGATGCTCTCCTGAATATTGGCAGAGTGGAAAGTCATTTCCAGGCGTACATGTGGATGAGTAGCATCTAGACGCGTTACGTCATCACTCTGAGACACAAAGAGCCCGACCCCCCAACACCGGACGAGCAAACTGTTGGAACCATGAAGACCTGAAGCTACAGGGATCTCTCTGCTTCCTGCCGACATCGGCGTTCCAGCTGACGGAGAAGGTGGAGGGTTCCTGGAGATCAGGGCGCTCCAACCAGAACCGTTACGCTGGACGGCCAATGAGCTGCCTGCACGCTGCAGGGCCTCCGCCGCCTGGCCTCCAACCAAGTGTTACCTCCTCCACCCTCACCTGTCCACCTTGTCCTGACTCCATTGCTTTAAAACACCTCAACACACACACACACACACACACACACACACACACACACACACAGGCTGCTTTTATTGAGAATCAAGGACTCAGTTTCAGTAGCCCCAACATGTAACCCGACCTGTACTTTCCTTTAACTCGATGACATCATGCATCCATTCGCACCCATTTATACACCGATGGGAGGAGCTACCGTGCTCCAGACTACGTTAAGTGCCTTGCCCAAGGACACATAGACATGGGCGAGCGGAGCCGGGGATCGAACTGTCGATCCTCTGATTGAAGGACGACCCTGAGCCCCGAGCCAGAGCACAGAGGTGCACAAACTATTTAAAGAGTTCAGGATACGTCCCGTCAAAAAGAAAAGGCTGACGTCCAGAGGCACACCGATGACTTCTCATGTACTTAAACAAGAAGAAAAACATTTCAGGAAATAGCCACATCCTGCAGAAGACCGGCCCGCTAACGAGCTCACCCCTTTCACACGGACTCTTACTCTGAGGTGGTCGCTTGAGGAGTGTGAGCCACGCAGGAGCCCTTTCATGATAGGTGTGTGTGTGTGCGAGCATACGTGTGTGTGTATGTGTGTGTGTGCGTGTGTGCATGTGTGTGTGTGTGTGCATGTGTGTGTGTGTGTGTGTGTGTGTGTGCATGCGTATGCATGTGCATGTGTGTGTGTGAGAGAGAGGGGTTATTTTGGGCTCGGGGGAGTCGGGCTGTCTGGAGGTGCAGGGTGCTGACATCCACACTTCTGCCGTCCTCGTGCTCCTGGACGACCGCTGGACGTTGGAGTCAGAACGTCTGGGTGACGCAGCGGAGAGGGATCCGGTGTCAGGGTGACGCAACGTAGAACACGTACTGAATATAGTGTCCGATCCGCCCGGCAACAAGTGGGCCGGCCTCCTGGGCTGTGAAGGTAAACTCAGAGTGTTCACTGGGTGTTGTTCAGCGGGTGTTGTTCAGCGGGTGTTGTTCAGCGGGTGTTGTTCAGCGGGTGTTGTTCACTGGGTGTCGTTCACTGGGTGTCGTTCACTGGGTGTCGTTCAGCGGGTGTCGTTCAGCGGGTGTCGTTCAGCGGGTGTCGTTCACTGGGTGTCGTACAGCGGGTGTTGTTCACTGGGTGTCGTTCAGCGGGTGTTGTTCACTGGGTGTCGTTCAGCGGGTGTTGTTCAGCGGGTGTTGTTCACTGGGTGTCGTTCAGCGGGTGTTGTTCAGCGGGTGTCGTTCAGCGGGTGTTGTTCAGCGGGTGTTGTTCACTGGGTGTCGTTCAGCGGGTGTTATTCACTGGGTGTCGTTCAGCGGGTGTTGTTCACTGGGTGTCGTTCAGCGGGTGTTATTCACTGGGTGTTGTTCAGCGGGTGTCGTTCAGCGGGTGTCGTTCAGCGGGTGTTGTTCAGCGGGTGTTGTTCACTGGGTGTCGTTCAGCGGGTGTCGTTCAGCGGGTGTCGTTCACTGGGTGTCGTTCAGCGGGTGTTGTTCAGCGGGTGTCGTTCAGCGGGTGTCGTACAGCGGGTGTTGTTCACTGGGTGTCGTTCAGCGGGTGTTGTTCAGCGGGTGTCGTTCAGCGGGTGTCGTTCAGCGGGTGTTGTTCAACGGGTGTTGTTCACTGGGTGTCGTTCAGCGGGTGTTATTCACTGGGTGTTGTTCAGCGGGTGTCGTTCAGCGGGTGTTGTTCAGCGGGTGTTGTTCACTGGGTGTCGTTCAGCGGGTGTTATTCACTGGGTGTTGTTCAGCGGGTGTTGTTCAACGGGTGTTGTTCACTGGGTGTCGTTCAGCGGGTGTCGTTCACTGGGTGTCGTTCAGCGGGTGTTGTTCAGCGGGTGTTGTTCACTGGGTGTCGTTCAGCGGGTGTTATTCACTGGGTGTCGTTCAACGGGTGTTGTTCACTGGGTGTCGTTCAGCGGGTGTTATTCACTGGGTGTCGTTCAGCGGGTGTTGTTCACTGGGTGTCGTTCAGCGGGTGTTGTTCACTGGGTGTCGTTCACTGGGTGTCGTTCAGCGGGTGTTATTCACTGGGTGTCGTTCAGCGGGTGTTCACTGGGTGTCGTTCACTGGGTGTCGTTCAGCGGGTGTTATTCACTGGGTGTCGTTCAGCGCGGCACCGGGACAACTGGTTCTTTTAGTAAAACAGGAAGTCCCTACGGGTGCTTCCTGCGTCGTAAAAGGTGACGATTTCACCAACACGTCCGACTTCACAGGAAATGACTCGTTTAGGGTTAGCAACAGATTGTGAAATACTTGGTTGGCTTTGGCAACAAAACTACCACATGAGGTTTTAGAATAGATCTTCAATTGGGTTAAAATAACCACGGCCGTGCTTTTACTGCAGTGCACAGGTTTTGTGACAGAAACATGAATGTTGACTTGTATCACACGGGGAAGCAACAGCCATCTCCTGGCTGAAAGATGGGCGCCAGTCGGGCTCCTCCCCCACGCTGTGTGGGCTTCAGCGTCTTCCTGTTTCTGTGGATAACATACGATACGACTTTCACAGGGTGTCCATGCCTTACAGGGCAGAGGTGCAGCTATGATGCTGGAGGAGACGGCTCCAGACAGGGAAGACACACGGCCGGCCAAAACAAAGGACCACCTGGATGTAACTCCTGCTGCTGCTGTACCAGCCTGTGGGGGCGTTGCTGTGATCTGAGGTTGCTGCAGTTGCTCCAGTCTAGGTTCAACAACCACCAGGTTCAGCAATAACCAGGTTGTTCCATCAATGGATCGTTTCTTCCCTGATGGCATATTCCAAGATGACATGCAGGACTCATGGGGCTCAGACGGTGAAAGAGGTTCAGACGGCATGAGGCATCATGTCCAACATGGAGTCTCGACCTGAACCCCAGTGAGAGTCTCTGATGTGCTGGAGAAGCTTTGCAGCATCAGACTCTACCATCATCAACACAAGATCTTGGTGAGGAATTAATGCACACTGGATGGAAATAAATCTAGTGACATTGCAGAAGCTCATGGAAACATTTCCACAGCCAATGTAATCATAGCTGAAGGTCTCCAACCAAATATTGGTGTGTGACCTTTTTTTTGGTGTTGACTTTTCTTTTGGCCGGGCGGTGTGTGTAACAACAACCATCTAATTCCACTCAGGTTCTCTGGGCTCCTCAGAACCAGCTGGAGGAGTTTCAGTGTGTTAGCACCTCCACTCTCTGAAAAAAGATGACCCGCCTCTGAATGCACGAAAACAAATCATTTGTTACCGAGCTATAAAAATCCAGACACGTCTCAAAAGGTTGGAGGCTCCCGGGGCCGACAACAACAACAACAACAACAACAACAACAACAACACTGTGGAGCAACGTGCCGACGGCTGACGGGCTTTTTCTCAACTCCTAAACGCAAAGTCAGCCGGGAGGAGGAGAGCGTCACCGCCGCACGGACAAAACACAACGACCGCGAGGACGGCGTCACTCTGGAGGACGCTGAAGCTCCTCTCAAGTTAAGGAACATTTTGAGAAGCCTGAGGGTCGCTGGGAGAAAGTGACCAGACACAAATGTTTTCATCTTAACGTATATATTACAGTAGAAATACATTGAGCTGTTCAAAGTTACCTCTGTACATAACGTTGACTCTAATGTGTCAAAAGACATGAAAAGTATTTAGAAACTGCTTCTGCCAGATGTTGGGATGTCTTTCTGAAAATGTATCTGAATAAAAAGCACATATTGAATATGCTCTTTGGCACGTCGGTAACATAACATGTCAGAAACATCT
>NW_027175876.1:18669245-18699010 GCF_023055335.1 Clinocottus analis
TCACACCCTCTCCCAACACCCTCTAGGTATAACCTCTAGGTATACCGTTTATTAATACTGTCTCGGTATACCTTTACATATACCCTCTACTTATACTCTCTACCTACACCCTCTACCTATACCCTCTATTTACACCCTCTACCCATACCCTCTCCCGACACCCTCTACTCACACCCTCTACCTACACCCTCTACTCACACCCTCTACCTACACCCTCTACCTACACCCTCTACCTACACCCTCTACCTACACCCTCTACCTACACCCTCTACCTACACCCTCTACTCACACCCTCTCCCAACACCCTCTAGGTATAACCTCTAGGTATACCGTTTATTAATACTGTCTCGGTATACCTTTACATATACCCTCTACGTATACTCTCTACTCACACACTCTACTCGCTAGAACCTCTTGGGCTCGTCCCCAAAGGCAGAACCTGCTCCTGGCAATACTTCAAGCGTTCTCCCTGAAACTTACAACAAGTTTATTTGCTAGAACCATCTCTGAAATGTTCTATGCAGAACCCCCTATGAGAAGTTCTACAACCCTTTTATGGTGCAATCCTTCTACCCAGAACCCACTCTGGCAGTTCTGTCGAGAACCTTTCCACCTTCTAATGTTGACAAAAGGAACCCACTCTAGAGGTTTGGACCGAGAACCCCTTCTTACTCCAAGTGCTCCATCTAGAACCCACCCGGGGGTTCTAATAAGAACCTTCTCCTCTTTCAAGGCTTTCATCTGGAGCTCACAGTGTTCCAAGTGTTCCATCTAGAACCTGCCCAATGTTCTTTATGAGGCTCCTAGACACGGTCTTGGGGGTGTGCGCTGGGAGGATCTATTAACATCTATGCGTTCAAAACTTCTTGAAGATGTTCTTCCAAAAAGCATGCTTGAGCTGATAAAATGTTCTTGATAGAACCCTTGATTTCTACAAGGAACCATTGAAACCTGCCTCCCCCCTCAAACCCTTCAAAGAAAAGGAGGAACCCTTGTCTCCTCCCGTCAGACCTGAAGGAGCAGCCTACCTGCGTCCTGAGAGTTCAGCACCTCCAGGGCGTGCATCATGGCGCTAGCAAACACGTTGGCGTCCTCTTTGCTGCCGAAGTTGAGGCCGTAGACCTGCCGGGCGTCGCGCCACTGGTGGAAGGTCTGCGTGGCCTGGTTGTACTTCAGCCCCTTGGGAATGGCACAGTTGATCACCACCTGGAGATGTCCACAATAGGGAAAGAGGAAACATCCTTTATAATCCCACAGTGGGGTAAGTATTCTCTGCATGTACCCAGACTCACTCATTAGGGAGCAGTGTGCTGCTGTGAGGCAGCCGGGGAGCAACTGGTGGTTCAGGGTCTTGCTCAAGGACGCTTCCACATGTAAACTACATGAGCTACAGATTAAAAATGAGTACTGTGACCACTTTAAACTGTTCTACATGAAGCTTTATCTAGGGAGCCACAAGGAACAACACAGATGTGTTGCTGACGAGCCTGTGGAAATGAGACGCCATGTTTTAAGGCTGACCCTTGAGATCTGTGGCTCAGATGCACAAATACACGCATTAAAAACAGTCAAAATATTGTTGGTCTCCATCCACACACCCTCTCAGTCGTCACACTACCTCCATCCGCCATGTTGCCGAGCTCAGAAAGAAACAATAATCATTGTCCCTCTAAAAAGCTCATTAAACACAAAGAAACAGCACTGGGACTCTGCGGCCATCGCGTAGTGAAAAGGTCAAGTCTGCCTGCTGGTGGAGTCACTTCAGGAAGCACTCGCTCCATGTGGATGGTTAGCATCCTGGGCTGTATAGGGGAGGTTAGCATCCTGGGCTGTATGGAGGGTGTTAGCTTCCTGGGCTGTATGGAGGGTATTAGAATTATGACTGTATGGAGGGTGTTAGCATCCTGGGCTGTATGGGGGGGGGGGGGGGGGTTAGTATCCTGGGCTGTATGGGTGTGTGTGTGTGGGGGGGGGGGTTAGCATCCTGGGCTGTATGGAGGGGGTTAGCATTCTGGGCTGTATGGGGCGTTAGCATCCTGGGGTGTATGGAGGGGAATAGCATCCTGGCTGTATGGAGGGGGTTAGCATCCTGGGCTGTATGGGTGGGGGGGAGGGGGTAGTATTCTGGGCTGTATGGGGGTGTTAGCATTCTGGGCTGTATGGGTGGGGGGGGGGGGTAGTATTCTGGGCTGTATGGGGGTGTTAGCATTCTGGGCTGTATGGGTGGGGGGGGGGGGGTAGTATTAGGGTTAGGGTAAACAGGAGCGCCACAAGCTAGCCATTACTGCAGGGGTGGGCAATTATTTTTCCCAGAGGGCCGCATGAGGTACAAAAAATATTGTGGAGGGCCGGACCAACAGTCCGAACTCATTTATGTTCTCTCCACGACAGTTTGACAGGACTTCCCAGCATGCAGTTCTGTGGTATATTTTATAAATGTGAAACCATGACTTAAGTTCCTATCCCTGACAGCTAAGTAGCTCCACTCAGAGAGTGGAAGGCTATTGGTGTGAAAAGTAAACGGTACTGCTCGGTAAAATGTATGGTAATGTGCTGCCATTTCAACAGTGCTAATATTGAAAAAAATTCCACACAAGAATATTGAAATTTTTATTTTTATTTTTTTAATTAGAAGTATTATAATACTTGGCAGGCCCGATTTAAACGCCCAGCGGGCCGTACTTTGCCCACCCCTGCGTTACTGAGACAGAGATGTGGGTTTACAAACTTTAGAGAAAAACAACAGTCTCCTCCCTCCTCTTCTGCATCTCTCTCACACACTCACACACACACACACACACACACACACACACACACACACACACACACACACACAGATTGAAGAGCATACTGAACAGAGGGATCTTAATCTGCATCATCATCATCATCAGTGCATTAATTATTTTAGCGCCGTGAAGCGATGTGAAAACTCTTCTCATGTGAGGCAGCTGGAACATTGTGTAATGTGGTTTAATCCCATAATCGCTGTGTCATCTCACATCCAAACTAATGAGGGACTGAATCCGCCCCGTTCCCCCACGGGGAGCCCCACATTCACTGTGGAGAGTTAAGGCTTTCAGAAACAGAGAGATTAAACTGTACCGAGTCATATTTTCTCTCAGGCATCTTGTTGCTGTAATAAACATCCCCTCCAGCGTTAAAACCTGAAACCAATCTAGTAGTTCATGGAAGAACAGCGGGCGCTGATGCCGTCAAAATTATTATAACCCCACCACCAAACAATGGAGTGTCTAGTACAACGCCTCCCTGCAGGCGGAAGGGATTCCTGGGTTTGTTGACCAGGAGGAAGTGAGACGAGTAACTCTCGATGCTGATTGTAGGAGGCGGCGAATGAAAGCAAACGCATCTCATGAGGGCGGCGCTGCACGAGCTGAAAGGTCAGCCCGCAGCACAGGGCGGGAACCGCCGGCCCCCTCCTGTATTTAAATGTCCAAAAGGCAATTATCTGACGAGGCCACACTTCAACCAGTGTTTGTTGTTTTTGTTCGTTGTGCGTCACAACTTCAGAATAACGGCAACGCTCCAGTGGTGCGAGTAACGAGACGTATTATTTTGTCATATTTCCCTGTTGTCTGATCGGCTCCCGTTTCGGTCCTTGTTTATTACGAATGTAAAGAGCAACAACAGTGATGTCATTCCCAGAAACATTGTTTTTACCATAGACTGTGGCTAGTAAGAGGACGTGGTCACCATGACGCCACACATTTGTTTGTGGACTGCTGTTCAGCATAGCGTTTTCTGGCCGTCAGGCTTTTTGCAACCGGTGAACGGAAGTGACCATATTAGGAATGTGGACGGGGCGTAGAAACGCCGTATATGGCTCTGGTAGCAGCAGCTCTCTGTCAATCACCTGGAAGACCCTCCCTAAAGAGTCCCATTATTATGGTCTGTTTGACTCTAACAGACCATAAAGTACTAAATGAACATCATGCTGTATAGAAGAAGACTAGAAACTAGAGATTGAGACATAAACTCATGTTTACATCAAGAGAGAAGTAGAGTCACTTATATAGACTTCTATACAACCAGAGGAGTCACCCCCTGATGGTCAGGAGAGAGAATGCAGCTTTAACACATGAAGCATAGACTTCTATACAACCAAAGGAGTCGTCCCCTGGTGGTCAGGAGAGAGAATGCAGCTTTAACACATGAAGCATAGACTTCTATACAACCAGAGGAGTCGCCCCCTGGTGGTCAGGAGAGAGAATGCAGCTTTAACACATGAAGCATAGACTTCTATACAACCAGAGGAGTCGCCCCCTGGTGGTCAGGAGAGAGAATGCAGCTTTAACACATGAAGCATAGACTTCTATACAACCAGAGGAGTCGCCGCCTGGTGGTTAAGAGAGAGAATGCAGCTTTAACACATGCAGCATAGACTTCTATACAACCAGAGGAGTCGCCGCCTGGTGGTTAAGAGAGAGAATGCAACTTCAACACAGCTCATCCGATTAGCTTGCTCACCCAGAGTCCCGACAGAGAGGCTGCAGAGGCCGAGACGCGAGATTCATGTTTAAATTTGCTAAACAAAGGGTGAATGTTAATTTGGCTCATTGGCGAACAAATCAACAAGAACCCGTGAGTGCTAACGGTCCAGATGTCAAACTAAAGCTGACGAGCGCCACCACCTGACAATAAAAGGGGATCGTATCTGGAGAGCTGGCAAACATTCGCCCAACATGTGTTCTCTCTATCGTCAGGAGTGCTGTGTTTCATTGACAGTAGTTTAGTGTACATATGACATGTTTTTCTGTAGGGATTAGTGGATGAAAGCAGTAGTTCTGAGAATAGCCGACAGCAATGTGTTAAGAGTCGCATTTCTGGTCTCTGGATGAAGTTGCTCACATTCTTGCAGTAGATGACCTGATGCTGCTCACTGATTGGAGAAGGAAGCTGCAGCGATGAAGGCGAGCGGCACCATGACGGATGCTGCTGCCTCCAGCTACCAAACAAACAACACCACAGAGAGGGATGTGGGATTTCTAAAGGCAGTGTGCTGACCCGCCGGAGGCAATTGCTCATATGCTATCTCACACACACACACACACACACACACACACACACACACACACACACACACACACACACACACACACACACACACCTGGTGGTCCTGGATCTTGCGTCCCACCACGCGGAAGGCGTTGTTGCCCGTGTGGTGGTAGATGTGGACCCTGCTGAAGCCCGTGGAGCCGCCGGCCGGGACCCACTTCTTGTTGCCGTCGTCGTACACCATGACGGCGGCTCGCGCCTGGCAGATGCTCTGTTCACTGCGGACACAGAGACAGGAGACGATCACACAACCGGACGCGAGGGTCAAACACTCTGCCAACACCCCGTGTGGCTCCGGGAGCTCGTTCACCATCTTTCTGCTGTTGTTGTTTACTTGTTTGAGTCTTATTCTCTACATGGACTCAACATGTTGTTTTTAGAGTCACAATCGTTTGGAGGATGTTTCTGAACAGGGACCGCAGGTACGATGCTGACGCAACATCTGGTCAGCGTGACCTGCTGCACAGAGAAGCACGATGATCAATAATACATAAAGACATATTCGAGCATATCAGACATACAGCATTGTTTTAATACAGTTATATAATATGCACTGAAGTAAAACTAAGTTTGAGACATTTGGTTACTATTGTTTATAGTATGTATGTACCGCAAATACATTTTGCATTTTGTGTGCTCTCTATGAGCTCATGTTATGAATTGCATAAAGCTACAGTGGGTTTTGCAATGAAGTAATAATTGTTAGTTTTGACATTGTGACGGATCAACAAATGAAATGCTCCAATACAAAGAAAGACAGGACCTCCTGCAGCACGGAGAGCACGCTACCCGAATGTCATCAAACATGAAACTACGGTTTCCACGAAGGGGAAGAAACGCAGCACAATCCCAACACAGAGACAGTTTCTATGTGCAGGACATTGTGATGAACCCTCATTCTTCTGAATTCCTTTAATGACATTAACAAGTCCGCAGCATGTTTATTCCGTCTGCAGGCTGCTGTCACTCGCACACAAGGAGTTCATATGAGCGCTCGCTCAGATTTCAGCCCTTGAGCAAAACACTAATGAAATGTGCGTCATGGGTGGCTGCCTGCATTTCATACACAGTAAAACAGACACAATCTTACATGAGTTCAGAGGCAGCAGGACACCTGGCAGGCGCGTGCCTCGTGGTTTTACATGTGTAGGATTTGGCGGCTACTAGTGGCGGGAACGTCAGAGCGGCCAGTAAAACCAAGCTGGAGAAAACCAAACATCGCACCGATCTTTCACCAAAAGCCTCCATATTGATATTGCAATAATATTGCCATTGGTGACCATTGGTGCTTTCACACAACGACATCAGTGATGTGGACATAACGACACGATGAGCTAAGGACTCACACAAGACCTTCACACAGAAAGGGCCAGCATTGAAGCAACAGAAGTATAAATATCTGGATCTTTATTGTTACAACAATGATCCTACATCTCCCATAATGCCTCAAACATTATATCATAAGATCATCACTGCCCAGTAAATACCAGGGGTCATGACCTAAAGCTCCTACTGAGACACAAAGACGTTGAGGTGTTGTCATACAAGCTCAAGAGCAAACTGACCTTTGTGTGTTCACGAGTGCCCTCACGAC
Organism: Clinocottus analis; assembly: GCF_023055335.1. Lineage (NCBI taxonomy): Eukaryota > Metazoa > Chordata > Actinopteri > Perciformes > Cottidae > Clinocottus > Clinocottus analis. Next base: position 18,675,913 of record NW_027175876.1, read on the forward strand.
ACAATCGACAGCCACAGTGTCCGAATGCACCGACAGACACACAACACAGGTAGAAAGAGAGAGAGAAAGAGAGAGAGAGAGAGAGAGAGAGAGAGAGAGAGAGAGAGAGAGAGAGAGCAACAATGGAGGAGCAGACAAGCTCAGACTGGGGAGAAGACCAAGAGAAGAGAGCCAGGATGGGAAGGATGAGAGGACACGCCATGTTGTGTTTCATAAGTATTTGATTCACGGTTTGGAGATGACCAAAGCTTCACCAAAGCAGTGGAACACTAAATACATGAAAACAAGGGTAGAAACATGTACATTCATGTCTAATACCACATTTTGTATTATTGTGTCTGTCGACACTTCCATCCATCCATTATCTTAACCGCTTATCCTCATTAGGGCCGCGGGGCGCTGGAGCCGATCCCAGCCGTCAAGGGGCGAAGGCAGAGTTCACCTGGACAAGTCTCCAGTCCATCACAGGGCAGACATAGAGACAGACAACCATTCATGCTCACACTCACACCTACGGGACGTTTAGAGTCCAGGTAAGCTGAGCTGCATGTGTTTGGACTGGGAGGAAGCCGGAGAACCCGGAGAGAACCCACGCTGCCACGGGGAGAACATGCTGACTCTGGACCTGCAGACCGGGATGCGAACCCCAGACCCTCTTGCTGTGAGGCGTCAGTGCTAGCCACTACACCGTGGCTAGCACTGACGCCTCACAGCAAGAGGGTCTGGGGTTCGCATCCCGGGCGGGGCGGGGTTCGGATACTGGTCTGGCAGGTCATTCTGTGTGGAGTTTGCATGTTCTCCCCCGTGGCAGCGTGGGTTCTCTCCGGGTTCTCCGGCTTCCTCCCACAGTCCAAACACATGCTCCATAGGTTAATTGGGTCGACACTTGAATCGACAAATCAGGATGAGAGGCTATATAATAGAATGTGTGTGTGTGTGTGTTAGGTGGGATCCAGCTGGAGGCCCCCCGGTGCTCCACTTCTTTAGAACCGCTGCGAGCTAAAAGCCAACAGGAAATCCATCCAGAAGTGTTTCAATAAGGAGGGAGTCCCATCCCCCCTGAAGACATTACAGGGGAAAGAGTGTACAATTATTGACGTCCACGGCAGCACCGTTGGCGTCTCCCGCGTCTACGCACTGCTGCATTTGCCGCTTTTCTCTTGTTTCTCCCTCTGCAGCTCGTTCAGGGATCTGTTGCATGAAGCGAAGGCGTGGCTGTCCTCTGTTTGAGGACTTGACCATGTGACCTGGTGCTGCTGACCCTCCTCTGCTTCAGCTGCTCCACTGAGACAAGAGCTAGCCTGCTATCGTCTGCACAGTGAAAGTGCCGCTTGCCCGTTCATACTTCACGCTGGAGTTCCCTGTCTTTCTCCCCAAAATAAAGCTCTTCTTTACTTCTGGCCTCGCTAGCGGCTGCATGCAGCTCGGACATATAATGCATTTCTAGCCGTGTGTCGGACCAGAAGTTATTGGCAGTAACCGCCGCGTGGGCGCAGAGCGGCGGGCGATTAGCTCGCGATGGAGGGGCCCGCTAACTGGAATGCATATGAGCTAGCATGCTACACACATGTAGCCCCTTTAACGGGACACTTACACCTTCCATCTTCACAGACACAGAAGAGCTGATCCCCATCAGAGACCTCGTGACCGGAGCGCGGTGACGGAACCACGAGGACATTACCGGCGCCGAAAGCTCTCTAATGGAGCAGAGGGACGCAGGCGAGATGTGAAAAATATCTGCAGATCTGAGAATAGGAACGGGGAATGGGATATGAGATGAGAATATTTCCGTTCCCTTCATTAATGTTAATGAGTTCGGAGCGGCGCCGACTTCAAAGAGGAACAGAGCATCTCCAGAGGGGAGATAAACGCAGGAGGCAGAGAGACGCTGACATGTCAGACGACGCTCGCCTCCGCGGATTCAGACGATGTGTTTTCGGTCCTGTGGTGCCACCAGATGAATAACAGAGAATCCTACATGACGCTTCCTGACTCCACCGACCAGCTGCATCACCGCTGCGGCTGGAAATTGTGATCGTTCCGCTGCTGACGGCCGCGCTTACATAACAAGCTAACGGCTAAAAATAGAAACAAAGCAAAGAAAACGGGGTGGCTGAAATGTCATCCGCTGTTTCTGATGAGCCCCAATGGGGAGACTGCCTGTGTGTGTGTGTGTGTGTGTGTGTGTGTGTGTGTGTGTGTGTGTGTGTGTGTGTGTGTGTGTGTGTGTGTGTGTGTGTGTGTGTGTGCGCGCGTGCGTGTGTGTGTGTGTGTGTGTGGTCTCTGATCAGTGCCCAGGATTTGAAGCACATTTTGCATCGTGGCCAAACGGTGGAATTATAATACACAGGTCCGTCATGAGACGACACAAAATAAATGTTCCCCATGAACTTAAATATTACTGTCACTCAGTGGAGTTTTACAGATTTATTATTTTAGGTGAAACGAACAATCCACACACACACACACACACACACACACACACACACACACACACACACACACACACACACACACACACTTTCTTTGCTTATACGAATTACAACAGACGATAGTACATTACAGTATTTATTATTTCTGACTGTTATATGAAGGATAATGATGTTTGTTATTAGTTGGAATGCTGCAAGCATTCCAACTATTGTTCTTGAAATCTTTATTAAACTGTTTCTTCTATTTCTTCCATCCGTATTTTGGACCGTAACTAGTCCTTCATATTTCCAGTTACAGAAAAAAGTTCAATTATTCAAATATTCAGCTACTTAAGGAGACGATGGCTATGACTTTTCATATTTCTGACTTTTCAAATTTCCAAATTATTAAGCTTTTTAGGATTTTTTTTATAATGGGACCCAATGGGGAAATCTTCAAATCATCTCCAACTTCAAACGTTTACAGTTTCTTCATACGTTGAGCTTGAGACAATATTTAAAATTTCATATGTTGACAAAACCTTTAGCTATTAATCTACGCTTTTACATTTTTCATATTTTCTCAATTTTCAAAATTATTCAGCTTTTTATTAAAAAAAATGAATGGTTTTCAATGAAGAACATCTTCAAATCCGCTTTCAACTCTTCAACTTCAAAAGGTAAAGGCTCTGTCATACCTTCAACTAGAGACACCATTCCACCTTTAAAATGTTGACAAAACGTTTAGCTGTTATTGTATTACTCATCTTTTTGATATATCCTATAGTGTTTTAACTGTAGGCGTTTTCGTTTTATGTTTTTTCCGCACCTTTTCTGCCTTTCTCATTATTGTGTGTTGGGCAGCTCAGAGCAGTGACGTCATACTCAAGAGCGAGAGCACTTGGCGATACACATATTTTAAACTTGCTCTCTACTCCAAACCGTATACTCTTTGGACATAATTTATAGCTCAAAACGTTGGAAATCTTGTCTTCTGCCGTAAACTGCGGTCGATAGGAATCCAACAGATAAGACGTGTTGAGGTCCGACTGAATGGGAGAGCCGGTCCGTCCCCAGCAGCAGCCCTTTGGTCTGTGCATCTGCAGACAGCAGGCACGTAAGCGGCCGCACACGCGAACGGGTCGCGCACATGAACGGCCGTGCTCGCGCGTGAACGGCAGCACACGTAAACGCCCACTAACGTGAAACGGCCGCGCGTGTAAACGCTCGCCAACGGGCGCGCCCGCGCCTCAACGGCGCGGCCGCGTTAACGTGTTATTATGGTCGCGTGCACGTTCGTGTGTGTGTGTGTGCGCGCGTGTGTGCAGGTCACTTTGGTTATAGACGTCAGGATTAACAGCGTCACTGACGTTCACGTTCTGAGGTTTGACAGATGGTTTTGAAGACACTCAATAATATCAGTTCGCCTGTGATCAGTGGTTAGCAACTCCGTCTGAGAAGCAAAGGGTCAGTGGTTCAAACCCCGCCTATGGCAGGCTTCAACTTAAAAAAAAAATACAAAATTTTCTTCTGTTGGACTGGACACTGTGGCGGGCCGGGTCGTATGTTTGACACCTCTGATTTAGATGATGCAGTTTTCCTTTCAACTTTTCCAATTATACATTTAAACGACAAGGATTTTCAACAGTTCAATTAAATGATGTTGAACTGTAACATTTTTCAGCAGGCATTTTGCCTTTTCTATATTTTCAGTAATGATTTGCTATTCATTTATATATTCATCTATTCCGCTATTTTCAGCGATATTAATATATTCAGCTGTTTTTACATATATTCAGCTATTCTTTCATTTTCAAATATATTTAGCTATATTTCGCTAATTTAAGCCATATTCCACTATGTTCAGCTATATTCAGCTATTTCCTTCAAATATTTCAGCTATAAGCTTCAGCTTTTTGCATTCCAACGCATTTTCAGCAGGAAATGCTCTTTCTAGTTTATCTTCATCTTGTAAAAACTGTAAACGCAGTGACCTCCTTCCTGTTGAAGACTGTAACGACCTCACTCACATTGGGGTCATTACAGTTTCACTCATGGTGGGGTCATTACAGTTTCACTCATGGTGGGGTCATTACGGTCTCATGGTGGGGTCATTACGGTCTCATTACGGTCTCATGGTGGGGTCATTACGGTCTCATGGTGGGGTCGTTACACGGTGGGGTCATAACACGGTGGGGTCATAACACGGTGGGGTCGTTACACGGTGGGGTCATAACACGGTGGGGTCGTTACACGGTGGGGTCGTTACACGGTGGGGTCGTTACACGGTGGGGTCGTTACACGGTGGGGTCGTAACACGGTGGGGTCGTAACACGGTGGGGTCGTTACACGGTGGGGTCATAACACGGTGGGGTCGTAACACGGTGGGGTCGTTACACGGTGGGGTCGTTACACGGTGGGGTCGTTACACGGTGGGGTCGTTACACGGTGGGGTCGTAACACGGTGGGGTCGTTACACGGTGGGGTCGTTACACGGTGGGGTCGTTACACGGTGGGGTCGTAACACGGTGGGGTCGTTACACGGTGGGGTCGTTACACGGTGGGGTCGTTACACGGTGGGGTCGTTACACGGTGGGGTCGTAACACGGTGGGGTCGTTACACGGTGGGGTCGTTACACGGTGGGGTCGTTACACGGTGGGGTCGTAACACGGTGGGGTCGTAACACGGTGGGGTCGTTACACGGTGGGGTCGTTACACGGTGGGGTCGTAACACGGTGGGGTCGTAACACGGTGGGGTCGTTACACGGTGGGGTCGTAACACGGTGGGGTCGTAACACGGTGGGGTCGTTACACGGTGGGGTCGTTACACGGTGGGGTCGTTACACGGTGGGGTCGTTACACGGTGGGGTCGTTACACGGTGGGGTCGTAACACGGTGGGGTCGTAACACGGTGGGGTCGTTACACGGTGGGGTCGTTACACGGTGGGGTCGTTACACGGTGGGGTCGTTACACGGTGGGGTCGTTACACGGTGGGGTCGTTACACGGTGGAGTCGTTACACGGTGGGGTCGTAACACGGTGGGGTCGTTACACGGTGGGGTCGTTACACGGTGGGGTCGTAACACGGTGGGGTCGTTACACGGTGGGGTCGTTACACGGTGGGGTCGTTACACGGTGCTGCTCAGGCTGCAGTGAGCGGCTCGGCTGTCGGTAACATTTGTTTCCCGCATGACGGACACACTTTGGACTTTTTGGCCGTGATCAGAATAGATTCATTAGCATCTGACTCACTGCCGTGGTATTTATTTACTCCCTCCTTCCCTCACTAAATCGACTCGTTGGCCCTTTTTGGCTGGAAACCATCCGACACATAGAGCGGCGCTCTGCTCTGGAAAGGCCAGAGTCAGCTGTTTTCTTAAAGCGGGGGAGGAGGAGAAGTCCTGTGAAGCCAAAGCAAAACATGCAAGCGGACATATAGATGCTGTGGAGCGAGCCGTGAGAATAAAGGAGGAGAGTAGGCTGGGACTGAGGGATTGTTCAGGGAGGAGTGCAGCTGGGCCCGGACGGAAGACAGGAAGACAGGAAGGAAGGAGGACGCGGGGGCTCTGGAGAGCATCCATCCATCCTTCCTTTTTCATGAGCTAATGTTAGCATGCCCAGCTAACTAGCTAGCACAGTCTCCTCACCGGGCCGTGTGATGTCTCATGAAAAGTCACCAATACTTTGTTGTGTTTCTTCCTACAAAGCGCAACAACACGTGTCGCTTCCCGCTCGTTGCACCCCGTCCTCTCTACATGGAGCAACCAGAGCGTCACCGCCGCCAGAAAAGACTGTGAGCTCAGTGTGAGTCAGACAAAGAGAGGACCGGCCTGCTGGCACCACCACACCTGAGCTGCGACAAAGAAGCCACGAGAGGCTCGATATATACACAGCACATCCCACAGTGATGGAGTGTGAGTGAGAGTGTGAGTGTGTGAGTGAGAGTGTGTGAGAGTGCGAGTGTGTAGCAGGTAGACACACAAGCCCTCCAGCCACTCACAGAAACGCGGAGCGATGACTGTGACTGTGTTCGGACTCGATACCTCGGGCAGGATCAGTCATCTGTTAGCTTCCCGGCGCTCACCAGGGAAAGAGAGCGAAGAGGCCGTTAGCATGTTGCTAACTGTTGTTTCAGCTCCACCGCTGCACCGACAGCACGTCTTGATCTGAGCAGGAGGGCGATATGCTCCTCTAGAATTGTTCATATAATCAAACTCGAAACCTCCACGTGACGTGTGAAGCGTTACGTCACGGGAGGAACCGTTACAGGCAAAACACCAGACAAGACTGTTTTTAGCTTAGCTAATGAATCAAGTTCAGAGCCTGTCCCGATAATTACATTATTGATTTATCTTTGGACATGTGGCCTCTGTAGTAAAACTCTTCACATGCGTTTGTGTCTAAGTGACTAAAGAGAGCAATGAGTTATTGTGATGAGCAACGCAAACCTGATGAAACTCAGATATCAGAGATGGATTCCTGTGTTGCTGTTCTCCTGCATCAGGACCAGCTGATGGGCAGCGGCCATAGCGCTGGCGTGCACAGCGTGGCCGTGCACAGCGCTAGCGTGCACAGCGCTGGCGTGCACAGCGTGGACGTGCACAGCGCTGGCGTGCACAGCGCTGGCGTGCACAGTGCGGACGTGCACAGCGTGGATGTGCACAGTGTGTTCAGCGTTCTTTTCAAGTGTCTTTTCTTTCTTTCTTATCGCCCCGCGAGCTCCATCGCTCGGCTGTTGCTGCACAACGACAACGTGGAAATGTTCCAGATTGCAGAGCTGGTGATCCGGAGTCGGGCGTGAAGCAGAGACGTTGACTCTAATTCCCACAGCAGCGCGCCACTTTGTTCCTCCTAATTATTTCCTAGACACCTAATGCAGGTCATTACGAAACATTATTGCCCAGCAATTACCTGGCCCATCGACCGGCCCAGTCAAGCAACACTCCTGTTGGAGGTCTCGTTGCCCGACACACAATCCTCCTGGATTCAATTAGGCTTCCAGCAACTCACTTACAGAAACCATTAGCTGAGCCCCAGAGGAAGAGCCACAGGTGGCCTCCCTCCCTCATTGACCTTAATGACTCCGCCCTTTTCAGCGCTATAGCAACCAGCGTCTTCGTGATCAACCCACCCGGGGAGCAGCTTTGTGGATCAACAAGCAATCTGACCTTTTGACTCAATGAAACGAGTCAGGGTCACCAGCAACACAGAGAACAGATGGAGAGCTTTTACTGCAACTTGTTGGTCAGAGCGCAGCGGGGCAACACGAGCAGAGGGCAACACGAGCAGAGAGCAACACAAGTAGAGAGCAACAGAGAGCAACACGAGCAGAGAGCAACAGAGAGCAACACGAGCAGGGGGCAACACGAGCATAGAGCAACACGAGCAGAGAGCAACACGAGCAGAGGGCAACAGAGAGCAACACGAGCAGAGGGCAACAGAGAGCAACACGAGCAGAGTCCCTGTGACGGAGCAGCAGCTCTTCTCTTGTTTGTTCCACTGAACCAGAGTTGCTGGTTGCTGAAACCAGAAGAGACCTTTCTGTCCACGTTGAAGGAAGTGTTTCTTTGGTGACCTCACTTCATTTGTCTTCACTTTGTGGAGGAAGTGAGCGCGTGGACCTCAGAGACTCCATCACTGCAGAGCTGGAGGGACGAGCACTGAAGCGTCCAGAGGAGAGCACATGCTGCTGCACGTCCAGCGGGAGACACACACACACACACGCGTGTGTGTGTGTGTGTGTGTGTGTGTGTGTGTGTGTGTGTGTGTGTGTGTGTGTGTGTGTGTGTGTGTGTGTGTGTGTGTGTGTGTGTCACAGGGTGTTTGCAGCCCTTGCGTGTTAAACCGGAGTCTGGCACTTCTTTACGACCGCGCAGTGATCCACACGGGACAGGCAGCACATTGACCACCGGTCCGGTCTGGATCCGGTCTGGATCTGGTCCGGACCGGTCTGAGCAGCCCTCTGGTATGTAACCATGGAGACAACAAGTGAAGCCTTCAACTGAACCTCTGGCTTGTTTTAACAGCAGTGTGAATACAACAGTGGACTGAGGCCAACGGTTCATTAAATACCTGTGAGATTCTGTTCCAGAGGCCAAACCCTGAATGGGCCGTTTGTGGCGGTGAACTGACCCGTGTGAGCGTCAGTGTGGACACGCCGTTAGTTAGTGTGGACACGCCGTTAGTCAGTGTGGACACGCCGTTAGTTAGTGTGGACACGCCGTTAGTTAGTGTGGACACGCCGTTAGTCAGTGTGGACACGCCGTTAGTTAGTGTGGACACGCCGTTAGTCAGTGTGGACACGCCGTTAGTCAGTGTGGACACGCCGTTAGTTAGTGTGGACACGCCGTTAGTGTGGACACGCCGTTAGTTAGTGTGGACAGGCCGTTAGTCAGTGTGGACACGCCGTTAGTCAGTGTGGACACGCCGTTAGTCAGTGTGGACACGCCGTTAGTCAGTGTGGACACGCCGTTAGTCAGTGTGGACACGCCGTTAGTTAGTGTAGACACGCCGTTAGTTAGTGTGGACACGCCGTTAGTTAGTGTGGACACGCCGTTAGTTAGTGTAGACACGCCGTTAGTTAGTGTGGACACGCCGTTAGTGTGGACACGCCGTTAGTTAGTGTGGACAGGCCGTTAGTTAGTGTGGACACGCCGTTAGTTAGTGTGGACACGCCGTTAGTTAGTGTAGACACGCCGTCAGTGTGGACACGCCGTTAGTTAGTGTGGACACGCCGTTAGTCAGTGTGGACACGCCGTTAGTCAGTGTGGACACGCCGTTAGTTAGTGTAGACACGCCGTTAGTATGGACACGCCGTTAGTTAGTGTGGACAGGCCGTTAGTTAGTGTGGACACGCCGTTAGTCAGTGTGGACACGTCGTTAGTTAGTGTGGACACGCCGTTAGTTAGTGTGGACACGCCGTTAGTCAGTGTGGACACGTCGTTAGTTAGTGTGGACACGCCGTTAGTTAGTGTGGACACGCCGTTAGTCAGTGTGGACACGTCGTTCGTCAGTGTGGACACGTCGTTAGTTAGTGTGGACACGCCGTTAGTTAGTGTGGACACGCCGTTAGTCAGTGTGGACACGTCGTTAGTTAGTGTAGACACGCCGTTAGTTAGTGTAGACACGCCGTTAGTGTGGACACGCCGTTAGTTAGTGTGGACACGCCGTTAGTTAGTGTGGACACGCCATCAGTGTGGACACGCCGTTAGTCAGTGTGGACACGTCGTTAGTTAGTGTGGACACGCCGTTAGTTAGTGTAGACACGCCGTTAGTGTGGACACGCCGTTAGTTAGTGTGGACACGCCGTTAGTCAGTGTGGACACGCCGTTAGTTAGTGTGGACACGCCGTTAGTTAGTGTGGACACGCCGTTAGTCAGTGTGGACACGCCGTTAGTCAGTGTGGACACGCCGTTAGTCAGTGTGGACACGCCGTTAGTCAGTGTGGACACGCCGTTAGTTAGTGTGGACACGCCATCAGTGTGGACACGCCGTTAGTTAGTGTGGACACGCCGTTAGTTAGTGTGGACACGCCATCAGTGTGGACACGCCATTAGTTAGTGTGGATACGCTGTCAGTGTGGACACGCAATCAGTGTGGACACGCAATCAGTGTGGACACGCCGTTAGTTAGTGTGGACACGCCGTTAGTTAGTGTAGACACGCCGTTAGTCAGTGTGGACACGCCGTTAGTCAGTGTGGACACGCCGTTAGTTAGTGTAGACACGCCGTTAGTATGGACACGCCGTTAGTTAGTGTGGACAGGCCGTTAGTTAGTGTGGACACGCCGTTAGTCAGTGTGGACACGTCGTTAGTTAGTGTGGACACGCCGTTAGTTAGTGTGGACACGCCGTTAGTCAGTGTGGACACGTCGTTAGTTAGTGTGGACACGCCGTTAGTTAGTGTGGACACGCCGTTAGTCAGTGTGGACACGTCGTTAGTCAGTGTGGACACGCCGTTAGTTAGTGTGGACACGCCGTTAGTTAGTGTGGACACGCCATTAGTCAGTGTGGACACGTCGTTAGTTAGTGTGGACACGCCGTTAGTTAATGTAGACACGCCGTTAGTGTGGACACGCCGTTAGTTAGTGTGGACACGCCGTTAGTTAGTGTGGACACGCCATCAGTGTGGACACGCCGTTAGTCAGTGTGGACACGTCGTTAGTTAGTGTGGACACGCCGTTAGTTAGTGTAGACACGCCGTTAGTGTGGACACGCCGTTAGTTAGTGTGGACACGCCGTTAGTCAGTGTGGACACGCCGTTAGTTAGTGTGGACACGCCGTTAGTTAGTGTGGACACGCCGTTAGTCAGTGTGGACACGCCGTTAGTCAGTGTGGACACGCCGTTAGTCAGTGTGGACACGCCGTTAGTCAGTGTGGACACGCCGTTAGTCAGTGTGGACACGCCGTTAGTTAGTGTGGACACGCCATCAGTGTGGACACGCCGTTAGTTAGTGTGGACACGCCGTTAGTTAGTGTGGACACGCCATCAGTGTGGACACGCCATTAGTTAGTGTGGATACGCTGTCAGTGTGGACACGCAATCAGTGTGGACACGCAATCAGTGTGGACACGCCGTTAGTTAGTGTGGACACGCCATCAGTGTGGACACGCCGTTAGTTAGTGTGGACACGCCGTTAGTGTGGACACGCCGTCAGTGTGGACACGCCGTTAGTTAGTGTGGACACGCCGTCAGTGTGGACACACCGTCAGTGTGGACACGCCGTTAGTTAGTGTGGACACGCCGTTAGTCAGTGTGGACACGCCGTTAGTCAGTGTGGACACGCCGTTAGTCAGTGTGGACACGCCGTTAGTTAGTGTGGACACGCCGTTAGTTAGTGTGGACACGCCATCAGTGTGGACACGCCGTTAGTTAGTGTGGACACGCCGTTAGTTAGTGTGGACACGCCATCAGTGTGGACACGCCATTAGTTAGTGTGGATACGCTGTCAGTGTGGACACGCAATCAGTGTGGACACGCAATCAGTGTGGACACGCCGTTAGTTAGTGTGAACACGCCATCAGTGTGGACACGCCGTTAGTTAGTGTGGACACGCCGTTAGTTAGTGTGGACACGCCGTTAGTGTGGACACGCCGTCAGTGTGGACACGCCGTCAGTGTGGACACGCCGTTAGTTAGTGTGGACACGCCGTCAGTGTGGACACACCGTCAGTGTGGACACGCCGTTAGTTAGTGTGGACACGCTGTCAGTGTGGACACGCCGTTAGTTAGTGTGGACACGCCATTAGTTAGTGTGGACACGCCGTTAGTTAGTGTGGACACGCCGTTAGTTAGTGTGGACACGCCGTTAGTTAGTGTGGACACGCCGTCAGTGTGGACACGCCGTTAGTTAGTGTGGACACGCCGTCAGTGTGGACACGCCGTTAGTTAGTGTGGACACGCCGTTAGTTAGTGTGGACACGCCGTTAGTTAGTGTAGACACGCCGTTAGTTAGTGTGGATACGCCGTCAGTGTGGATACGCCGTCAGTGTGGACACGCCGTTAGTTAGTGTGGACACGCCGTCAGTGTGGACACGCCGTTAGTTAGTGTGGACACGCCGTTAGTTAGTGTGGACACGCCGTCAGTGTGGACACGCCCTTAGTGAGTGTGGACACGCCGTTAGTTAGTGTGGACACGCCGTTAGTTAGTGTGGACACGCCGTCAGTGTGGACACGCCGTTAGTTAGTGTGGACACGCCATTAGTGAGTGTGGACACGCCCTTAGTGAGTGTGGACATGCCGTTAGTTAGTGTGGACACGCCGTCAGTGTGGACACGCCGTTAGTTAGTGTGGACACGCCGTTAGTTAGTGTGGACACGCCGTCAGTGTGGACACGCCGTTAGTGAGTGTGGACACGCCCTTAGTGAGTGTGGACATGCCGTCAGTGCGGACACGCCGTCAGTGCGGACGCGAGGCAAATGAAGCAGCCTGTCTTCCATCGTGTGCTCAGGTGGTGGCACCATGACGGGACACTCCTGTGGAACTACGTTCCTCTTTTAAATTTCAAAACAGCATAAACGGTTCTCGGCTGCCAATGATTGCATCAGGCGGTTGATCTCCCGTCTGAGAGTGAAGACACAACCCTCTGATATCTCCACAGGGGCAGGAAGTTGTTTGAGGTAGAAACTGTAGTTCTTCCTCTCGCTGTGAGAGAAACAGTCCAGAACAAACAGTCCTGTGATCCAGCTGTTCCCACTGCTTCTCTGGGCCCAACCAGCAGCTTTGAGCCAAACACACCTTCTACTCTGCAGCTGCTCCTCACCAGCGCCCCCTGGCTGCTGAGGGTTGCGAGTTGAGAGGTCAGCAGCCGCGGTCCCTAATATATCATGCAGTTTACTGCTCCCAGAATGCAACAGAGAGACGACGCACGAGACTCCTGGTGAAGATAATAAGACAACAATAATATAAATACTATTCATTAAGTTCAATGACAACAAGCCGGATTTGAAACCTGCCACAAAATACATGAAGTAATGTAGAGAGAGAGTGCATTGATACATAGATGATTACTTTATTGATCCTGAAGGTAAAGTCATTGCTCATCATGAGTCAGAGAGCTCACAGCTGCTCTACGTCCAGCTGGAGGGATACTTTGGTGCGCGTTATGTTTTCCTTGTTCCACATCCTCGAGCTCTGTCTTCATATTGCTGTTTTTAAAGCGAACAAACGTCTCTGTGAGCGAACACAAAGAAATAAACATCAGAGCTGACGACTCAAACGTCTCTGTGTGTGTTTGTGTTTCCATGTAAACAATTCACAATACACAATGCTACAGGGTGTGAGGCTGCTTTCACACACACACACACACACTCACACACACACACACACACACACACACCTACACACACACACACACCTACACACACATTCCCACATTCCCACACACACACACACACACACACACACACACACACACCCACACACACACCCACACCTAACACACACACCTACACACACACACACCTACACACACACACACACATACCCACACCTACACACACACACACACACACACACACACACACAGACACACACAGACACAGACACACACACACACACACAGAACAAGAGATGATGTTCCAGAAGTAACACTCAAAGTATCAGAAGATAACTTTACCTAAACAAAGGTTGTTCATTAGATGGAACTACAAATCCCAGCAGCACGAGCTAACGAGCTAACGAGCTAACGAGCTAACGACAACCTAAACCAAAACCTAAATCCAAATGTTTCCTTGAAACATGCTGAAGCTTCCCTTCGGGCCATGAGGACCGTCCTCACTTGCAAAGCGTGGAGCTCCTCGAGCGAGAGGAACCGACCCGACACTCAGGAGCACCAGGTGCTCTCCACCACGGCGCCGCCAGGAGGGTGGAGGCGACCGGTGGGACGTGCCCTGACAACTGAAACAGCAGCACGGGACGCTCCTTCAGCGTGTGGAGAAGCAGACACCGCGAGGTGGACACGGTTCAACCCTAACCCTGTCTGTTCCTCGTCTTCGCCGGTGGACACTGACCTCCTCTCAGGAGGGAACACAGCCGCTGAGCCCAAAGAGATGGATGTTCATTTAGCAAACTGCATCAATAATGAAGCGCCATCTTCTCGCTTAGCTTCCCGCCCACGCCGCCAAGCAGCGGTGCAGCGATGCAGCGATGCAGCGGTGCAGCGGTGCAGCGGTGCAGCGGTGCAGCGATGCAGCGGTGCAGCGGTGCAGCGGTGCAGCGGTGCAGCGATGCAGCGGTGCAGCGGTGCAGCGGTGCAGCGATGCAGCGATGCAGCGATGCAGCGGTGCAGCGATGCAGCGGTGCAGCAAGCGATAACCCAAAGCAGCCCTCTGGAGGACGTCTCAGCAGCGCTGCCGAGAGCTGCAGCCTCCTCACGGCAACAGATCTACAGCTGGAGGTGAAGCAGACACATGGCAGACACACACACACACACACACACACACACACACACGGTTCAATCCTGGCTGGTTGCCTCTCAGGCGACAGCATGGTATCCAGGCAACAGGCTCTCTGGGCGTCGTGGTGGAGGGTCTGCAGGGCTGAAGAAGAGGGCGGAGCCTCTCTCCTGTCCTTCCTCTCACCTTTCCTTCCTCTTTTGCCTTTCTCTTGATCTCTCTCTTTCTTCTGCCTCCTCGCTCCCAGCTCTCCTCTTCTCCCTCCCTCCCTCTCTCCTTTCCTCTCTCCCTCCCTCTCTCTCTCTCTCTCTCTCTCTCTCTCTCTCTCTCTCTCTCTCTCTCTCTCTCTCTCTCTCTCTCTCTCTCTCTCTCTCTCTCTCTCTCTCTCTCTCTCTCTCTCTCTCTCTCTCTCTCTCTCTCTCTCTCTCTCTCCCTCCCTCCCTCCCTCCCTCCCTCCCTCCCTCCCTCCCTCCCTCCCTCTCAGTCCGGGGGGACGAGCGCCCCCCTGCAGGAGTGAGGACCAGCGGCTGGATCTTCTCTCACGACAACATGCAGAGCTCTGTGAGACAGCACTTGAGTTTGTCTTCAGTCTTTCTGTCTCAGCTGGGAGCTGAAGACTGAGGACAGAGGACAGGAAGGACTGAGGACAGAGGACTGAGGACAGGAAGGACTGAGGACTGAGTACAGGAAGGACTGAGTACAGGAAGGACTGAGGACCGGAAGGACTGAGGACCGGAAGGACTGAGGACCGGAAGGACTGAGGACCGGAAGGACTGAGGACAGAGGACAGAGGACAGGAAGGACTGAGGACAGGAAGGACTGAGGACAGAGGACAGGAAGGACTGAGGACAGGAAGGACTGAGGACAGAGGACAGAGGACAGGAAGGACTGAGTACAGGATGGACTGAGGACAGGAAGGACTGAGTACAGGAAGGACTGAGGACAGGAAGGACTGAGTACAGGAAGGACTGAGGACAGGAAGGACTGAGGACAGAGGACAGAGGACAGGAAGGACTGAGGACAGAGGACAGGAAGGACTGAGTACAGGAAGGACTGAGGACAGAGGACAGAGGACAGAGGACAGGAAGGACTGAGTACAGGAAGGACTGAGGACAGGAAGGACAGAGGACAGAGGACAGGAAGGACTGAGGACAGGAAGGACTGAGTACAGGAAGGACTGAGGACAGAGGACAGGAAGGACAGAGGACAGGAAGGACTGAGGAGTATATATATATATATGTATATATATATATATATGAGGGAGGAGGAAGACCATGAGGGAGGAGGAGGACCATGAGGGAGGAGGAAGACCATGAGGGAGGAGGAAGACCATGAGGGAGGAGGAGGACCATGAGGGAGGAGGAGGACCATGAGGGAGGAGGAAGACCATGAGGGTGGAGGAAGACCATGAGGGAGGAGGAGGACCATGAGGGAGGAGGAGGACATGAGGGAGGAGGAGGACATGAGGGAGGAGGAGGACCACGAGGGAGGAGGAGGACCATGAGGGAGGAGGAGAGGAGAAGGAGGAGAGAGGAGGACCATGAGGGAGGAGGAGGACCATGAGGGAGGAGGAGGACATGAGGGAGGAGGAAGACCATGAGGGTGGAGGAGGACATGAGGGAGGAGGAGGACCATGGGGGAGGAGGAGGACATGAGGGAGGAGGAGGACATGAGGGAGGAGGAGGACATGAGGGAGGAGGAGAGGAGAAGGAGGAGAGAGGAGGACCATGAGGGAGGAGGAGAGGAGAGGGAGGAGAGAGGAGGAGATATTTCCATCGTGATGTTTAAAGCATAACTTGATCTGTGAGGAAACAAAGCTGGTCTAAAACTTTCTACATGTACATTTCATTTTGTGTTGCTTTGTGCGGCTCGTGGTCGAAGTCGTACAGGAAGCTGGAGCGGCGAGCAGAGGACCAACGATCCGCCTCATTTGCATAATAAACAAACGTGCAAAACAAACGACTGCATTCATGGAAGTGATGAAGTGAATGAAGCTTCCAGGTGACGTCCAGGAGGTAAAACCTTCTCCCCGTTCTCTCGTGACCCTTCAGACCAGACGTTTCTGATTCCATGGATCATCAAGATCTAACTTCACGGATCTAATCTAACGCCACGGATCTAATCTAACGCCACGGATCTAACTTCACGGATCTAATCTAACGCCACGGATCTAATCTAACGCCACAGATCTAATCTAATGCCACAGATCTAATCTAACGCCACAGATCTAATCTAACGCCACGGATCTAACTCCACGGATCTAATCTAACGCCACGGATCTAATCTAACGCCACTGATCTAACGCCACAGATCTAATCTAACGCCACGGATCTAACGCCACGGATCTAATCTAACGCCACGGATCTAATCTAACGCTACAGATCTAACGCCACAGATCTAATCTAACGCCACAGATCTAATCTAACGCCACAGATCTAATCTAACGCCACGGATCTAGCTCCACGGATCTAATCTAACGCCACAGATCTAATCTAACGCCACGGATCTAATCTAACGCCACGGATCTAATCTAACGCCACGGATCTAATCTAACGCTACAGATCTAACGCCACAGATCTAATCTAACGCCACAGATCTAATCTAACGCCACAGATCTAACGCCACGGATCTAATCTAACGCTACAGATCTAATCTAACGCCACAGATCTAATCTAACGCCACAGATCTAATCTAACGCCACGGATCTAACGCCACAGATCTAACGCCACAGATCTAATCTAACGCCACAGATCTAATATAACGCCACAGATCTAATCTAACGCCACAGATCTAACGCCACGGATCTAATCTAACGCTACAGATCTAACGCCACAGATCTAATCTAACGCCACAGATCTAATCTAACGCCACGGATCTAACGCCACAGATCTAATCTAACGCTACAGATCTAACGCCACAGATCTAATCTAACGCCACAGATCTAATCTAACGCCACGGATCTAACGCCACAGATCTAACGCCACAGATCTAATCTAATGCCACAGATATAATCTAACGCCACAGATATGATCTAACGGCACAGATCTAACGCCACAGATCTAACGCCATTGTTGTAATCTAACGCCACAGATCTAATCTAACGCCACAGATCTAACGCCATTGTTGTAATCTAACGCCACAGATCTAATCTAACGCCACAGATCTAATCTAACGCCACAGATCTAACGCCACGGATCTAATCTAACGCTACAGATCTAATCTAACGCCACAGATTTAATGCCACAGATCTAATCTAACGCCACAGATCTAATATCACAGATCTAATATCACAGATTTACTGCCACAGATTTAATGCCACAGATCTAATATCACAGATCTAATATCACAGATTTACTGCCACAGATTTAATATCACAGATTTAATATCACAGATTTAATGCCACAGAGCGTCCCAGTGCATCTTACTGCCATCAGGATTCCTACAAAGTGCGGCGGGGTAAAGAAAGGACGTCCTCTTCTCCCCCCAGAGGCCCGATGCCATTTCAGGTCGCGTCCCCGCAGGCAGCGAGCGGCTCACGACACACAAACCACAAGCTTCTCCCCCACAAAACACAACAGAAGACACACAAGAACATTACACGTTACTTCATCAACGACTTTCTCCAGTTGTGTCGTCTGAGCTGAGGAGCAAGTGATGCAGCTGCAGCTCCTCTTTTAATTACACTCTACTAAACAGCCTCCTCTCCTCTGTGTGTGTGTGTGTTAGGGTGTGTGTGAGGGTGTGTGTGAGAGTGTGTGTGTGTTTGTGTGTGTGTGTGTGTGTGTGTGTGTGTGTGAGAGAGGAGATGACAGTCAGCCGTCCTCTGACACGGCGGCCTGCAGAGAGACAGAGGACGGTTCTCCTCCAGAATAAAAGCAGCGACACCAAGTACTGGCATAAACATCTGATTCATATGTCATCGTTTTGGGATCGACGGCTGACATCCGTCTGAGCCAGCAGACAGAGACTGAAGAGACGTGAACACACAACGTTTGTAGTGAAATAAGACGGCGATACCAGGTAAGTGTGGCGTCAACAACGTGCAAAAGACTCGCCAATAGAAACGGATGGAGAGGGGCTGAGAGGTCGCGTTAAGAAGACATTCAGAAACCTTAGAAAGGTGAAAAGGCGTCTAAAGATCTAACGCCTAATTTAAAGTTCTGATAAAAAACATTATACACGTCAAGAATTTACTTTATTAAAGATTTTCATGCGAGTATATATTTGTCAACCAAATGAAATTGTTTACAGGATATTCAACCTGTGCTTCCTCATGAGCGTATCATACATGACGTCTTCCTCTCCAGGGCTTGTCTGAAGGCCCTGAAGGCGTCCATGCATACGAGTGCACACACACACACGGTCCTCCCGTCACTGAGTCTCTTGTGAATGAAACATCGGCCTGGAGGCGCCTCTTAAAGATGCCAACAGGATGACCTCCAGGTCTTTGCTCTCTACAGGCCCAAATCCCACTGTATCCATCTGCTGCTTCACCACGTGATGCAATTTCCCCACCCAGACACTTTGAGTCGCTCTTTACAGGTTGGTTATTCAACCCACTTGACTCCATCAGAAACCATGGAATTGGCTAAATGAAATGACAAGATGCTGTTGAGGAGACTTGTAGAAGTTCTGGTATGTGTACTGCTTCATTTTTCGTAAACATAAGAAAGTAGAGATCAGGAGCCAGCCGGTTTGCCTGCTCCTCGGCCGGTGGTCGGAGACCCCGGTGACGCCGGGACGACCAGGTGGCAGCTGAGCTCACAGCTGTGTCTGTCAGGAAGACTAAGGACAGCCTCTGGCCCACATCTCCGGGACGCTTCCAGGTACAGCCAGAAGCTCCGGCCCTTCTACAGGCGAGTTCAACGCCGCGCGAGAAGCAAAACCTGAACGCTTACGAGGGACTCAGGGAAAAGAAGTCTAACGAGCTCGGATCTGGCTCCTCAGCTGCCAGCTCGGTTTTTCAACCTCTTTTGGTTCTTTCGGGTACGACGCAGTTCCTCCTCAGTGGAGCCGTGACGTGGCGGCGCCGCAGCGGTGGATGTGAGGGAGGAAAGCGTGCGGTCGACCTTCCTTTGACAAGCTCAGGAGAGACGCTGCATGGTCTTCCTCCTCTCTCATGGTCCTCCTGGACAGACGCCGACATCGCACACATTCCAAACGCCGACGCCAGACAGGAAACGTTGTCAGCCCGTCTGGTGGGGCCCAACACATCGGTTGTCCTTTCATTAGCAATGCTACAGTGAAGGAGCAGGTTTGCTCAAAAATCTGTAATCTTTTAAAATGAGATGACCGTTGCCCGTGGCAGATTATATCAGAGGCAACTAATTAAATGACGGACTTGTACATCATTCTGTATCCCTTTGTATTCAACACTTCATTATTTAGGTTTTCCATTTTCTGGGTGGTTAAAAAAAAGGCCTTTAACTCGCTGCAGCTGAACCTGAAGCCTGAACCGCTCTCGTAAGATATTTTACTTTCAGATCACAAGGACCCACACAACCCCACTTCAAGAACCCAAACCACCCCATCACGTTATGGACGCTCGTATTTAAACAGTTGAAAGCAGCATTGAGAGCTGAGGAAGCACCGGCCAGGAGAGGACCTCGTGTCGCTGACCAGTCTGTCGTCCCATGATGTCATGGTTCTTGGGCCAACAGGTGAAATGCAGAAGCTGAGTCAACAAGCCGCTATGCGAAGGGGGCGTCACACAAATAACTAGTTTGGCTTCATTCCTGGAGACAGTTGCCTCGAGCTGACGTGCTTTGAGGACTTTGAACATCACACAAAGTGCTGATGAGGCTCAGAGGAAGACCGAGAGTGCTGGAATACATTCACGCATTATGTGCTCATTCACCAGCGGGTTATTAAGGGCAAAACAATTCAAAAGCAGCGCTCACACTGATAGAACATGCTGAAATCATCAAACTGTGAAGGGCAATAAGTCATCACAGAGATATGAAACTCCCCCATCACACACCACAAATGCACACTTTCACAATAACCCCACAAAACATGTTATACACGTCACCAGGCCTCCAGAAATACACCAGCAGCTCAGCGAAGGAACAAAGTGCCCCGTCAGCACATGAGCCTCCGATGGGACGCGAGGTTTAACAGCGACACATTCGGGCGCCTCGTCTGTCAACAGAGCCTCCAAACAATGGATGAGTCTCGCGGCCGGCGCTCAGAGCTGAAGCCGGTTCTTCACCAGAAGGGAGCAGAGGCCCAACGGGCCGAACGGCAGTTCAGCCAGAAAGACCGGCTCGTCCCGTACGACAACCGGCTGCAGAGCGGAAACCTCCCAACGCTGTTCAACCCCCCAACCAACCCTCTGCAACTCACGAGTCTCGGGTCATCTCGGCTGAACCGGCACCTCCGCCTGAAAGAGGAACGCGTCGTTTGGAAGTGTCTTCTTTGGGGTTGGATTCTTGAAGTGTCCACTTCCTCCACGGCCTGACGGAGCGAGCAGCTGGGCTGTTTGGGAGAAAGTGACCCGGCGTTGAGACGGACAGCGACAGAGGCTGGTCGCTCCAGAGCAGAGCAGCTGCTGGGGGCATGGGTCTGCAGCTGGGGCGGCGGGGAGGGAACGCCCCCCGGCTTCCTGAAATAGATCTCCTGACGTGTGGCACCATCAGTCATGGACTATGTTAGTGATTCAGTCTTTCAGAGGCAGATGTTACCAAGAAGAAAGTACACCACAACTGAACAACAACATACTGATCAATATTTTGAACATACAGAGGCCCCCAAAAGATAAACCCTGGTTGCAGATGTTAGATCCTGGAGACTAAGCATATCCAACACAACAGAGTTTGACCGTTGGTTCTTTGATCCGTCCCTCCTGAGTCGGCTGCACGGATCAATACTCTGATGACTCTCCAGATCATGCTCTCATACCAAAACACCTTGAGGAGAGGCATCGTGTCTTTTATCAAACATTCAAAAGGTCATACCTGCCTTCACACACCAGGGTTTCAGCCACATTTGCATCAGTCGCACATCAGACAGAAGCACTGACCGTATGAGCGGATGTGGTCACCATGACGGCACCAGAGGTTCAGTTTGAAGCCTTGACTTCATCGTTTTGGCCTTCGCCATCTTGTCGGCTGATACCATGTGGCCGCTACAACCGAGTGTGAACGCCTTCGAGTGTGTAGAAAAGTACAAACATCGTTCCTACAGTCGAGTGCGTCGAGACCGTGAGCCCACAAAACACCACGAGCGCTGGTTGAGCAACGTGATCATTGGGAGAATGCAGAGAAATGGAAGAGATGATCAATCACGTATGAGCCATGTGTTCAACGCCAGAGAGAAAAGCCTCACAGGTCGGACTTTGAATCAAAATGCAGCATGTCCGAGCCATGAGGCGCAGAGAGGCCCACTGCTACAGCATAGCTGACTGCTACAGCATAGCTGACTGCTACAGCATGACCCACTGCTACAGCATGGCCCACTGCTACAGCATGACCCACTGCTACAGCATGACCCACTGCTACAGCAGTGGCCCACTGCTACAGCATGACCCACTGCTACAGCAGTGGCCCACTGCTACAGCATGACCCACTGCTACAGCATGGCCCACTGCTACAGCATAGCTGACTGCTACAGCATGACCCACTGCTACAGCATGACCCACTGCTACAGCATGGCCCCACTGCTACAGCATGACCCACTGCTACAGCATGACCCACTGCTACAGCATGGCCCACTGCTACAGCAGTGGCCCACTGCTACAGCATGACCCACTGCTACAGCATAGCTGACTGCTACAGCATGACCCACTGCTACAGCATGGCCCACTGCTACAGCATGACCCACTGCTACAGCATGGCCCACTGCTACAGCATGACCCACTGCTACAGCAGTGGCCCACTGCTACAGCATAGCTGACTGCTACAGCATGGCCCACTGCTACAGCATGACCCACTGCTACAGCATGACCCACTGCTACAGCATGGCCCACTGCTACAGCATGGCCCACTGCTACAGCATGACCCACTGCTACAGCATGACCCACTGCTACAGCATGACCCACTGCTACATCATGGCTCACTGCATCATAGCAGACTGCTACATCATAGCTAACTGCTACAGCATGACCCACTGCTACAGCATGGCCCACTGCTACAACATGGCCCACTGCTACAACATGACCCACTGCTACAGCATGGCCCACTGCTACAGCATGACCCACTGCTACAGCATGACCCACTGCTACATCATGGCTCACTGCATCATAGCTGACTGCTACATCATAGCTAACTGCTACAGCATGGCCCACTGCTACAGCATGGCCCACTGCTACAGCATGACCCACTGCTACAGCATGACCCACTGCTACAGCATGGCCCACTGCTACAGCATGACCCACTGCTACAGCATGGCCCACTGCTACAGCATGGCCCACTGCTACAGCATGACTCACTGCTACAGCATGACCCACTGCTACAGCATGGCCCACTGCTACAGCATGGCCCACTGCTACAGCATGGCCCACTGCTACAGCATGACCCACTGCTACATCATGGCTCACTGCATCATAGCTGACTGCTACATCATAGCTAACTGCTACAGCATGACCCACTGCTACAGCATGGCCCACTGCTATAGCATGACCCACTGCTACAGCATGACCCACTGCTACAGCATGACCTACTGCTACATCATAGCTGACTGCTACAACATAGCTCACTGCTACATCATGGCTCAATGCTACAACATGCTGACTGCGTGTGCAGTAAGGAGCTCAGTGTCCTCTCCTCCCCACAGAGGCGCTGCAGCGCCACAACAA
>NW_027175876.1:18699110-18731610 GCF_023055335.1 Clinocottus analis
TGAATCTTCACATCACATCTTTTTAAACCCCATCCTCATTCTCCCCCTCCCCCTCCTCTTCCTCCTCCTCCTCCTCCCCCCCATCCTCCTCCCCTTCCTCTTCCCCTTTCACCCCCCCATCCTCCTTCTCCCCCTCCCCCTCCTCTTCCTCCGCCCCCTTATCCTCCCCCTCCCCCTGTCCCTCTTCCTCCTCCTCCTCCTCCTCCTCCTCCTCCTCCTCCTCCTCCTCCTCCCCCCCATCCTCCTCCCCTTCCTCTTCCCCTTTCACCCCCCCATCCTCCTTCTCCCCCTCCCCCTTCCTCAAACACTCCCTTCATTCATCCCTCGTTCCCTCCAGCCTTTTCTTTTGCTCCCTTCCTCCCTCAGTATCTCCTCTTTTCCCCACACTGTCCGTCCTGAACTATGCTCTCTCTCTTTCTTTCACTCTCCCTCCCCTCCTCCCCTCCCCTCCCCTCCTCCCCTCGTCTCCTCCCCTCGTCTCCTCAGCTCACCCCTCATGCTAACAGGCCATTGACGCGGTCTCCATGGCGATGCACTTTTTCATTCCAGCGGAGAGGAACGGGCCGATGGACTGACCGGATTACAGAGACCTGTGTGTGTGTGTGTGTGTGTGTGTGTGTGTGTGTGTGTGTGTGTCTGTGTGTGTGTGTGTGTGTGTGTGTGTGTGTCTGTGTGTGTGTGTGTGTGTGTGTGTGTGTGCGCTGACTTGGCAAACGTTAGCAGTGTTTGGTAGCGACGCTCCGTTGCTACAATAAGCTCCCTGACTGCCATCCATCAGACTGCAGTGTGGTTTTAGCCTCACACACACGGAGCAGAGCACGGGGTGAGAAGGAGATGGAAAGTTACTGATCACACAAAAGAGTTCCCGTCCACAGTAACACCTGATCCCATGCAGCTCCCTGCACAGTAACACCTGATCCCATGCAGCTCCCTGCACAGTAACACGCTGATCCCATGCAGCTCCCTGCACAGTAACACCTGATCCCATGCAGCTACCTGCACAGTAACACGCTGATCCCATGCAGCTCATTGCACAGTAACACCTGATCCCATGCAGCTCCCTGCACAGTAACACGCTGATCCCATGCAGCTCATTGCACAGTAACACCTGATCCCATGCAGCTACCTGCACAGTAACACCTGATCCCATGCAGCTCCCTGCACAGTAACACCTGATCCCATGCAGCTCATTGCACAGTAACATCTGATCCCATGCAGCTACCTGCACAGTAACACCTGATCCCATGCAGCTCCCTGCACAGTAACACCTGATCCCATGCAGCTCATTGCACAGTAACATCTGATCCCATGCAGCTCCCTGCACAGTAACACCTGATCCCATGCAGCTCCCTGCACAGTAACACCCTGATCCCATGCAGCTACCTGCACAGTAACACCTGATCCCATGCAGCTACCTGCACAGTAACACCTGATCCCATGCAGCTCCCTGCACAGTAACACCTGATCCCATGCAGCTCATTGCACAATAACACCCTGATCCCATGCAGCTACCTGCACAGTAACACCCTGATCCCATGCAGCTCCCTGCACAGTAACACCTGATCCCATGCAGCTACCTGCACAGTAACACCTTGATCCCATGCAGCTACCTGCACAGTAACACCTGATCCCATGCAGCTCCCTGCACAGTAACACCTGATCCCATGCAGCTACCTGCACAGTAACACCTGATCCCATGCAGCTCATTGCACAATAACACCCTGATCCCATGCAGCTCCCTGCACAGTAACACCCTGATCCCATGCAGCTCCCTGCACAGTAACACCTGATCCCATGCAGCTACCTGCACAGTAACAGCCTGATCCCATGCAGCTCCCTGCACAGTAACACCTTGATCCCATGCAGCTCCCTGCACAGTAACACCTGATCCCATGCAGCTCCCTGCACAGTAACACCTTGATCCCATGCAGCTCCCTGCACAGTAACACCTGATCCCATGCAGCTCCCTGCACAGTAACAGCCTGATCCCATGCAGCTCCCTGCACAGTAACAGCCTGATCCCATGCAGCTCCCTGCACAGTAACACCTGATCCCATGCAGCTACCTGCACAGTAACAGCCTGATCCCATGCAGCTACCTGCACAGTAACACCTGATCCCATGCAGCTCCCTGCACAGTAACACCTGATCCCATGCAGCTACCTGCACAGTAACAGCCTGATCCCATGCAGCTCCCTGCACAGTAACACCTTGATCCCATGCAGCTCCCTGCACAGTAACACCTGATCCCATGCAGCTCCCTGCACAGTAACACCTGATCCCATGCAGCTCCCTGCACAGTAACAGCCTGATCCCATGCAGCTCCCTGCACAGTAACACCTTGATCCCATGCAGCTCCCTGCACAGTAACACCTTGAGCCCATGCAGCTCCCTGCACAGTAACACCTGATCCCAGGCAGCTCCCTGCACAGTAACACCTGATCCCATGCAGCTAAATGCAGGAGACGCTGAATCCTTCCTGGAGGAGTCTCCTACCACAGAGGACTGTTCCCTCTGTGCAGTGGACAGGAAGTGACACCGACTGGTCGCCGCTGTCTGAATGCACTCATGAGCTGCACACGCTCTACAGCTCTCTGCTGCTTTCCTTAACTGCTTTCATAAAAAGTAGTTTGAGCTGCTTCAAGGCCTCAGCCGATCCGCTTCTATCCGTCCGTCCATCCATCATCTCACTCTCTCCTATCTCCCCTATCTCTCTACCATCTCACTCTCTCCCCCAGTAGTAAATAAAGATCAAGATTGTCTATTATGAAGCATTTAAGTCGTACTGCTAACGTGTTTGGTGCTGTCCCTCCTCCTCCTCACTGGAAGGAGCGTTGCATAAGTGCATGCCTGCCTCCATGAGCAGCTGCATGGTGTGTATATGTGAGACTGCTGGAGGTCTTGCAGACTCAGGAGGAGGAGCAGAGTGTGTTTGTGAGATTCCTCGCCGAGTGAAGACGGCCGAAGAGTCGGCAGGAAGGAACAACAAGCTGGACCTCCTCCCCGCCTGGCTTTGCATTTTCTCAATTACTGAAAATATTGATGGAAGTCGAGTGTGCAGCCTCCCGTCCGCTCTGTAATGAAACCATCGCCCTCCCCTCCGGAGACACGAAACAAGCGCACCCGTTCCTGATGGCGATGCTGGAACTGTCCTGGACCTGTGCAGCGTGTGGACGGCATCCTGAGGTAGGGATCCACACGAGTACTTACGTTTCTCATTTTAAGTGAGAAAAACATTATAAAGAAAAGAAAACAAATCGTTTTATTTGTTTTTAATGTCTAAAAACAGGACCAGTCCCTTTGTGTTAATATTAATTAATATACAGATGCTCAGACTTGCTCAAGCCTGGAGTCTGTTAGAGTCACACACACAGACACACATACACACACACACACACACACACACACACTCTTGTAATGAGCACAGATAACAGGAGCAGAAAGACTTCCATCAGGGTGACCTCCACTAAAGCGCTGCGTCAGCACAGAAAACGGACGTGATGCGTTTTGCAGACTGAACTGAAGTCATGGCGACATGAGAGAAGACGGCTAGAGTCCAGCAGGACGAAACAAAGCCGCCGGATTCAGAGGTCAGTAACAGAGACGGAGGAGACGGATGGAAGAAATAAAAAAACAGGATGGAGGGAGAAAGATGAGCAACGGAGAGATTAAGGAGCCGGATGTCTCACTCACACACACACACTCTCTATTTTTCAGAGGTCATGTAACGTCCCGCGTGATGACTCGTACTGCGCTTTCTGTCCGCAGCCACAAACACTTCTTAGAAAACAGGAAAACATAAAAGATGCAAAGAAAGTGTGTGAGGCTATTGTGTTTATTGTGTTTATGTTTATTGTGTTTATTGAGATTATTGTTTGTTACTTTGGATCATTACAGGGTTCAGACACATTGGGATCAATGGATTTCCAGGACTTTAAAACTAATTTCCGGAAGAAAACATTTTGTGAAATCTCGGTGTAAACATGAGAAAGTGAGAACTTGCAAAACGCATCACGTCCGTTTTCTGAGGGAGCCGCTCCTCTTGACGCTCCTCTTGACGCTCCTCTTGACGCTTTGTTACTGCTTTTGTGATTTATGTGACTTTTTAAAGCTATTTTATTCTGCGTACTTTTGGATTAAGAGCCTGACTGCTCTACTGGAGTCCTTATTTTGTGAATGATTATGGAGCCGGGGCTCGGCAGCCTGTGATTGTTGCCTGACGGCGCGGCTTGTTTGTGTTCTGTTTTTCTTACATCGGTGCCGGCAATGATTTCATACACCGCCCAGCAGCTACGGCGCTGGCGTAGCTTCTTGGCTCCATCCGACAAAGAGTTTAAAGTCCTCTGTCAAGAGAGTGGGATTTTAAAAAAACAGACCTCCCTACATCCATGGAGGCTCGCGCCGCGGCTTCAACGTGAAATCAGGAAACAAAACAAACCTCGGAGTCATCGTCGGAGTCATCGTCGGAGTCATCGTCAGAAACATCGCGAGACTACCCAATACGAGGTACAATGGAAGACACGGAGTGGATCACAGTGTTTTACGGAGCTTTCAGGGATTTCCACCTCGAGCTCTGCCTCTTTCCACCATGGAGCTGCTAAATGCACAATCCCTCACTAATAAATCCCTGCTCATATACGATCATATTCTGGACAAAGGGCTTAACTTCATGTGCCTAACCGAAACCTGGCATAAACCAGGGGACTACTTTGTGCTTAATGAAGCATGCCCCCTGGCTATACCTACATGGAGAAGGCCCGCAGCTCTGGTCGTGGTGGTGGACTAGCCGTCATGTACCTGGCTGAGTTAAAACTGTCTCCTCTGCCAATGCCCGATCTTTCCTCGATGGAATGTCTGGCCTTCAAATGCAAATCTCCATACTCCATGACAGTGCTTCTCATATACCGTCCTCCAAAACCAAACCCATCTTTCCTACCTGAGATGAATGATCTCCTTACCTCTCTCTGCATTATGTCAACTAACATTGTCATTGTTGGTGATTTAAATATCCATGTCGACAACCCTTCCTGTCAGTTTGCAGCAGATTTCCTGAGTGTGCTTGAGTGTCTTGGGCTGCAGCAGCATGTTGAGGTTCCTACTCACACCAAGGGACACACTCTGGATCTGGTTATCACTGACTCTGCTTCCATCAGTAACCTACAGGTCTATGATCTCGGTGTATCCGACCACAAAGTGGTCTCAATGGCCTTAACTTTTATGCTGCCTACTATTAGACCTAGGCGTCAAATGTCTTTCCGGAACTGGAAAAGCATTGACTCGGCCACTATGACCATGGATCTCCAGCTCATCACCTGCCCAGCCCCTGCATCAATGGATGAATTAGTGGAACTCTACAATACATCCCTGAGAAGTGTTTTTGATCTCCATGCTCCTGTCAAGTCACATGAGGTCAATTTCTCACGCTCCGCTCCCTGGTTCACACATGAGCTAAGTAAATTAAAAACAGCTGGGCGTGCCCTGGAACGACGCTGCAGACACTCTGGGCTCACTGTCCATAAACTAGCCTACCGTGAGCATCAAAGGGCCTACTCCAACTCCCTTAAAGATGCTCGCTCACAGTTCTATTCCGGGTTAATCAAAAAAAACCTGGCAACTCCAAACAGCTTTTTTCCACCACAAGCCATCTCCTGAAACCACAACAACCCTCTTCAACTGAGGCTACAGAGGAGCAATGCAACAGCTTCATTGACTTTTTCAGATCAAAGGTCAACGCCATTCGCTCTCTGATGTCCAGCTCTCCATCTCTGCTACCTTTTGACACCAACACCTTTTCTACGAGTGTGCTGTCTCCTGTGCATCTCGCTGAGGTTCAGGAGAGCCATGTTGAAGCAATTCTAAAAAAAAATTAAATCCTGTACCTGTACCCTGGACCCCATTCCCACTGCTCTGCTCAAGTCACATATCCCCACTCTCAGTCCTTTCATCACCAAGGTTGTTAACCTTTCCCTTCAGACTGGCTGTGTCCCACCTTCTCTCAAGGTTGCTGTCATCCGTCCCCTTCTCAAGAAACCCTAACGCTGGACCCGGAGGTTCGAGCCAATTACAGGCCTATTTCCAACCTTGCCTTCCTGTCCATAGTGTTAGAGAAGGTAGTCACATCTCAACTTCAGGACCAGCTCAAACATAACAACTTGTTTGAAAAGTTTCAGTCAGGATTTCGTTCAGCCCACAGCACTGAAACGGCTTTGCTCAGGGTTACGAATGACCTGCTGATGACAGCCGATGCAGGATTAGCCGCACTCCTCATCGTCCTGGACCTGACTGCTGCGTTTGACACAGTGGATCACACTCTCCTCCTCGAGCGCCTCTACAACGCTGTTGGACCATCAGACACTGCACTCAAGTGGTTTCAGTCCTACCTCTCTGGCAGAACTGAATATGTCTCACTGGGAAGATCCAAGTCCAGACTGCTTCCTGTCTCTTGTGGTGTTCCGCAAGGGTCGGTCCTCGGCCCCATCCTCTTTATTATTTACATGTTCCCACTCGGTCGTGTCATTAGCAAGCATAGGATGTCCTTCCACTGTTATGCTGATGACACACAGCTTTACGTCAAAACTGCCCCAAATCCGTCTGCAGCCATTTCATGTCTCACCGCCTTGGGGAGATGAAGACATGGATGAGCAGCAACTTTCTCCAGTTAAACAGCAGCAAAACTGAAGCCCTCCTTGTTGGCACTCCATAACTGGAGGATGACATAACAGTCATCCTCCATAACTCAGCTCACCTTCGACGGTCAGGTCATACCCCTCTCCTCCACAGTCACAAATCTGGCAGTTAGGTTTGATCCTCACCTGACCTTTAATGAACACATAAAACACCTGTGCAAAAGCTCCTTTTATCATCTCAAAAACATCTCCAAGCTCCGCCCCACCATAACCCCATCACATGCAGAAGAGCTCGTCCACGCTTTCATCTCCTCTCGACTGGACTACTGCAACTCACTTTTCACTGGGATCACTGGCAAGAACATCCAAAAACTACAACTCATTCAAAACAGCGCTGCCAGGATCCTGATGAGAGTCCGTAAATATGAGCACATCACACCAATCCTCCACTCCTCCACTGGCTCCCGGACTCAACCCGGACTGACTACAGAGTCCGACTCCTCACACCTGAACGCATCAATGGGCATGCACCTCCCTACCTACAACAACTCATCACTCCCCAGACCTCCACCCGTACCCTCAGATCTTCCAGGAGCTCGCTCCTTCGGGTTCCCCACACCGAGCTCCACCATGGGCGACCGGGCCTTTTGCTCAGCAGCGCCCCGCCTGTGGACCGTCTCCCTGACCATCTGAGGGCAACACAGACCCGGGACTCTTTAAGACTGGCCTAAAAACCTTTTTATTCAAGAAGGCCTTTTCACTTTGAGTTGACTTTTATGACTTTTATGACCTTAATTTTATGACTTTGATTTTAACTATGTGGCACTCTGAGATTCTCAGATGAAGAGTGCCTTACAAATAAAATGTATTATTATTATTATTTATGTAGTTTTTAAACTAACAATGAGACCACGTGCCTGCTCATTATCTGATTCAGCGTGAATGAACACATGAATACAACGCATGTAAATGGCTTTCACTACAGCTTTAGGATTTCATCGCTCAAGGACTTCTCCAGGCCTTTTTTTACTGTTCATGGTGTTGCTTTCCTGCTGCACCACAATGACGTGACGACTCACAAGCACTCTGTTCACTTGAGGAAGAGTCATCAAAAGAAGGTTTCCTAGAGCAACGAGTTCATCACGGTTCACTACAACATCATGTACACAACAACGCTGCACCTCCACAGGACCAGAGCGCTCCATGCTGCCGGGGGCGCCGAGTGGAACGCCACGGACGACGGCCCGAGTGACTGTACTGATTGTGACCTTCGACACCGACGAGGAGGAAGAGGACCAACGGCTGCCGTGGAGGAGGACAGATGGACGGACGCAGAGCCAGACACCTGTCTTTCCTCTTTTACACATTCACATAGAAGAAGACACACACACACACACACACACACACACACACACACACACACACCAACAACAACAATAACAGCATGCCCATGAGCCTCTTCCAGTTGTTTTTTACTACCAAAGACATCTGCTGCCTGAGGTGACGGCATGGCTTCAGCTCTCACACTGATAACGCAGAATCACCGACAGCAGCACCGACAGCAGCACCGACAGTGGCGCTGCTGCAAACTTGAGCTGCACAGACGCGATACGGTCGCGGCGGAGAAGCGGCAAGAGAAACAACAGTAGATTTGAATCCTCGAGGTCATTTGGCTCCTTCAGTGGAATCGAGGCGATTAAAGAACGTTTCCGCTGAAGTGCAACGAGAGCAACGCTCTCCGGTTAGGGTTTGTTTTGTTACTGTTGCAACGTCTATAAATAGTGTATTTGACACGTGGCTTGCTGACTTTGCTACTGGGCTCAATAAGAAATGAGTGCCATCAAAAGACCATTGGAATACTGCAGAGAGCTGGAGCCTTGCTGCAGGAGGAGTGTTATGTAGCGCCCTCTTTGCTCGTATCACTAGTAATGACACAGTGATTCCGTAAAACGTACATTCCTCTTTACTTAGTATGGCTTCGGACATAAATACCCAGCATGCAAGTCGGGTCAACCGTGGGCACTACGGCTGCCCCGAAGGGAACACATATACAATACACAATAGGAGAACAATACACAACATTCCTCCCCCTTTACTTTTAAATCTCCATAAGTAAAAGTAATATTCACTGTATTGATTATTATTATTTATTTATTTATTTTTAATTTTTATTTATTTATTTATTTTTAACCGCACCCTTTACTTAAACAATGTCACAAAATACCTTTAACTATTTAACACATTAACCATTTCTGAACTAGGGAAAGAGGGTAGACTGCCTCAATTCCTAGACTTAACCCTGGGGTGTATTCTGCCCCGCTGCTGGAGGTTAGTCTCTAGACTACAGGTCAGAGCAAACACTTTGAACACGTGATAGTGTGCGTTGCTCGAGCTAACCGTGAGCTCCCGTCTGGATACCGACAGCGGTTCATAGCTACGGCAGGAATAATCAGGGCTGACCCTTTGTACCCGTTGTGGGAGTCCAGGATATGTCAGAAAGCAAAAACACGGCTTCATGACGTCATCCGGAGGCGCTTTGTGAGTTTCATGGAGCGCGTTCACCGAGCCACACGTCGACTGGATTACTCTAAAACACAAAGCATGCTATTGCAATAGATGGATACATTACTCTGTACTATACTTCCCAAAATGCAATCCTCCAGCATCTTTATTGTCTCAGTGTGTCAGTAGCCGTTTGCATTCAATTAAGTAATACTTTGTCATAACATCCCTCCTGGAACTCTGCTGTTGCGTTCAGAGGACTTTGGGTCCAAACAACCAGAAAGGCGTGCTGCCCGCTGCGTGCTGCCCGCTGCGTGCTGCCCGCTGCGTGCTGCCCGCTGCGTGCTGCCCGCTGCGTGCTGCCCGCTGCGTGCTGCCCGCACCACGTTGCCCGCTGCGCGCTGAATGCTGCGTGCTGTGCGCTGCGCTCTGCCTGCTGCATGCTGCGTGCTGCCCGCTGCACACTGCATGCTGCACGCTGCCCGCTGCACACTGCATGCTGCACGCTACGTGCCGTACGCTGCGTGCCGCCCGCCACCCGCTGCCCGCCGCGTGCCGCCCGCCGCGTGCCGCCCGCCGCGTGCCGCCCGCTGCGGGCCGTGCGCTGTGGGCCGCCCGCTGCGGGCGGCAGTGGACCTCCTGGTCCACTGCATTTGACATACTATATGTATCGAGACATACGTTGTTGATGACAAACTAAAGTGTGTGGCAGCTTTGCAGAGTCTCTGCTGTGATGACGTCGTCTGAGTAAAGAAGCTTCTCCAGCTGTTGTTCCTGGTGAAGCCATAGAATACATAAATACATGATTGGATGCACCCTGCTGAAGTGTCCACGAGCAAGACGTCCCTCCGACAGCTCAGCAGCTGACCCTCGGCTCAGGTATCAAACAGCCGTGTTAAAGGTCGAGTGTGTCGACCTGACGGCGCCCAACTGTAACTCCTCCCTGTGCCGAGCGCCCGCCGGTCTGGAACCACGGACCGTTCTCATGTCCAGGGCAGTACACGCATAAGAAAAACACACTTAATATTGTCATGTTGCGTTAATGCGGCACACTGCCCCTGCATGCGGGAGGCGGGGCTGCGGGTGCAGGAACTCAAGCGTCGTCCAGGTCCCGCCTCTCTGATGCCGCTCGGCTCATCTCAGCCCGCTACAGGGCGAGTTCCTAGCAATGAAACCAACGTCGCTGCGGCAAGCGGCCACTGGGGACACGAGGCTGCTCGCTTTACAAGGTTTGTACAGTAAAATCCACAGTGTTAAATATGCAGTATTTGTATGCTGTATTTGTAGAATGTAATGTAATGTAATAATGTAAAATATGCAGTGTCAAAGTAGTCCAGTGACTCTTTCAGAGTTATTTCAACAACAGCTTGAGTAAGATGCAGCCTAGTGTTGGTGTTAATTTACAGAGGTAAATCAGGTGCTGTCATGCTGCGTTCACACCGAACGCGTCAAAACATTTCGACGCCAGTCGAGATATCGTGTGTTCACACCAAAAACAGCATGACTAATCGCGGCACCGCAAAAGGTGGGCGTGGCTTATCTCAGCCGCTCTTCACTTGGAAAGAGAGATCTTTTCCGTTATAGACTAAAGATGAAATAATCTGCTTTATACTTGTTGTGTCTATAAAACTTGTGAACATCACCTCCATGGTGTCTGGGTTCATGATGGTCTCCTAGTCCCACAACAGCCTGGATGAAGCTTTCATCTCCTTCTGGAGGACCGGCAGCAGTTTGATTCAGCACCGGCAGGACGGCGGTGACGAGCGGACCATCTCAACGCTGATTAGCTGACGCAACTATGACTCACGCGTTTTTGCAGCCGGAGTTGGGAAATTTGAACTTGCGCGTCAACTCGAGTTCGCTCCGCGACCAACGAGCTGTTTGTGCTGCTTCTACACGTCTGTGCATTGACTTTACATGTAATCTTGACGCGAGTCGAAATCTTGACGCGTTCGGTGTGAACGCAGCATTAGAAATACTCTGAAAAGCCCCTCCCCCTTCGTCACCTCGTTTCTGGGTGCTGAAGAAGCTCTGGGGGCGGGGCTGTTTCGATGAGTTAAAACAACGCACTCCTGACTAAGTTATCTACACATACGGTTATTTAGCAATCTTTCTTTTTTACATACATCCTGTGAGATCCTGTCCGATGGACTTTGACAGGACGACCCAGCATGCAGTTCAGCGGTGTAACTTTATGACTGTGAAACCCTGAATGAAGTTCTTATCCCTGTTGTGTATTGAGACTTTCATGTGTCATAAGACAACACCATGATTGTTTGATATTTCACACTATGAAAGAGTTAAACTATCAACACTATTGACAACAGATGTTTATACTCTTCAGAGTTATTTTACCTTCCAGTGTTGGCTCTGTACAGTGTTAATGAAAATGGATTTAACTCAATGAGAGTTGATGTATTATCAAGGAAGAGTTAAACGATCAACACTAATGAGAATGATATTTACACTCTCAGAGTTATTTGACCAGTAGTGTTAAATTTGTACTCTATGTAGATTTGATTTAACTCTGAAGTTTCAACACTTGATTAAGAGTTAATTTAAAACCAATTTCGAGTGGGACCAAATAGACTCGGCAATAGTGTTTAATTTAACTCTTTAAGTGTTACTTTAACACTGCAAAATAACGTCTGTCACACCAGCAAAAAGGACTAACAACATTTTGTGCCAAAACAACAGTGAAAAACCTAAAACAACCAAAAACGCTGGATCTCTCTCTCCCTCTCCCTCTCTCTCTCAACATAAAACACAACTAAAACTATGCAGTTAAAAGGTGAGACCCAACAGAAGTCGTCTCCTGGTCAACTCAACATCTAACACGCACACACAGCTGTGTGTGTGTGTGTGTGTGTGTGTGTGTGTGTGTGTGTGTGTTCCTCGAGTGTCGACAGGTGATGAGCAGGCTGCAGCAGCTGTGTGTCCGTGGGGCTGTCAGAGCGGAGGAAGGCCTCTGAAAGTTTAATAAGAGTCTCGTTTTCAGAGGCGGAGCCTCTTCCTGCAGCAGCTGAAGCACAAACAGCACCGCCGTGCGCCGCCAGCAGCATTTACTGAGCTTAAACAACGAGTCAGATACGGCGACGCAAAAGACGAGGCCGCCGCGTCACATGTGCTGCACCATCCGACAGCCAAGTCCGTCTCTAACACACGTGTGTTAAACACACGGTCTGTTAAACACACGTGTGTTAAACAGACCGTGTGTTAAACAGACCGTGTGTTTAACACACGTGTGTTAAACACACGGTCTGTTTAACACACGCTCTCCCAAACTCACACCGCACTGTGACGCCTCAACGGAGCAAAGAACCAAACGGCCTGTGTGTAGCGTTCACACCTCTGAGCCGGTGGCAAGACAACACTTTGAGATGTTCAGTGGCCAGAGGGCCGAGGAGGAAGAGGAGGAAGAAAAGGAGGAAGAGGAGGAAGAGTGCTTAATGGAAGTTGGAGCAGAGAGCGACTAGGCAGGACCTAAATAAAATAAAAGACATGGTAATCGATGACGACGGTGACCGCGTGGGAAAAGTGGACCAGAACAGAACGATGGGACTGCAGACATCTTCTACACACACAACCACACAAGTCGAGTGGTTGTGTGTGTAGAAGATGGACCATTAACATTCTGGACTTCCTCCAGCCAATAATCAGCTCAGAAGAAGTCAATCATTTGAAATGCTGCGTCACAAACCTAAAGCGATCAAAGAAATGCACTGAAGATGAACGCCAACACGGAGCTGCTGTTACACGCTGAGGCCTCACCCAGCCAAGATGAATTATTCAACACACACACACACACACACACACACAGTAATTAGAAACCCTCCCTTTTCCACCTTTTGCTCTCATTGTTCTGGTCACATCAACTCTCTTCTGACAGGTTGAGGATGAAAACTCCTCTCGGCCGCTGAGCTCAGCTGACAAGAGAGTTCATGTGTTTTCATGTGTGTTCATGTGTTCATGTGATGGCTCCCTGCCAGCGCACTTTGTCCACGGGAACCAAGCTGGAGAGGTTTGTCGGGTTCGCAGTCATTGAGGAGGCCGGTGAGACCTTGCCATTTAAAAAGTGTGTGTGTGTGGGGGGGGAGGGGGCTGCAGCATGGCACGAACATGTAACTAGGTAGGCCTCTGTGTATGTGTGTGTGTGTGAGAGAGAGAGAGAGAGAGAGAGAGAGAGAGAGAGAGAGAGAGAGAGAGAGAGAGAGAGAGAGAGAGAGAGAGAGAGAGAGAGAGAGAGAGAGAGAGAGAGAGAGACCTGGTGAAGACCAGTTTGTCCCTTCAGCTCTGTTTGGCATGTCTGTCTCCGTCTCATAGGACTACAAGCTGGAACGTGAGCTGAACACCTCCTCACCTCTTCACAGAGGAACAGATGAATACATGAAGGAGCAGGGGAACACATGACACATGAAGGAGCAGATGAACACATGAAGGAGCAGATGAAGGAGCAGATAAAGGAGCAGAGGA
Organism: Clinocottus analis; assembly: GCF_023055335.1. Taxonomy (NCBI): domain Eukaryota; kingdom Metazoa; phylum Chordata; class Actinopteri; order Perciformes; family Cottidae; genus Clinocottus; species Clinocottus analis. Next base: position 18,712,711 of record NW_027175876.1, read on the forward strand.
GCACATGGAGGAGCAGAGGAGCACATGGAGGAGCAGAGGAGCACATGGAGGAGCAGAGGAACACATGGAGGAGCAGAGGAACACAGGAAGGAGCAGATGAAGGAGCAGAGGAGCACATGGAGGAGCACATGGAGGAGCAGAGGAGCACATGGAGGAGCAGAGGAACACATGGAGGAGCAGAGGAACACAGGAAGGAGCAGAGGAACACATGAAGGAGCAGATGAAGGAGCAGAGGAGCACATGGAGGAGCAGAGGAACACATGAAGGAGCAGAGGAACACAGGAAGGAGCAGAGGAACACAGGAAGGAGCAGAGGAACACATGAAGGAGCAGATGAAGGAGCAGAGGAACACATGAAGGAGCAGAGGAGCACATGGAGGAGCAGAGGAGCAGATGGAGGAGCAGAGGAGCAGATGGAGGAGCAGAGGAGCACATGGAGGAGCAGATGAAGGAGCAGAGGAACACATGAAGGAGCAGATGAAGGAGCAGAGGAGCACATAGAGGAGCAGAGGAACACATGAAGGAGCAGAGGAACACAGGAAGGAGCAGAGGAACACAGGAAGGAGCAGAGGAACACATGAAGGAGCAGATGAAGGAGCAGAGGAACACATGAAGGAGCAGAGGAGCACATGGAGGAGCAGAGGAGCAGATGAAGGAGCAGAGGAACACATGAAGGAGCAGAGGAGCACATGGAGGAGCAGAGGAGCAGATGGAGGAGCAGAGGAGCAGATGAAGGAGCAGAGGAGCACATGGAGGAGCAGAGGAGCACATGGAGGAGCAGATGAAGGAGCAGAGGAGCAGATGGAGGAGCAGAGGAGCACATGGAGGAGCAGATGAAGGAGCAGATGAGCACATGGAGGAGCAGAGGAGCAGATGGAGGAGCAGAGGAGCACATGGAGGAGCAGATGAAGGAGCAGAGGAACACATGAAGGAGCAGATGAAGGAGCAGAGGAGCACATGGAGGAGCAGAGGAGCACATGGAGGAGCAGATGAAGGAGCAGATGAGCACATGGAGGAGCAGAGGAGCACATGGAGGAGCAGAGGAGCACATGGAGGAGCAGATGAAGGAGCAGAGGAGCACATGGAGGTGCAGAGGAGCACATGGAGGAGCAGATGAAGGAGCAGAGGAGCACATGGAGGTGCAGAGGAGCACATGGAGGAGCAGAGGAACACAGGAAGGAGCAGAGGAACACATGAAGGAGCAGATGAAGGAACAGAGGAGCACATGGAGGAGCAGATGGAGGAGCAGAGGAGCACATGGAGGAGCAGATGAAGGAGCAGAGGAGCAGAGGAGCACATGGAGGAGTAGAGGAGCACATGGAGGAGCAGATGAAGGAGCAGAGGAGCACATGGAGGAGCAGAGGAGCACATGAAGGAGCAGAGGAGCACATGAAGGAGCAGAGGAGCACATGAAGGAGCAGAGGAGCACATGGAAGAGCAGATGAAGGAGCAGAGGAGCACATGGAGGAGCAGAGGAGCACATGGAGGAGCAGAGGAGCACATGGAGGAGCAGATGAAGGAGCAGAAGAGCACATGGAGGAGCAGAGGAGCACATGGAGGAGTAGATGAAGGAGCAGAGGAGCACATGTCGGAGCAGATGAAGGAGCAGAGGAGCACATGTCGGAGCAGAGGAGCACATGAAGGAGCAGAGGAGCACATGAAGGAGCAGAGGAGCACATGAAGGAGCAGAGGAGCACATGAAGGAGCAGAGGAGCACATGGAGGAGCAGATGAAGGAGCAGAGGAGCACATGGAGGAGCAGATGAAGGAGCAGAGGAGCACATGTCGGAGCAGAGGAGCTGGTCCTGTCCGTGGCCTGCAGACAGAGCGTGGCGCTCAGCTGTTCCCTCTCTAGTGAACACTTCACTGCTCCAGAGGCAGTAAACAAGTGGCTCAAGACAATCAGAGCTTCTATAAGGCGACGTTGCACTATTAGCACCCGTGGAGCCATAGTTGCGATGTGAAAACACAAACCAGTGAGCGCGTGAGACGCTGCTGCTAAACGGAGATCACACCTTCTCTTCTTGCCGTGGAAGTTGTAGTGTTACGTGTGGAATAACTTTCGGAGATCGTCTTGACTTCGGCTATCTTTATTAGCTCAACATACTCGTACAAAACACCGAGACTGACGTGACATGTTCATACCACAGGGAGCACTGACGAGAGACTAAACACACCTGCCCTCTGATATCCATGCATTAGATTACTCTGTATACTAGTCAATTAGTCCCATTACATTACAGAAGTGACTCAGGGACATGAGGAACTCGGCTCAGCTCCACGGTTCAATGTTCTTTTTAATGTGTTAGGGTCATATGATCACATTAATCTCCTTTCCAGAGATGTATTTTGAATGTTCCAGATGATGTGTATTAACACTTTATTTAGAAAGCCCATCCACGAGCATCACCCAGTTTGTCTCTAGTCTCCCCGTCAGCTTTGTCTGGGCCGGTTTAATGCATTTACCACGGATGTCAGTATTTGAACCATGATGTGCATGTGACGGCTGGTTTCCACAGTTATTTATATTATTGAGATACTATTATTATTAGGGCTGGCAAGTTAACGCGTTAATATCGCGTTAACTTTTCAATCCATTCACAACGTTAATTATTTCATTATGCGTTAACTGCATTTGTTTTTTGTTTTGAGGCTTTTACTTTGAAGGCAATTAATTAAGGTGCGCACACTCGCTCTCGTTGCATCACCAGTCGATTAGCTGACTTGAGTCAGACGTGAAAGCTCATATTGTTCTGTAGTTTCTGTTCTCAGCTGCTGCGAGTCGCTGAGTCGCCTCTCAAAGCTTCTCAGGCGCTCAGTCTACCAGCAGCCTCGCTGCAGCTCAGCGTCTGGACTGAACATTAATGCTCAAAGCTGCTGCTGATACCTGTCAGCATCTTCACACCTCCACCTCTTCAACCAGACGTCAGGTCACTTGTTCAAGACAACACAGACTTTTACCAACGAGGAAGAAAACTGAACTGAAAACATGAAAAGCACTTATTGCTTTTGTATAAAGTGAATCAACTGCTGGTCTTTAACATCTTTAAGGTAAGAAACAGACTGAACATGGACCAAAGAAGGAGTGGTTTGTCCCTCACAGGGACCCTTACTACTGAACATGGACCAAAGAAGGAGTGGTTTGTCCCTCACAGGGACCCTTACTACTGAACATGGACCAAAGAAGGAGTGGTTTGTCCCTCACAGGGACCCTTACTACTGAACATGGACCAAAGAAGGAGTGGTTTGTCCCTCACAGGGACCCTTACTACTGAACATGGACCAAAGAAGGAGTGGTTTGTACCTCACAGGGACCCTTACTACTGAACAGTACCTGTTCAAAAGAAAGCTGATGTATAAACTATATATGTATGTATGTTAACTTGTTGTTGCTCCAGAGTGCTGTTATATTGTTCTGATGGCATTGCAAATAAAAGCTGCAATACACTAGTTTTTACTTCATATTGAATTTGGCACATAATGAGATTAATCAGGATTAATCAGTTCATTTTATTAAACTTTGCTCAGTGTTAATTATAATATACATGCAGATTTATGCCTCGTCTAGATCTGCTTTTCCTGGAAATATGTGAACACACAGTGTTTCCACACATTGCCATGTCATGTTAAAACCACTTAAGATTTAAATTAAGACACTTAAGACTTAATTAGGCCGCAGGTCACATGACGTTTCCTGCTGTCTCATGCCTTCATGTTTTCTCCTGTAACTTCCTCCCACGTCTGGACAAGAACTAAACTATTTCATTATATCTCATGAGGCATTACACAAAGTAAATTAAGTCTTTAAAAAACGCTGAAGTAAATCTAGACATGAAAGTACACACACACACACACACACTCACACACACAGGTTTTGCTGGTTTAATCACTGACACACTTCAGAGATTAAAGCTCCTTCTGCAGCTCTGTTGGGACTCCCTTGAGCAAGGCACTAAACCTTCAGCAGCACTTCGTCTTGACCGCGTAACAAGGTAGAATATATACTTAGATCTGGACTTATTCTGACTGCAGTGCCGCGACCGCTGCTCGTGCACCCGCAGCTCAAAGTCTAGTGTTTCCCGCAGTGAGTCAGCTCCTGAGAGGCTGCTTCCATAGAGGCTGCTTCCATAGAGGCTGCTTCCATAGAGGCTGCTTCCACAGAGGCTGCTTCTATAGAGGCTGCTTCTATAGAGGCTGCTTCCACAGAGGCTGCTTCTATAGAGGCTGCTTCTATAAAGGCTGCTTCCATAGAGGCTGCTTCCATAGAGGCTGCTTCCATAGAGGCTGCTTCCACAGAGGCTGCTTCCACAGAGGCTGCTTCTATAGAGGCTGCTTCCACAGAGGCTGCTTCTATAGAGGCTGCTTCTATAAAGGCTGCTTCCATAGAGGCTGCTTCCATAGAGGCTGCTTCCATAGAGGCTGCTTCCATAGAGGCTGCTTCCATAGAGACTGCTTCCATAGAGGCTGCTTCCATAGAGACTGCTTCCATAGAGGCTGCTTCCATAGAGGCTGCTTCCATAGAGGCTGCTTCCATAGAGACTGCTTCCATAGAGGCTGCTTCCATAGAGGCTGCTTCCATAGAGACTGCTTCCATAGAGGCTGCTTCCATAGAGGCTGCTTCCATAGAGGCTGCTTCCATAGAGGCTGCTTCTATAAAGGCTGCTTCTATAAAGGCTGCTTCCATAGAGGCTGCTTCCATAGAGGCTGCTTCCATAGAGGCTGCTTCCACAGAGGCTGCTTCCACAGAGGCTGCTTCTATAGAGGCTGCTTCTATAAAGGCTGCGTCCATAGAGGCTGCTTCCATAGAGGCTGCTTCTATAGAGGCTGCTTCCACAGAGGCTGCTTCCACAGAGGCTGCTTCTATAAAGGCTGCTTCTATAAAGGCTGCGTCCATAGAGGCTGCGTCCATAGAGGCTGCGTCCATAGAGGCTGCGTCCATAGAGGCTGCTTCCACAGAGGCTGCGTCCACAGAGGCTGCTTCCACAGAGGCTGCTTCTATAGAGGCTGCTTCTATAAAGGCTGCGTCCATAGAGGCTGCTTCCATAGAGGCTGCTTCCATAGAGGCTGCGTCCAAAGAGGCTGCTTCCATAGAGGCTGCTTCCATAGAGGCTGCTTCCATAGAGGCTGCTTCCATAGAGGCTGCTTCCATAGAGGCTGCTTCCATAGAGGCTGCTTCTATAGAGGCTGCTTCCATAGAGGCTGCTTCCATAGAGGCTGCTTCCATAGAGGCTGCTTCTATAGAGGCTGCTTCCTGAGAGGCTGCTTCCATAGAGGCTGCTTCCTGAGAGGCTGCTTCCTGAGAGGCTGCTTCCATAGAGGCTGCTTCCACAGAGGCTGCTTCCATAGAGGCTGCGTCTATAGAGGCTGCTTCCTGAGAGGCTGCTTCCATAGAGGCTGCTTCTATAGAGGCTGCTTCCATAGAGGCTGCTTCCATAGAGGCTGCTTCCATAGAGGCTGCTTCTATAGAGGCTGCTTCCATAGAGGCTGCTTCCATAGAGGCTGCTTCCATAGAGGCTGCTTCTATAGAGGCTGCTTCCTGAGAGGCTGCTTCCATAGAGGCTGCTTCCTGAGAGGCTGCTTCCTGAGAGGCTGCTTCCATAGAGGCTGCTTCCACAGAGGCTGCTTCCATAGAGGCTGCGTCTATAGAGGCTGCTTCCTGAGAGGCTGCTTCCATAGAGGCTGCTTCTATAGAGGCTGCTTCCTGAGAGGCTGCTTCCATAGAGGCTGCTTCCGGAGAGGCTGCTTCCTGAGAGGCTGCTTCCTGAGAGGCTGCTTCCATAGAGGCTGCGTCCCGAGAGGATACTTCCTCCTCGGGTTGACATCTGCTCAGCAGCGAGCAGCTGAAACGCGAGACGCCAGGGCTGAGGCTCGTTCAAGGGAAACGGACAGAAACGAGGCAAAAAGAGCTGTCGGGAGAGAGAAGCCCGTCAAATGGACCCGTCTGGAGCAGATGGGGAGGGGCCAAGAGAGAGCAGGATTAGGAGATTGGAGGCCAGAGGCTGCACGTGAAGGAGAGAGGGAGCGAGGGAGATAAGGAAGCGAGGAGCAGATGATGGCGGGGAGCCAGACGCGATTGGAATCTTCCCAAAAACTTCAAACGAGGAAAACCAGTGGAGCACAAGGACGTCCTCCTCCCATCATGAGTCACATTGTTTTGCTCAATCCACCTTCAAATGTGTTGGAAAGAGCCGAGAGGCTGCGGCTCAGGGAGCCCGAGGCTGACGCTCTCGCTCCACCAGGTCTTTAGTTGCATACATCCTTCCAGATTATGGTCAATAAATGGAATAGAAATGATGGTAATTGTCATAACCGGTTCTTAGGCCATGACAGTTGAGGATACTTCAGATGTGTATTTAAGATAGAAAGAAGTAGTTTGAATGAAGTGTGGCAGTCAGTAACATCAGTAATCCTAATCCTTAATCTGTAGTGAAAGAGCATTGGAAGACAAGGAATTAGTTTGTTTTTTAAACATATTTATCCGCATGAACATAAATGATGATAATAATCATAATCATAATAATAGGTTAATCAAAGACATAGTTCATAAACGTCACTGGAAGTTTGATGAGGTATAGAATGAGGCATAACACTGGCCGGTACTGTGTATGGAAGTAATGTTGGAAAGTTCAATAAATTGAGGTTGGCTGGTCATCAGCACTTAAAAAAAACTAAAACGCAACAAAAGAAGTTCTTTGTTAATCTTTGTGGTTTAGTGTTTAAGCGTGAATACCGCTGCATCTGCCTCCCTTCATGTCTTGGCCGTGTCTCGGCCTCAGGAAGGCTTCATTAGCTCTCGACGGCCGGTGTGACCCGAGAGGAGCAGCAGAGCGGACTGCAGCTCTCTGCTGCTTCCACTGATTCACCATCACACCGCAGGACAGAGCCAGCGCGGCCACTGAGTGAATCTTGGACAAAGACGATTGAGAGCGACTGAGAAGCAGCTTTGTGTGCGGCCTGTCGCTGACGTGGCCTTCTTCTAAAGACTCAGCAACATGATCTGTTCGTCTGGCGCAAAGAGGAGCTGGACCGTGACTCAGCTGACCCGGCCTTCGCGCCTCAGCCTCTGTCTGGACTCGATAGCGACTGCGTCTCAAGTTTTGTGGATCGATGTCCGGGTTGAATTCAGTCTCATTTGCGGCGGACATCATTACCACCTCGTTCAGATGCTGCACGTTAAACCTCTGAGTGACCACACAAGCGGATGCTTCCTGTGTAGCAGTTACAGATGAAAACAAATAAAAAAAGTTCCCCCGGCTCCTGCCAGTCATCTTTGGCGGGACGCCGCAGCGGCCCTGGAGAAAGCAAGCCTTCCAGCGGTTGTCAGGGCTCGTCACCGTGATGCTTCACAGGCGCCATCACCCGCCGACGCCGCTTATCAACCCCCAGATATGCAGACATCAGCGCTACGTGCGGCCCGACACAGGGAAGCGAACCGACCACCGCGGGCTCGCCCTCGTGGTTCAGGAATGTGCTGGCGTGCCAGGTATCCTTGACCTTATCGGTCAGGGTGAAAGCGCAGCCCGCTGGGCCTCGACAGGAAGAGGGCTGCCGAGCAGAGGAGCCGCACAGCGACAGCACCAGGGCTGCTGCTTTCACCTGAAAGAGAGCTACTGAAAGGTGCGTTGTGGGCAGGATCTTTGTCAATGTTTGCACCGAACATATTAAATGAAACATTTTACCTTCAAAAACCATGCTACTGTGAAGGAGTCCCATGTCTCTTCTCACAGAGAAACAACTTGTCCTCATTGTGACCATCCAACACTAATGTCTACACTCATGTCAGCTTTTAAATCGCATCGTGCAAAGAAAGTTAGGATTCCTTCATCCCAACACGTGTGGCCTTCACAACCAAGACTGTAGTGGAAGTGTCTGAGACACCCTGCTGGGGCCGGGAGGCCTTTACCTGGGAACTATGGGAAACGATTCTCATGGTGAGAATAAGGAGTATTTCAAAACACTTGTGTATTCCAGCGTGTGAACACTTTCCAACGGGCAGCCGGTCCAACAGGCTCCGACACTGAAGGCTCTAAACTGGAGACACCTCAATAGGAGGAGGTTCACTTAGATCCACCTCGGCTCAATGCCAACGTGAAGGACAATTACTTCTCTAATTATTTTTATTATTTTCGGCTTTCGCGTTTAACTGCTGCTTGAATGCAGCGCGGGGGGGGGGGGGGGCAGACACAGAGTTTTTGGTTTTTTTCCTTCATCCTCGTGATCAGCACATCCGGGGGATGCCGTCGATGTGCGTTACACATGCTGGGTGTGTGTCTGCTCGAGCTCCAGTGGTGGAGCAACACAAGCTCACACAACTCCGTCTCTATTCCTGACTGGAGGCCTGCGGGCGGCAAGCGCCACTTTGCAGTTATTGGACAGTTATATGGGCTATTTTAAGAGCTTGGAAGCTCCTGGTGGCCGAAACCAACTCGACGCCCGTCTCCCGCCTGCCAGACAGAACTATTGTCGCTGGTGTGTCAGCAGAGCAAAGCAATGACGTCTGACTCAGTGACGACCCTGAAAAAGTCATCTGTGACAAGCTTCTCTCAGCTCTCATTGTTCAGTCAGCTGTCCCTAGACATGTCATTTAGCTGACGCTTTAATCCAAAGCGACTTACATGTTGGCTCTATACACTGTAGACACAGCAACGGCGATCAATTTGGGGTTAAGTGTCTTGCTCAAGGGCACAACGACATTGACTAGCGGAGCCGGGGGAAATTTATTGACTTCCAGGAAATTAGAGTGAACAATGGAGAATTAGAGAGGGTGACGTGAACTCATGACACCAAGTCGGCTGCGTGGAAATGGGTAATGACTCTGAACTAATAGTCTATGTTGAACAAGTGGACACAGTCCCCGTGACGTCACCCACTGGTTTGTGGACTGAGGTTTTATGAAGCCTCAAGTTCAGTATTCTGCCGTCGGCATCTTGGTTTTATGGAACCAGAAGTGAAGAAAATGAAAATGAAAATTGTTACAACTATGAATTGAATACATTCTGTGTAAGAGTTGACGGTCAAAGATAGGGCTGCAACAACAAATCGATAAAATCGATAAAAATCGATCATGAAAAAAGTTGGCAACGAATTTCATTATTGATTCGTTGTGTCGCGTAATTATTACGCCGCTCAATAAGTCGCGGAGATGTTTGAGTATTGAACAAAACAGTTCAGTGGAGCGTGCAGCGCAGCAGACAGGAAGTCTGCATAGTCGCGTTGCGTGTACAATAACTTAGCAGCTCGGCTAACCGTTGTCGTTAGCTCGCTAGCTAGTCCTTCATTCCCCGTGTTTGAGCTGTTGGGTTAGATAACGTCTTTGTTTTAAAATACCGCGGAGGCTTCAAGAGAAGCAACAAGTAAACATCTCCTTAGACTGTTGAATCTCAGTTCAACAGTCTGATATAATGAGGCTTCATGCAGCTGGGATTTGTAGTTCCATATCTAACGAACAAGCTTTGTTTAGGTAAAGTGCAGTCTGTAAGTTATCTGTTGATACATTGAGTGATTACTTCTGGAATATCGTCTCTTGTTCTCCAAGTTCTGAGTGTGTACGTCTGTGTGTATGTGAGAGTGTGTGTCTGTAAATGTGTGTCTGTGCACGTGTTTGAGTGTGTGTGTGTGTGTGTGTGTGTGTGTGTGTGTGTGTGTGTGTGTGTGTGTCTGTGCATGTGTGTGAGTGTGTGTGTCTGTGGAGAACAAGTTCTGAAGTTCAAACAAATCCTGTTACGTTTTCTGATTTGTATTTCTTTATTTTTTATAAATTCTTTATTGTTAAGATTTTTTGCACCGTTAATTTGCACTGTCAGTTCTGTTTTTGTAATAAAAGGTTGCAAATTAATGCTTTAAAATGATTATTTTTTTATCCGATTAATCGAAAAAATAATCGTGCTGTATAGAAGAAGACTAGAAACTAGAGATTGAGACATAAACTCATGTTTACAATGTTTACTGAGGGAATACATCAAGAGAGAAGTAGAGTCACTTATATAGACTTCTATACAACCAGAGGAGTCGCCCCCTGGTGGTCAGGAGAGAGAATGCAGCTTTAACACATGAAGCATAGACTTCTATACAACCAGAGGAGTCGCCCCCTTGTGGTCAGGAGAGAGAATGCAGCTTTAACACATGAAGCATAGACTTCTATACAACCAGAGGAGTCGCCCCCTGGTGGTCAGGAGAGAGAATGCAGCTTTAACACATGAAGCATAGACTTCTATACAACCAGAGGAGTCGACCCTGGTGGTCAGGAGAGAGAATGCAGCTTTAACACATGAAGCATAGACTTCTATACAACCAGAGGAGTCGCCCCCTGGTGGTCAGGAGAGAGAATGCAGCTTTAACACATGAAGCATAGACTTCTATACAACCAGAGGAGTCGCCCCCTGGTGGTCAGGAGAGAGAATGCAGCTTTAACACATGAAGCATAGACTTCTATACAACCAGAGGAGTCGCCCCCTGGTGGTCAGGAGAGAGAATGCAGCTTTAACACATGAAGCATAGACTTCTATACAACCAGAGGAGTCGCCCCCTTGTGGTCAGGAGAGAGAATGCAGCTTTAACACATGAAGCATAGACTTCTATACAACCAGAGGAGTCGCCCCCTGGTGGTCAGGAGAGAGAATGCAGCTTTAACACATGAAGCATAGACTTCTATACAACCAGAGGAGTCGCCCCCTGGTGGTCAGTGGGAAAAGACACCTCCGCTTTGGCTTCACTTTTCATTAGTCCTCCAGAAGGAGCTGATAGCTTCATCCAGGCTGTTGTGGGACTAGGATACGATCATGAACCCAGACACCATGGAGGTGATGTTCACAAGTTTTTGTGACTTCCACAACAAATATAAAGCAGATCTAGTGGTTATTTCATCTTTAGTCTATAACTGAAAAGATTGGTCAATTTTCCCTCGAGAAGCGGCTGAGATAAGCCACGCCCCCTTTGTGGCGGTGCGATAAGTCATGTTGCTTTTGGTGTGAACAAACTTTTTCTTGCATTGAAATTTTTTGGGACGTGTTCGGTGTGAACGCACCATAATGGTTGCCCCTGTAGCTACAAGCTCATGGCCCACAAACACACAGCCACAAGTGTCCTGCATGAGTCAGCTCTGAGCAGCTGGGCCCGCCACACACACACACACACACACACACACACACACACACACACACACACACACACACACACACACACACACACACACACACACACACACACACACACACACACACACACCTCCCCAGGACACTCCTGTCTCCCGTTTAATGAAAGAAGACTTGCGCTGAAAAAGCTCTCGTAAACAAACAGCACTGGCGTCTCCGCTGCTGTCGGGGGCGGGCCAATCCGATCTCGACGCTGACCCAGTTCAAGGAGACATATGCTTCATGAACACATACGAGTATGTTGTTGAAACAAAAACATAAATATGGGAAATGGGGGGGAGAAAATGAGAGCGATGAAAAGTTTGTGGTTTCCATTCTGGGACATGGACACAACATGTGGCTCTTTGAAACAACTCAAGCTATTGTTAACCGCAGTTTGGCCTACGAGAGATCCAACAGCTGGATTCAATTAGGGGCTTTCTTCAGGGGCCGGCAGCATCTCACCCTGCATGTCTTCATACACACTCCTTCATACACACAAACAGTCTGATTGGACACGGGACAAGCCAACACTTCCAGAGAAGCTGTTTTGGACATTTCCCCTGCAGAGAATCTTTACAAAAGCTGCTGTGCCGTGTTGGACATGTCGAGCGGATTCAACCAACAACAAAAACAACAGCCTCATCAGCAACCTCGGATACATGTTTTTTCTGGATACATTCCTGAAACAGGGGGGCGGGTGCAGTGGTTAGCTTTCTCTCATACCAGGACATCTCTATTCTCTAACACCAGGACATCTCTATTCTAACACACCAGGACATCTCTATTCTCTAACACCAGGACATCTCTATTCTAACACACCAGGACATCTCTATTCTAACACACCAGGACATCTCTATTCTAACACACCAGGACATCTCTATTCTAACACACCAGGACATCTCTATTCTAACACACCAGGACATCTCTATTCTCTAACACCAGGACATCTCTATTCTAACACACCAGGACATCTCTATTCTAACACACCAGGACATCTCTATTCTAACACACCAGGACATCTCTATTCTCTAACACCAGGACATCTCTATTCTAACACACCAGGACATCTCTATTCTAACACACCAGGACATCTCTATTCTAACACACCAGGACATCTCTATTCTCTAACACCAGGACATCTCTATTCTCTAACACACCAGGACATCTCTATTCTAACACACCAGGACATCTCTATTCTCTAACACACCAGGACATCTCTATTCTAACACACCAGGACATCTCTATTCTCTAACACCAGGACATCTCTATTCTAACACACCAGGACATCTCTATTCTAACACACCAGGACATCTCTATTCTCTAACACCAGGACATCTCTATTCTAACACACCAGGACATCTCTATTCTAACACACCAGGACATCTCTATTCTCTAACACCAGGACATCTCTATTCTCTAACACCAGGACATCTCTATTCTAACACACCAGGACATCTCTATTCTCTAACACCAGGACATCTCTATTCTCTAACACCAGGACATCTCTATTCTAACACACCAGGACATCTCTATTCTCTAACACCAGGACATCTCTATTCTCTAACACCAGGACATCTCTATTCTAACACACCAGGACATCTCTATTCTCTAACACCAGGACATCTCTATTCTCTAACACCAGGACATCTCTATTCTAACACACCAGGACATCTCTATTCTCTAACACCAGGACATCTCTATTCTCTAACACCAGGACATCTCTATTCTAACACACCAGGACATCTCTATTCTCTAACACCAGGACATCTCTATTCTCTAACACCAGGACATCTCTAGACCTTGACACCAAGGTAGCAACATAAACTCAGAGTGGTATATCTGATTGCGTTTTTGTCGTCCAATGTGCAACAATAATGTTTCCAGAGATTTAGAACCGAGCCACCCCACCCCAAAAAAAACATGTTATTGACTCCAAAGACGATAAAAATGAGCCGTACAAGTCAAGTGAAGTCAATACTATATTATATATTGATATATCAATCATCAATTCAAGTCATTACTGAGCTGCTGCCTCCAGCCTTTCAGTGCACTCAGCTGGGGGTCAGCTTGCTCTTCAAAGGTACCAACACCATATCCACCAGGAAAAGCAAAGTCTCCATCCATGACACACACACCTCAGTAACACACACCTCTTCAAGACTGACACACACAAACACACACCTGGGTGTAAGGGGGTTCCCTCTGCCCCCCCCCCTACCAGTGTACCTCTGACAGGTCTCATACAGTGTCAGTGCACGTGTTCTTCTCATAGCCACACACACACACACACACACACACACACACACACACACACACACACACACACACACACACACACACACACACACACACCTGGGTGTAAGGGGGTTCCCTCTCTTCCCCCCCTCACCAGTACACCTCTGTCATGTCTCATACAGTGTCAGTGCACGTGTTCTTCTCATAGCCACACACACACAGCCTGCGCGCGCGTGCGTGCGTGTCCCTCATAATGTGGCATGAAATGAACGCGCCCCGTCTCCAGCGGAGATGAATCCGTCTCGTGCAGTGTGGGAGTACAGCGGCAGGACCGCGCGAGCGCCATTCCGGAGCCGTGCACGTCCACAAGCAGCACACATGCATGCGGAGCGGACGGTACTGCGTGTTTCCCTGTAACGACGCTCACGCGCTGCTGTTATAGGCTGCGACATGTCAGCAACATGTGTAGCCAACATCTCGTTGCAGTCTGCGACATGTCAGCAACATGTTTAGCTAACGAGCTGCTCGCAACTCCCCGACTTTCATCTCGTTATCTCCTCTGATAGGGTTTCTCCTTTTAAGACCATTCGTCGAAGCTTTCTTACCTCATGACGAAAGTGTTGCCGGGCCAAATATATCACAAAGTTCCTCAGGTATGAAGGACGGGGTGAACGGAAAGTTCACCACTCGGTTCAAGGCTACGGGCGACCAGATGAAGGGTGCCGACGGCGCTTCACAGTTTGCAGGCTATCCGGTAAAAAATAAAAATAAAAAAGTACACAAAAAAAGAAAAGGAAAAAAAAGAAAATTGTGATTTATAAAAAAAAAGGACGGAAAGGAAACAGTCGAGTCCTACATGATCCAGAGCACCGCGGCCGCGCTAGTGGTGAAGAGTCGCTGGAAGAAAGTGGAGAATCGCAGCGTTTCTCGCCGTTTTCTGGCGCTGTGCGGCGGCGCTGTGCGGCTCAGATGCCGGTCTGCTGCCGCTGCCTGCTGGCTGCAACACGTGCTGCGTTCACGGCCGCACTGAAAGCTCACACTTTGAAGTTCCACGGTCACACAGCGTGGGGAGGGGGCGTCACAGCTCATGTACAAGCGCCACAGCTCTTCGTAAATTATAAGAGGCAGGTTGGATAAAACCACACATTCTAGGGGTAGACCAGCGGGATGTTTCTTTGTGCAAAAATAAAGTTGTATACTCTCTGCGAAGCAAATACAGTTGGTAATTATTTGTGAATTATTTATACAGCGTGCAGCTGTGATATATTTGGGGCTCATTTATTTAACAAAGACATATACTACAATGCTCATCTAAACGTTTAGTTATTTAAAAACTCTTGTTGTGCGCTTTTTTTATCCATGTGTTTTCTTTCCCACTGTACTTGAAGGCGGCATTTGACGCAACTTGTGGGACGTAGCACGTACAGGTTGCCCCTGACAACTGAGTTGGCTCTCTTGCTGCGTGTCGGTGATGTTGAGCTGGACCGCAAATAATAATAAGAATAATACGAATAACAAGAAGAAGAAGAAGAAGAAGAAGAAGAAGAAGAAGAAGAAGAAGAAGAAGAAGAAGAAGAAGAAGAAGAAGAAGAAGAAGAAGAAGAAGGATAATAAGAATAATGAGAATAATAATAATACATATGCATGCCGGGTTCTCCGGCTTCCTCCCACAGTCCAAAGACATGCAGCTCAGGCTAACTGGACTCTAAACGTCCCGTAGGTGTGAGTGTGAGCATGAGTGGTTGTCTGTCTCTATGTCTGCCCTGTGATGGACTGGAGACTTGTCCAGGTGAACTCTGCCTTCACCCCTGGACGGCTGGGATCGGCTCCAGCGCCCCGCGACCCTAATGAGGATAAGCGGTTAAGATAATGGATGGATATGCATGTTAATGTTAAGTTTAAAAAATAATGTGAAGAATTAAAAAAAAAATCTAGTAATCCTAGAAAACATTTCAACAGTATCTGACACAATGAAGACGGACACACAATAAGAGAAACAACTCAAAGAGACACACTAAGCTCTCTATAAGCCGCTCTGGAGATGCATCGACTGCTAATATGTTTAAAAGAAAGCTCCCCGTTCTCTGAATTTTTAAAAGAGGATTATGATCTAAAAAAAAAAAAAAATTGAAACAAAAGATCATATTTGAGCTTTTGCCTTTATGTAACACCACTGCACAACTGCATTTGACCAAAACAATACCAGCTAACTTTTAGGTTGATATTAGAGCTGTTTCACTAGGAAGGGCCTTCATGAAGGAAAACACTGTCGAGGCAACTCAATAAAATGTTACCTGGAGCCCTTTATGGAGCACTTTAATAGCGCTGACTCCTTTTGTTTTTACTACTCTGTAATAGATGCAGAAGTCATGCGCTGTGCGTGTGTGTGTGTGTGTGTGTGTGTGTGTGTGTGTGTGTGTGTGTGTGTGTGTGTGTGTGTGTGTGTGTGTGTGTGTGTGTGTGTGTCAGCTGTAACTGACTCAGCTGATGATGAACGAGCCGTCAGATGACGCCCACTCCTCCCTGGCTCTGTTATTGTGATCTAAACGCGCTGAAATGCAGTTACATCTCCGCCGCACTACTTTCTCTGTGAAATGCTCAGGAAGAGAGGGACACGTTTAAATAAAGATGTTGACATAAACACTTTAGTTCTTTATATGAGAATGATACTTTAACTTGATATTGCGCTTTTCTGAATACTCAGAGACTATTTACAAACAGAATAAAACATTGAAAGACAAAGGAGCAAACGAACAGGACATTTTTGGAAACAGAAGGTGGTTGAGGATGATACCGAGGTCGCAGGTCTGTGGAGGGGTTGATGATGGAGCATCAATGTCGAGAGGAGCTCATAAACATATCTCAACTGTGTCCGCCATCTCGTGTGCGACCTGTGGTATTACACAGTAATGGGAGCACTGTACTGTACTTGAGAGCAGTTTTGTATGACTTGTTATGATATTAAACTGTTTTTTTTAACAGTTCAATAACAATATTTAAAATAATATCATAGTAATCTGCCGTGTCCCGGGGTGTGTGGACCGGGGTGTGTGGAGCTGTGAAAGGCCTTTTTCAGACATTTACAGGGCAACCACTAGGAGGTAACATGTTGAAATTATCACACGAGTCGGTACAGGATTACTTCCGGTCCTGCGCGGGGGATCGTGTCAAAACAAAGGCTGGGGCCGTCGAGAACACGCGTGAAAGTGAGAGGCATCAGTTACTGTGTAGCTACGTCTCTTTAAAGCTAACTTGCTGATTCAACACATGATACATAACTACGACCCACTGACAGCAGCAGTACATTAAAAACACGCAACATTCAGAACGTATGCCTGACGCGCTTTTGTTTTGAAACAGCAACCCGGAAGTAGTTCTGACTTCACGGTCCCTTCACGCTGATTGGTTGCTCGCCCTCTGTGTGCTGATGTGGTGTTCTGAAGTTAGCAATCCTGGTCAACCGATTCAGACCGATTCTTCGGTTTAATAGTGACTTTGCTTGGTTCGAAAAAAACAAATAAACATGCCGTACTTTCAGACTTGGGAGGAGTTCGCCCGCGCAGCAGAGAAGCTGTATCTGGCAGACCCCATGAAGGTGAGAACACGCTCACATAAGTAACTTCGCATGCTAGCTGGCTAGCTCGCTAGCCGGGCAGCTCGATAGCGACGTGGTTGTGTCAGCTGCTGGTCTTGATGTGAAGCTGTTTTTGTTCCTAGGTCCGCGTGGTCCTCAAGTACAGACACTGCGACGGCAACCTCTGCATCAAAGTGACCGACAATGCCGTGGTAAGTTGTGTGGTTTGACAACATGTGGTCCCGAGCATGCGACGTGACACCGGGCGGACACATCCCGACTCACGCTCCTGTTGACGAACTGTGTTGGTTGATTTCATTCGACAACTTGTGTTTCTGCACAGACGCAACATATGAAGTGTTGTTTACCAGGGATGTGCTCACAAGGTTCTTGGGAATAAGTTATTCAGTATGGGGAAAAGATGCATAAAACAACTCAACTAGATAAATGGTAGTCGACCAACACCATAACGACTGATTAGTTCAGCAACTGAGTGGGAAAGAGGAGGCAGCCTCAACGTGAGACTGTTTCATCATGGAGGTATCCAAGAAAAAACAAGTGCACCTCTAAGATTCAATATAAAACAGGGAGTTTTATTGATATAGAAATGGTACTTTCGTGGCAGAAGTATACCCTGTTAATGTAAATGTGACTTCTGTGTCGTACATATGTGCGTGCTTTGCCTCCCAAGACTTTTTAGTTATCCGCTCAGGATCCTCTGGTTCTGTCAGTTGAATGTTGTCATTGGTGATGTTGACGGGTCAGTCGATCTTTTCGCCCTGCAGTCAAAACACACTTTTAAAATGTATTTAGTCTGCGGTGCATGTTTTGCTGTGCTTTTCCATTTATGTTTAAAAAGTGTCTGTGGCCAAGAATCCGTTGCCAAATTCTCAAAATGGTTTAAAATGATAACCCTGACTATCGAGCCTGACAGAATTTGATTAGAACAATTGGTTGGCGCTCCTGCACACACACCTGTATTAACAAGGTGTTTAGGCAGCAATCTAAAATAACCACAAATTACATTTATGCAACCACAATAGCACAATATCTTATGTCCCCTTAACATGACACTTAGCTCTACTGCAGTGACTTCACAATAATCCAATGGTCAAAAGTGGCTTAATTTCAAACACTGACTTTAGTAAACAACTTGTTTGACACAAATATTGCACAAAGTCGGTCATTAAGATTTGTTGACAGTGCAATTCAATGGAGAACATTGTTTTAGGCCTACGCATGTACATTCTCCTTTACTCTAATATGATGGATGTAACCCTTGCCCTCACATAGATTGTTGTCCCCCACAGTGTTTACAGTACAAGACGGACCAGGCCCAGGACGTGAAGAAGATCGAGAAGCTCCACGGGAAACTGATGCGGCTCATGGTGTCCAAGGAGACGCACAGCGGGTCCATGGAGACGGACTGAGCGGCTCTGCGGCTCCAGCCCTCCAGAGCACGCAGACTGAGTTTAGTGGACACTTTGTTGAGCGCACGGTACCATCTGAGTGCAGCGGGGAGCCGAGAGACATGGTGCGGTTGATGTGGCTTCCGACACTGATTTTAATACGGTTGGCGTCACGTATATTGTATTTTACTCTCTCTGGACCTTTTATGACATGTTCTTCATAAAGATCCAAGGATCTTTCCTTTTTACCCATCGGGTATCGTGATCTCATCCCTGATGGTATTACTTTAGCGTACGGTCAGTGGAGGCTGCTGGGAAATGTAGAGGTGGAGAGAAGAGAGGAGAGGGCTGGGCGGGCAGTGAGGGACAAAGTCTTCCTCTGCTGCAGTGTGGGCAGCTTAAATTTATTTTGCTCTTCCTTTCACAGGAGCTGGTGTTTTAATTTCAGTTTTAAAGACAGAACGGCAGGGCAATGAAGACATTGCATGCATTTTCTATTTACATCTATGTAGCTCTGTCGGATTAAATTTCAGCACAGCTATTGTTTTCTTT